>NC_138184.1:113377699-113827699 GCF_964194105.1 Spermophilus citellus | reverse complement strand
CTCTCCTGCCTCCCATTGACACTGCATCTTCCTGGAAGGCCACCAGCCACCTCACTTCCATGACAGAGAGCTCATGCCTGGCCTTTGTCCGTGTACCAGGGCCCCAGCACCCTCCCGGCTGTCTCCTTACCAGGGTGGGCCCCCGCAGCACCTGCAGCTCACCTGGGCACACCAGCCTCGGTGTCCCACCCCGAGGACACATTGAGCCTCTGAGCACCCAGCGGCCATTCAAGGCTCAGGAGCTGACACCCAGCAAGAAACCGAAGTGACGTGCACAGGTGGTTTGGCGGGGAGATGTGTGCAAAGTTTTCAACAGGATTTCACAAGTGCCTCCTGTGTCTGCCAGCCCAGAGCTGGGCCCTGGGAATCGGCAGGACCAAGCCCCGCCCTCTGAACCCCACGTCTCCGCTGGAGAGACCGTGTGCAAATTAATAAGTAACAGGAAAGAAGCAAAGGGAGGAGATACCTCTGACCTCCCGGGGGGGCTTTGAAGGACAGAAAATAAGGAGGCTTCCTAGACGGGGCTTCTTCAGGGGCGGGGGGCGTGTCTGTCCACAGCTGTCTGTCGGCACCTCCAGCCGCACGCTGTGGTGGCCAGGGTTACTGTCACAGGTGCCCCAGAGAGAGCTGGTCTCACCTCCCAAGTCCTTCCCTTTGCAGCCAAGGCCACCACCCCATCCACCGTCACCCAAGGAGTGACCAGGTGGACATCCTGATACCATGCCCTTTCTCTTGCCCACACAGTAACCAAAGGCGAGTCTATCGATTAACCTTGAACTTGTCTCCAGCCACTTCTCCCTGTGTGCCCAGGTCCATTCAAGTTCAAACCCCTATTTTGCTTCCCCGGGAGCAGGAGGCTGGTCTCCCAGTCCACTCTCCCTTTTCTGGTCACGTGGCCCTCACCACACTCCCGCCACCCTGCCCTGGATCTCACTCAGACAGGACAAGTCCCGCCCCTGAGGGCTTTGCAAAAGCTGCTTCCTGTGCTCTTGGCCCCGTGAACCTCTAAACATCCATCAGATCTCAGTTTAAAGGTTACCTCCTCCTGGAAGCCCTCCATGATTAGTATTTGTCATTACACACACATACACACACACACACACACACACACACAACTTGCCTGATAGATTGAGCTTTAAGAAGACAAAAACCATGTCTATTTGTTTGCTGCTATATTATCAGCATGCACATATAAGCAATTTGTAAATATTCCATTTTGTTGGAGAAATGAATAACCATGACATAGCAGAATAGCTGAGAGTTACTGAATGCTTACTCCATCCTGTGCACAGGGCTGGGGACTTCACATATTATGATATGATTTAATCTTCACCATAACCCAGTGAGACAGGCACTACCATTGCATTTTAGAAATGTCTAAACTGAGGTCCAGAGAAAGAATTGCTGATGAGTCTGAGGTCACATAGGCAGGCAGTGACTAGGCTGGGACCAGAACTCAGCTTAATCAGGCTGGGTGCCAGGGTGCCCGCCTGTTATCCCGGCAACTTGGGAGGCTGAGGCAGGAGGATCACAAGTTGGAGGCCAGCCTCGGCAATTTAGAGAGGCTCTAAGCAACTTAGTGAGACCCTGTCTCAAAAGAGAAAATAAAAAGGACTGGGGATGTGGCTCAGTGGTAAAGTGCCTCTGGGTCCGATTCTAAGTACTATTACTACTACTACTACTACTACTACTACTAATACCCCAAGCACTCAGCTTATTCAGGCTTCCAAAGCTGGGCTTCTAAATCACAATGTCATTTCCAAAACTCTGCAGAGCTTAACAGCACGTGTCTAGCCCCTTCCCTGCTTCGTTGCCTGGATGGCATCCCCTGTTGGCAGCAGGCTGAGGGTGAGGCAGACAGCAGCTGAGCCCAGACGGGCTGGGCCTGCAAAGTGAGGCCAAGTCCAGTTATCTGACCAGAGCTGACAGGCAAAGGGGAAGGAAGTCCCTCCCACCCTGAGTCACCCCCCGTGGTGCTGGGTGGCCAGGCAGGGCACCTGGGATGCTCCGCAGCTGGGGGCCTCCCCCTGTCTCTTCGCGTCCAGCACCCGCTGTGCTTAAAGGCGTGTGTGAGAGGAGGGAGCTGCCCTCCATCCGTCCTGGGGGTAAGGGAAGTTGGTGTGTAATAAGAGAATACAAGCTGTGCTGGGCGTCCAGGCCGGATCTTCTCTTCCAGGTGGGAACGGCTCCTGGTCTCATTTGCCAAGCGAGGACTGAGAGGCACCTGCTCCAGGTTGCATGATTTGGAAGTGGCTGAGCTGGGATTCCCACTGTGGCAGGTCACGGTCCAGACTGCAAGTCCCTCCCAACCGTGTGGGTTTCCCAGACGCCCCCAGGAGCATCCTGCTCCAGAGTCTCAGGCTCCTCCCTAGGACACTCGGAGATGATGCTCCGCGGTTGACTTGCATACAGGTTCCCAAAGATCCTCAGCTCGGTCGGGTGAGGCAGTTACCGGGGATCACAAACGGTTGGCGCACGGTTGGTCTTGCCCGTGGGGGCGCAGGGTCTGGCTTTCTGATTCAGACGTGGGGATAGAGCTCGGCGCAGATCACCCACCATCTTTGCTTCAGAGGCTCTAGTGACAACAAAGACCTGCAAGATAATCACCCTGGACACACGGTGCCTTCTGCAAAGGCCAGGAAGGACCACAGAGACTGCCAAAGGAACTCTGCTTCTCTGTCCATTCCACAGAAATTATGATCTGGCTGCATCTGACGCTGCTCCTAGTTCCAAACTCATTTTGGAGCTTGCAATAGCTTTGCGTCCTTTTTCATTTTTATTTTTGGTACCAGGGATTGAACTCAGGGCAGTCGACCACTGAGCCCCGTCCCCAGCCCTATTTTGATTTTATTTAGAGTCAGGGTCTCACTGAATTGCTCAGGGCCTCCCTGTGGCTGAGGCTGGCTTTGAACTCTGATCCTCCTGTCTCAGCCTCCCGAGCTGCTGGGGTGACAGAAGTGGGCCACCGCACCTGTCCTGCTTCCTTTTTCTTTACCTGGCCAAGTCTTCCTCATTCTTTGGGATGTAGTTCAGGAATCACCTTCTCCGGGAAGCCTTCCTTGATCTCCAGTCTGGGCTATGAGTGTCCCTGGGCTTCTGTGGTTATCCCGCCCACAGGACGTACTGTTTTTGTTTTTCTTCCAAAATGGGTTGTTTACATATCCCACCAGCCTCTGAGTCTCTTGGGGTCAGGGACTCTGTCCTAGTTAACTTTTCTCCCCAGCAGCTAGCGCCGTTCCCACAGCCCTGGAGACCCCCGACGCCCTGCAGGGTCCACACAGCACCACGATCCCCAGCATGCAGATTAATCCCGGGAGACTTTGGCCCAAACAGCCACAGGAAGCGAGCAGAACTGAAGGCTACAGAAAGCTTGAGCATCACGGAGATTCGAGAGACAGACAAACTCGTAAATTACTTTTTGGAATTGTAAGGAAGGGAAGAAAAGGTCCGTTCGGGCTGTCGACGCAGGCTCCCTGGCTGTGACAGGCTGGGGATGATCTGATCAACCTTCTCTGTACATCTCCCAAATGCTCAAAAATATATGTATTTTTTTTTAAAAAGAGAATTGTTTAAAAGAGTGACTTTTTCATTCACACATTTCCCCACTCTATCAGGATAACGTGGCCCCGCGTGAGGGGAGAAAGGCCTTGCGCAGGGTTGGCTCTCGGTCTTGACACGATTGTGCTCTGTGATCTAGGGGAGGCTGCCTTCCCTCTCTGAGTCACACATCTTTCATCTTTAAATGAGGGAGACGGATTGGCCTATCCACAAAGGTGATGACGCATACGCACCCCTCAGGCATTAAGCTATGGTTTTCTCACATGGATTTTTCTGGTGACAAATTGCTTTAAAAAAAAAATCCCTCCCTGGGGAATCCTCTCATTTTTCCCCCATGTTCAGACACACAAACTCTTCACTATTCCCAACCGTTCTAAGAGCCATTTGCCTTCATTATTTTAAACCTTTCAGCATTTCTTGAAACCTCCTTTTTAGATGGAAAAAAAAAAAAACCCTACTCCCAATGTGATCACAGGAGATAAATCTGCTATTTCACATTTCAAAAAGTAATCAAAATGCTCCCCGATGGAGGAGGTGCTCATTATGATTTACGGCGAGTGCTTGAGACCGCCTTTATCTCCCCCGCTCATCTGTCCAGAATTACTGTTTCTATTTGGGACAGGAATGCCTAAAGGGGTGCCGTGTGCCCGGGAAGAAATCTCTGGGTGGTGAGGAGGCTCCACAGGAGTTTCCCGGGCGCCTTGAGCCTGTTATCTCGGGTTGACCAGATAGCTCTGCTGCATCTCATTCAATTAGGATCCAGAAACGTGGCCCAGGGAAGGACTCGGGAAATGGGCCCCCTCCACCCAGTAGGCCCCAGGGCCTACAAGCTTTTTAAGAGCCCATAAGAAAACGTCTGAGAGCCGAAAACAATGTGTTGGTTCCAAACAGTCAAAAGAAAACCGCATGCACGAAATTAATAAAGGCTTTAACGAAGGCCTCCACGATGTGCCATTATATGTCAACCTCGGTATTTCTTCTTCAAATTTAGTGTTCATAAAAGTTTTAACATATTTGAAAAGAGTCTGAAGGGTTCGAGTCTCATTTCATAAGAATTCCTGGGTGTGCTTTTTGACTCTTCAGAAATTACAGATAAATACAAATTGAGGAAGTTACTGGTAGCAAAATGATTTTAAAAACATAACATTAATATTTCCTTTATCATGTTGCAGTAAAATGCTTTTAATTTGCATGGTATGATGTGAGTGTGAGGCTCCAAAATAGGACAGGTGGGGGACAACCAAGGGCTGACAGTGGCCTTGCATAAGAGGCATGGAAAGCGTGACCGACAGATAGAAGGGTGGATGGACTCATTACCAAGTGCATGAGTGGAAAGATGGTGGTCTGAATGGACCAGTGTGTGTTAGGGTGGGTGAGGAGGTGAGTGAGTGGACCCATAGGTGGATGGATTGTTGAGTGGACTGATAGTTGGATGGATGGATGAATCAATGAACAGGGATTGGGGAGCAGGTGATGGATGGATGGATGGATGGATGATGGATGGGTGGAAAGATGGACAGGTGAAATGGTAGTCCGATGGACAGATGGATGGATGGATTGATAAGTGAGTGGATGGATGGATGGAAGGCTAGACAGGTGGATGGTAGTCAGATAGCTGGACAGATAGATGGATGGATGAACTGACTTGCTCAGTGTCACGCAGTGAGTGAGTAGGGGTACTCTGATTCTTCGCTTTCATCTCTCATTAAAGACATTTGAATTTAGTTGTAATTCCTTGACGCTCCCGGTCTGAAGTATCCTAAGACATCATCTAGCCCAGCTTGTTCATTTTAGAGATGAAGGAACTGCCGATGGCGCATTTTCTTTATTCTCATTGACCAAGAGGTCCTGGCCTCGGTGACCGTCTCTTGGTGACCTGGCACAGGCCCATTTCCCAGGCGCTCTGTCTCCGGGGAGGTCAGTGTTTGAACTGTGGGTGACTCGCTGCTAAACCGAGAGGCCTCTGTCTGGCCAAGGCCCAGGCTCTCTCCTGGACCTTCCTCTGCCTCCTCGGCAGACAGGGTGGAGTTGGGCAGCGTCAGGCCTGGGTCCGAGCACTCGCTCGTCTGCTTAGGTCGAGTCCTGTTAGGGCTAGAACATGCTCAGTCCCTTCCTGCGCTCGTCACATATTGATTACCACATGCCAGGAAAAAAAAATTAAAAGAAGCTCTTGGTTCCTACATATTGGACTTCTCTGTGGCTTTTCCTGGGGGAGCCCCGGCTCCTTCTCTTGGTCACCTGTTGAGAGCCCAGGGATGCCAGGCAGGGTTCTGTGTGGCAAGGATGAGCACGTGACCAGTCAGGCTCTGGGGTATACAGACGAGCCTGCCTGGCCCTGTGAGATGGGGACCACTCTAAAGACACCACTAGAGATGAAGACACCGGGAGATCAACAAGCCTGAGGTCACATCATTAAGTGGCAGAGACGGATGGGAACTCAGGGAATCTGATTATCAAGTGACCAGGCACAGCTCTGTGCTCCCTGCCTTCCGGAAGTGGATGTCATCCAAAATACTGGTGAAATAATGGAATCCATCGTAGATGCTGAGAGACGGGTATGTTTGCTCCTACCTAGTACTTAACTAACAACTCCAAAGGTTGCTGATCCCATGGAGAATTGGACTCAAGGATCTCAGCTCACCTGATACACAGACAATCTGCTTACCTGCACATTTACTTCTGGGTCACCTTGGCCACATGGAAACTGTCAAGAACCAGGAGCCAGGGTACAGTTCTTGCTTCCAGGTGGTCAGAGAACGGGGTGTGCGCTGGCAGCAGTTGCCCAAATCTCTGGCACACTGATTTTGTACAAACGGTTCCTGTTTTCTCAGTTCAAAGGGATTTCAAACATGGTGATCTGGGAGCAAGTTAGTGGAGCGCTGTGGGAAGAACCGTGGGCTCGTGGACGAGAGTGGTCCACAGCAAATCCTAGTGTGAAACCGACAATCCCAGGACTTCTCTCTGAGCCTCAGTTTCCTCATCTGTGAAATGACAGCAATCCCAGCTTCTGCCTCCCAGCATTGCTGCATGGAAGAGATTAAACTGTCGGTACAATTTGGTAAATCATGTCTACTATGACTGACTATCAATACAGGAGGAGATGGGTCCCATTCCAGCCTGTTTCTTCATTTATAAACCATGGATTATTGCGAGAGTCCTCCTGGGACATTTTATAAGGTTGTTGGATAGAGTAATAAGGTAATAGAAATAAAAGCACACTTTAAATGGCCAAATGCTGCCTAAATGCAAGGCAGTATTCCATGCATTAGTGCCAGCACGGCAGGGATTATATTGTTGTTAATGTTATTGCCATTATTAATCATCATTACGATGACCGCCATTATTATTACTGCTGCCACCAGAAACAAACACAAATACTGGCCCTTAGATTCCTGCAATATTTCACAATAATCTCTTGGGTTCAGAGTGACTCTATCTGGAAGGGACACTTGGGGTCAAGACTTTTCTCTTGAACTTGAGCAAGTTACACCATCTTTGATCCAGCAGGGAGCAAGACAAGAGCTCCTTTGCATCTGGAAACACAGACTTGAACCAGTAACTGGGTCCAGAGTGGCGAGTACCTAGCAGAGCATATGCCAAACATGGAGTAGAGTTATACCAAGAGGAAGTGCCGAGCCTGGCTTGGTGGCGCACGGCTGTCACCCCAGCAACTCAGGAGGCTGAGGCAGAAGGATCACGAGTTCAAGGCCAGCCTCAGCAACTTAGCGAGGCCCTAAGCAGCTCAGTGAGACCCTGTCTCTAAATAAAATACAGAATAGGGCTGGGGATGGGGCTCAGGGGTTGAGGGCCCCTGAGTTCTACCTCCAGTATCCTCCACCCCACAAAAAGAGTAAGTATGGAGAGCGCTGTTGCACCCAGGCTTGGCCACTCCCCATCAAGAGCTGGACTCTCTCTTTGCCTTTCCTTCAAGCTGGCCCTGTGACTTGTTCTGACTCTCTGAATACAATGTGCAACCCTGAAGCAGGCCCTTAAGTGACCTTCAGCTTTGACCTTGGCTTTCAGAATTCTCCTTTTCAGAATCTAGCTGCCACCCTGGGGAGGCTCCCTGGGGGAGTACGTGGATACAATTTGATAAACTGAAATAATGAAATCCATCGTAGATGCTGAGAGATGCTTGAACAATGAGCAGCTCGGGCTGCGGACACGGCTGAGCACCGTGGACCCTCCCCCTGTGACCCCGTTCAGTCCCACGTGCAGCAGAACAGTCTCCAAGCTGAGCCCCATCATGCCCCAGAATGGTGTGGTGGAAGACAGGGACGATGGCTTTTTTGAACAGCCACATTTTGGGGTGGTTTGTTCCCGAGCAATAGTGAAATGAACGAGTGGACATGGGGGTCCTGCGCGAGGTCCCCAGCACCACTCAGATGGGCGGGGTGGCTCCCTGGAAGAGGCCCGTGGACATTTCTAGAGACTTGGGGGGTCCTGTGGTGAGGAGGCGCACCACCTGTCAGTCACACATCACCCTCCCCCTGTCAGTCACACATCACGCTTTGGAATGCCAGGCAGGTGAGAGGGGAGGAAGCAGAGTTTAAACTCTTGCTCACCTGGTTGGTGGTTTCTTCTCTCCAGGGCTCAGCCTGCCTCCCTGATTTAAGTCAGAATGACAGACCTCCGACTTGGTGCAGGTGCGCGTATCTGTACCAGTGTCTTTTGCAGGAACAGGCTTGCTACATCTGATTGGTGCCCCAAGCACATTTTTAGAGTTAAGCTCTATTACAGATGTCTTTTAATTTACCCAGTAATGTCAGGCCTGCACTAAACCAAGAGCCAGGGATTTTATATATATATATATACACACACACACACACACACATATATATATATATATATGATTTTTTTTTTTGCACAGTCTGATCAGGATTTGCGAGCAGGAGAGGGATGAATTTATTCATCGTTTGCCCGAATTTATATTCTTCTTCCCTCCTCTTCGCTGTTCTGCCTGTGTTCTAGGAACTATGGGAGAGAGAAAGGAAAGACTCTTTCAAGGATCTGGCCGGGTGGCAGGGAGCTAGTCTGTGGCTGTCCTTGGAGGCTCTAAATGCAGCCAGGGTCCAGGGTGGGGGTCACATGACTCCCCTCCCCCACAGCTGCCTTCCTTTGCAGCTGAAGAGAGGCTACACCAGGAGCTACAGGCTGGGAGGCAAGGGACTCAATGGTCGCGGACCGGACCACAGCTTAGCAGGAGGCAAGGAGTATTGAACGGGCTGTGTCCTGCCACAGGGCCTCCTGAGGGACCGCTGTCCCATCTTCAGTGCCCCCTATTTCCATCCATAAACAGCATTTCAGACCCAAACAGGCCCCTCCCTGCCTCTAAATCCTGCTGCAAAGAGCCCTGGACACCTCCTGGCATATCCTGTCAGGCCGCATCCTCCACCACACCTAGGCCATGCCTGGCCCCCACAGGTCCTAAGCTAAGACCCTCTCAGGTCTCAGGCGGACATGCCCCTCACCCTCCAGGATCATTTCCCCTCCACCCATCTAGGCTCTGCTCCCCAGCTCTATTCCCCCCCGAACCCATGCTGTAGACTCCCAATCTTCTCCACCACAGTGAAGTACCATTGCTGTGGCCGAGAGCCCCAGCGCACACTTGTCACCCCAGCAGCTCGGGAGGCTGAGGCAGGAGGACCCCAAGTTCAAAGCCAGCCTCAGCAACGGCGAGGCCCTAAGCAGCTCAGTGAGACCCTGTCTCTAAATAAAATACAGAATAGGGCTGGGGACGGGGCTCAGTGGTGGAGGGCCCCTGGGTTCAATCCCTTGTACCCCCCCCAAATAAATAAAAATCAAAAAATAAAGGCAGAAAGTGAGTCATAGACCAATCTGGATGCACACTGCCATTCTGTAAGAATCAGAAGTCTCTTTGGCCAAACTGAAGATCATCCTATAACATAATGAGCCTGCGCTCTTTAAAAAAAAATATCAAGTCAGAAAGAACAAAGGCCGGGCTGGGGATGTGGCTCAAGCCGTAACGCACTCACCTGGCACGCGCTGGGTTCGATCCTCAGCACCACATAAAATAAAATAAAGATGCTGTGTCCACCAAAAACTGAAAAATAAATATTAAAAAATATTTTCTCTCTCTCTCACCCCTCTCTCTCTCCCCCCCTCTCTCCTCCTCTCTCTCTTAAAAAAAAGAAAAGAAAGAACAAAGGCCAAGGAACGTCCGTCATGGTGTCTCTCTGACCCTCAGTTTCCTCATCTGAAGATTGGCGTGGTTTCCCACAGTACCACGTCCTCAGGTGTTCACGTCTGATACACAGTGGGCATCCTCTGCCCTGGGCCGCGCCTGAGAAATGACTGTTTTTATTACTACTTAGAATAAAGCTACCCCAGGACCTGAAGTCATGAACCGGTTTTGGGGCGAACCTCATTAACTGTCTGTCCGAGATGGCGCATTATGAGAAGCGTGTGCCTGTGGCTTCTGTGAGCTCACCCGCGCGGCGTCTGCGTCGCTGTCTGGGTTTTGCTGGGATGCGTTTCCCCTCGTGCACGAAGACTGAAACGCCAACATCTTGTTGGGACAGTTGGAGTCGGCAGCGCGGCTCTCGGCAGGCCCCAGGTCCTCGGCTGCCTGTCTCCTAGAGCCACGCACTCCCTTTTCCCATTGAAGAGCATCCAGTGGGGTTTGTGTCCCCTGCAAACAAACGTGGGCAGAACCAAACTGGCGGCTTTGTTAGAGACCAACCAGGGCTGGAGGCAGTGGCCCTGGGAACTCAGGGCGCCAGCCTGGTCCCTTGGATTGATCTGCCTCCTATCTGGAAGTCCTCGGTCCGCAGAGGGCAGCAGGGAGGAGAGAGAAAAGGCACGTGCCACCTGGGGTCCTGGCTGAGCCATGGTTAGATGTGACGTTCTTTGGTGACACAGAGAGGTTTTGTTCCTCTCTGACTCTAGCTCCTCCTAAGGACTGGTGCAGTACAGATCATCTTTTTGGGGGGCAGGAAGGGAGGGTAGTGGGAATTGAACTCAGGGGCCTTTGACCACTGAGCCCCACCCCCAGCCCTATTTTGCATTTTCTTTAGAGACAGGGTCTCACTGAGTTCTTTAGGGCCTCACCATTGCAAAGGCTGGCCTTGAACTCACGATCCTCCTGCCTCAGCCTCCTGAGCAGCTGGGATGACAGGCGTGGGCCACCATGCCCAATGAGATCATCTTGGATAAAGAGAAGGTGGGTCTCGAATGAATGAATGAATCTGACCTCCCTCCCAGTCAGCCATCTGGGCCTCCACTTTCTTTCCTGTCATCCCACAGCTGTAACAGACACCTTTGAAGATTCCACCATAGTTAAGTGAGATACTGTAAAGGAGCCTCAGCAGGAGGTCCTAGTGCAGCGCAGGACCGGCTCAGCCTCACCAGGGGCTGCTCTCCTGGGAACTCAGGAGAGAGGAGGCTTCCCCAACACCATCGGTGCCCTGGTGTCAGGGCACAGGGAGGACCAGTCGTCATCCAGGGTTTGTGGCTGATCTGAGATGAACCTTGGTCATAAACCACCAGCCAGTGGGTGACAGATTCGCTCCCCTGGTCCCGCGTCTGCTTGGAGCCTCAACTTTATTAAACTAGACATAAAACACCTCCCGTCGGGAAGCGGAGCGTGGATGTGGTCGTCGTAAAGTCAACGCTTGCTTCAGATCCCACAGAGCATTTCACTGGTGGGGAGGGTAACGAAGTGGTGGGGTCTGTTCCCGATGGCTGTCTGTCCTATGCCCTACGCCGAGGCCGTTCCCCTCTCAGACTCCCGGGAAAGGTCATCTACCCAGAGCTTCGCAGTCTGTCTCCATGGACGACCCCCCTGCGTGTCTGGTACGGCGCTAAGCTCCTGAGGGGACATCTCTCCTTTCCGTCTCACAGCTCCTCAGTGAAAGAGCACAGTTATTTTCCCACACGCTGTTTCCATAAAGCACAGGCGACAAGCCCAAGGCCACGCGGCTCCACCAATAACAAAACTGAGGTTCAGCCTCAGGCCTCTGTGACCTTGAACCCCACGCTCCAGGTTACTGTTGCTGCCACCCACAGACTGGGCACCTGCTGCTAGTGCCATGCACTGGGCTAGGTGTCCGCGACGTGGATGGGAAGAGCTCATGTCCTGTGTCTGCTCTTAGGAAGCAGTTCCGCATGCTGATTAAGAACTGTGGCCCTCGGCAGCTACTCAGTCAACAGGCTGCACTTACTGAGCTACCATTATCTGGGATGTGGAGTAGTGACCAGTGTGGGCTCAGAGAGGGGGGACCTCAGAGTCCAGTAAGGGAAAATGACTTTAGAATATGTGCCTCTCTCGGGTAGTGAGTAATGACGATTATAATGCATCTCTTTCTTTTCTTTTTTTGGCCACTGAGCCCCATCCCCAGCCCTACTTTGTGTTTTATTTAGAGACAGGGTCTCACTGAGTTGCTTAGGGCCTCACTTTTGCTGAGGCTGGCTCTGAACTGGCGATCCTCCTGCCTCAGCCTCCCGAGCCCCTGGGGTGACAGGTGTGCACCACTGTGCCCGGCTGTAACCCATTTCTGTTGTGCAGTCGTGCATGGCATAACCGGGCACGTGACGTGTTCCAGCCTAATCCTGGGCTCTGGGCTCCGGATAACGCCACGTGAGTACACAGTGGTGTTGCAGCCTTTGGAATTTTCTGGAATAAATACGTGGAGGACAGGATCTATTGCTGAATTCGTGACGATGACGGTGATGACTCATAATTATCTAGGGCGTAAGTTCTGGGGGTAATTGAGACCCGACCCCTGGTCTTAGGAGTTTTCAGGGTTCACCTGGAGAGGCTTCCCTCCCGTCCTGTGTTGAGGCCCATTTGTCATCTTCATCTTGCTCTTGAGGAAACGGAGGTCTAGCGGAGTTCAGGAACCTGCTGAAGCCTACCCATGTGGGTTAAGGAGAGAGGCGGAAGGTTTTCTTTAAAAGCAACAATGAGCACCCCAAGAAACAGAAAATGAAAACAAAGCTCAGTTTTTAACCCCAGTTGAAGTAGTGGTATGCAAATTAGCCCCAGCACATCATTTTTTATTTATGCCATAAATTAGGCAAATTTCCCTTCCCAAAGCCCTGGAAAATGAGGCTTGATTCCACATATTTTGCATTAATTTCCAAGGCAGTTGGCCCCAAATTAGCTTTACAACTTGGTAGACCTGCTTTCAAAGGGGGCATAGAAAGCAGAGGGCTGATCCGAAGTCTTTAGGGAATGAGATGTGGGAAGACGGTTGTCTTTCTCTCTCTGCAAATTGATTTGCTGTTGAGTGCTGCACTTCCACCTCCAGGGTTGTCACGTACAGCCGCATAGGTTGTGCACTGCTTAATTCCATTGCGGGGGCCAGGAGAGGGCTCCATTCACAGATGCTGTAGACCTAATAGGTCCCCTGCAGCCCTGCAGGGAGGTGGCCATATGCATCACACTCTCTCTGTGCATCTTGCTGAATGAGGCATGGGAAGTGCGAGATTCTGTCTTGGCAAATAAGAACCGAGGCTTGAGGAGATTAAGTGACTTCCGCCAGCATTACACAACCCAGGGTGGCAGAGCTGGGATCCGTGCCCAGGCCCACTCTAATGCAGTGTCCACCACGCTCAGAAAGTCCACTCCCAGAACATTCTTCTGGGCTGGCACCTCCTCCCCGTTCCCATAACGAGACAGCTCTGGGGAAATGTGCACTCAGGCCACCCACAGGGCTCCTCCAAGGTGACCCCACGCCTCCACGCCTGCTCCTGAAGGCTTGCCGCTCCAGAGGGTCCTGGGAGGGACAGTCCTGAAGCTCCTCTCCACTGTGAATCAGAGTGGGTCTCCTTGAAGTGCCCCCAGGCAGGAGAGTGGGTGCATCCCTCCTTGCCCTGTGCCACCAGGAGCGTTGTGAAGGTCATGCGATTTCTGCAAGTGCTTTTGCCTCCTCGGCCGAACACTTTGGGTCTCGGCTGACGACTGCGGGCTGTTCACTTATTCACTAAAACAACCGAGAACAGGGAGCTACGAGAGCCAGCCCCAAGGCCCAAGGACCTTGTTGTCCGGAGGGGAGGGAGCCCCACAGTAGACAGCCCCAGGCCCCCCAAGGATTTTTGGGCTTCGGTGAAGCCAAGGCCTGGGGAAGGAGCCCGTGGGCCTCCCCCGCCACCTCTGAGCCCAGAGGAGGGCAGCCAGGGGCCAGCGGAGCCAGTGCGGGATAAGTCCCCCCGGACAGTGGTCCACCCAGGGCAGGCACCTGTTCTCTGGTGTGTTTGCCACCCAGCCAAGGTGGCTGGCTCCCGGGTGAGCCACCGACCACCCGTCTACTTCCTGGTGGCAGGGAGTGAGCGGGACAGGCCACGTTCCTCTTTGCCACCTGAGGTGGGAAGGACAGAGAGGCTGAGTGTGAGAAGATACGCGTGCACCGCCATGACCTCGAACAGCAGCACCCCATAGAACTTTCTGGAAAGATGGAAACCTGCGTTCACTCTGCATCGTCCAGGGTGGCAGCTGCCATCCATGCTTGGCTATCGGGTGCCAACGTGACTGAGGAACTCAAATTAGATGTTAGCTGATTTACGTGGCCCCAGGTGGCTAGTGGGTACTGTGTCACACGGTGCGTGTGCGGAGTTAAAACTAGAGAAGTCATAATGTCCTGGGGAAGCGAGCTGAGGAGGGTGGTGAGCAGCAGGTGGGGGAGAGAAGGGCCAGAGGGAGGGGTGCACAGAGAATCAGGGGTCATGAAGGGGAGGGACGGACACAGAAGCGGGTCCCTGGGACACGCTGGGCTTAATGTCTTCAGAATCCCGACAGCCAATGACCGTATTCTTGGCTGCCCAGTCCCTGTTCTCTCTTGTCTCCTTGGGCTCCTATAACAAGAAAGCACTCACTGGGTGACTTCTAAGCATGAGATACCCCTTCTTACCCATCTAGAGATGGCCAGCCCACGGGCACAGCGCTGGCACACTCAGCGTCTACCAGGGACACACAGGGCAACTTTTTGCTGTAACCCCCCCCCCGTGCAGCAGGGGGCGAGGGGGCTCCCTTTGACATCTTTCCTAAGGCCACAACCCCGAAGCCCCACCTCCTGCCATGGTCACTGGGATTGTGGGCAAGGCATGGCCCACAGCACTGGAAAACTGGCAAATCCTATTAAAACATGGTGTCTCCTCTTTTGGAAGCCAGTGCCCATCTGAGGACACGAGGTTCAGCTCAGAGAAGTGACAACGATTCACCATCACAGTCGTCCCCACTAACGGCCACCCCAGCGCATCAGGGTTAAGTGACTTGGCCAAGGTCTGAGAACCAATTTCTCCTGGTCACTGCGACTGGCTTCACACCGTCCTTGGGCTGAACCCAGCTGGGCTCTGTGTCCTGGGCAGTGCCCCTCGGGCACTCAGACTCATGTGTGACGTTCAACTTTGGCACAGGGCCATGGCTGAACCAGGGTTGGGTGAGACAGAGAAGGAAACGGTCACTGAGAGGCCCCGTCTCCCAGCCCCTTCCCCCTGTGGCCATCCTAAGCTCCGACCCGCGGGTTCGACTGTACCCATCGCCTGATTCTAAGCCAGCCCCACGGTCCCTGGCGTCCAGCCTCTCGCCCAAGATGGCCGTGACCACGGTGAGGGCAGGGTGCACCTGGCCCCGGGCCTGCCTCCCCAGCCTCCTCGGTCTCCTCTCGCCTGCTTGACTCGGGCCATCTGCTTGCATGGCACCGTTTCCAGGTGCCCTCGAGTCAGGTGCCAGCTCAGCACGCGGGGTGCCAGGCCTGGCTCTGGCTCCCGCTCAGCCTGTTTCATGCAGTCACTCGGCCACGGCTCAGGGACGCAAGTATCCACCACGGGTGACGGAGGCCAGAGGCCTGCCGAGGACAGCGGCTGGCTGGAGTTTCCTGGCCACGTCCCCAGATCTCAGAACAGGCACTGGGGAGAGCAAGGACACCGTGCTTCCTAAAGTCACCTTAGATGGGGGTCAGGAGACGGGAAGGAGGGGCCAAGCCCCGGCCCTGACCCCCGGGCGCAGCGGGACTTGGAGAAAGCTCTTCCCTTGTCTCTGTGTCTCCTTCCTTAATAAGATGAAATGTCAGGGAGAGGACAGAGCCAGGCCGGGGTCCCCAGGAAGGGGACCGGATGGAGATGACAGACAGCAGGAAGGAAGGAGCTGACTATGCCAGCCCCTCCGCCAAGGCACATCCTGCAGGAGGGGCCTGAGCGTAGCCCATCGCCTCTCCGCATAGTCCAAGTCCCAGCTCAAGGTGACACAGTGACTTACCCAAGGACACTCAGAAGCGTCAGACTTTAGCTCACGTTGTTTTGACTCTAAAGTCTGTGTTTCTGACTCGGTTTGCTCTCTGCACCCAGTTGTTTTAGGGGAGGGTACCTGGGATTGAACTCAGGGGCCCTCGACCACTGAGCCCCATCCCCAGCCCTGTTCTGTGTTTTATTTAGAGACAGGGTCTCACTGAGCTGCTTAGGGCCTCACGATTGCTGAGGCTGGCTTTGAACTCTCGATCCTCCTGCCTCAGCCTCCCGAGCTGCTGGGAGGACAGGCGGGGGCCACCGCGCCCGGCTTCATGCCCAGTTTTCAGCTGGGCATTTGCTTTCTTTGATGTTGCCCCCCAAACAAAGAGAAGGCAGGTCCTAAAACAACCTGTGCTGTGTCTGAAATGTCTAGTTTGAAATGAATTGAGCCCCGGGGTGAAAAACTGCACCCAATATCGCCCTGGGAAAGAAAGATGGCTTCAGAGAAGACCCGGGGACAGGCTGTCCTGTGGGTCCCTTTGTGCCAAGGCGTATTTTTCTGCTCCCTTTGTGAAGTGCGTTTCCCTCCCCTCCGTCCTTTACTTCGCCCCCCTCCCCCTTTTCTTATGAGCTCCTCGGTGACTCCACATCTATTACCTCATTGATTTCCCGTGCAGTCACCCTACAAGGTAGGACCCTCTATTAGTCTCTTTTCAGTGAAAATCGAGGCTTAGCGGGAGACTGCCTCAGACCACACCAACGTAGGAAAAAGAGTTGGGAATTAAATTCAGGCCTTGGGACTCCAGCCCTACCTCCCCACAAGGAAGATTAAGATGAAAGGCAGTGGAACCCAGTGAGGTCCGGGCTCGGGGAGATACGGATGAGTGAGATTCACGTGGGACTCCCTAAGAGTTCATTGTCCAGGAGCAAGGAGGCGTGTAAACTGGTCATCTATCAGTCACCCCAGAACAGGGAGAAAGGGTGGGGGGACCAGAGAGGAAATCACTGGTCTAGGATCATAGAGGCCAGAGAGGTCTTCAAGAAGGAGAGAATTCAGAACTGGGTTTTGCAGGGTGGATAGGAGTTCGCCTGGTGACTAATAATAGCAATAATGGCAAATGTTTATAGGCAAGTGCATGCAAGGAGCTGGTTACATCCACACAGCTGGCTTTTCTTAATAACCTTGGAAGGGACATATGGCCCTTCCACTTGACCCATCAGGCAGGGGAGATGGGCTGTTGTCTGTCTCCACAAGCTGACCCCGGATACCTGATGTCACCACCCAGTGAGAGGACATCTCCCCTCTGGGGGACAGTTGGACGGCCATGCTCTCCAGGCTGGCCTGAGCTTTGCGTTTGGTGGTGTGTTGTTGGGTACCCACCCTCGTCCCCCAGTGTCTATCCGAGCCTGGGCTTGTCAAGCCGGATGCCTCTACACATCGTCCACGAGACCTTGACCAGGTGCCTGGCCCTTTCTTTCTTTGTTTGTTTTTAAATTGGTACCAGAGATGGAACTCGTGGGCACTGACCCCTGAGCCACACCCCAGCCCTAATTTGCATTTTATTTAGAGACAGGGTCTCACTGAGTTGCTCAGGGCCTTGGCATTGCTGAGGCTGGCTTTGAACTCACCATCCTCCTGCCTCAGCCTCCCGAGCTGCTGGGAGGACAGGCGTGTGCCGCTGTGCCTGGCTGGTGCCTGTCCCTTTCTAAGCCTCAGCCCCTTGCTCTGTAATATCAGGTCACCCTGTGTTGGAGCTGGATGTGGAACCAAACAGTGACTGCAGGAGCAGCACACAGAGTCCCCTGGCACAGTGAGTCCAGGACAAATGGCAAGCCGTGGTGTGACTTGCTGTCACTCTCTTATGGAATGGGGTGGCGGAGGAGGCCTCTTCAGCTGTCCACACCAGCACCCACCTCCCCGAGTCTCCATTCCCTGGTGAACACAAAGCCCCTTATTTCCCGGGTCCCATCCTCCTCCCGCCACAGGACAGCTCTGTGAATACGATAGTGATTTTTGTGACCCATTTTATGGATGGAAATATTGAGGTTCCCAGGTAGGAAATGGTTGAGCTTAGGTCCCGAAGGCAGAGGCCCAGAGAAATCAGTCTTACACAGTGTCCACTCTGCATTTATGTTCGGGGGACCTGGCGGCACGAGAGATGACCAATAGCCAGAGCTGCCGCGTGGAGCAAGGAACCAGATGGACAACTCCGGATCTTTCCGGAAGCCTTGGGGTAATCCTAGTTGATTCCAGTCTCCATTTTACCGGTCTCTGGTGAGCCGGGTGCTGACCCCACCCTGGTGGCTGCTCGCGCATGGCCTGAAGGTGGCTTTTCCTAACATTCCAGAAGTAAGAGCAGGCTCCCGCGTGGAAGCTTCTGGAGCTCACAGGCTCTGCGGTCAGCCCACCTGGACTCCAACTGACCTGGCCACTCCCTAGCAGACTCCCGGGGGCACACAAAGCGGCTTTCTCTGAGCTCTGGTTTCCTCATCTACAAGCTGGAGGGCGATTATGAAGATGAGATAAAATAACCAGCGTAAGCGCCTGACATCTATTAAGTACTCATTAGCTGTGATAATTATGGATTAATTGCCTACAAATAAAATGGCCACCTGTATCACTTTGTGGCTCACTTCAATTGGACCTGCTTTACTCCGGGGCTTGCTTTACACCAGGAACTCTGTTCGACTTGGGGACACATTCGACCTGCATCTGACAAATATTTATATGCCCTTCCCCCACACCAGCCAAACCTGTGCGCGCGCTTGGAGGGTGCGGGATATAAAAGGCGCTGGGGGACCTGGTGTCGAGAGTTGTGTGTGTGTAAGGCACGGGGCAGGATGCTCTACAACACACATTTATGTATAGACACACATATAAATAGTGAGATGGTTACTATGGTGAATCAAGTTAACATATGCATCTCTCCTGTAGTTATTCATTCCCCCACCCCCATGGCAAGAGCAATTATAATCTCACTTAGCAAAAATCTTGAATATAACATATATACTCGGTGTTAAAGGATTCTGGTGCAGGACAGGGTTTGCTGCCACACTTCCTGGCCTGCTGGATGCCATGCTGCACCTCTCTGTGCCTCAATTTCCCTGATCCTTACAAATGGGATAATAACTGCGTCTCCCTGGTGGGGCTGTTGGAAGGGTTCTCTGCATGATCTATATAAACACTTATCACAATGCTTAGGACAAAGCCAGGTGTAGTGGCGCAGGCCTGTCAGCCCAGTGGCTCCGGAGGCTGAGGCAGGAGGATTGTGAGTTCGAGGCCAGCCTCAGCAACATGGTGAGGGCACAAGCAACTTAGCAAGACCCTGTCTTAAAATTTAAAAAAATTAAAAAATGGGCCGGGGATGTGGCTTAGGGGTAAAGTACCCTTGGGTTCCATCCCTGGTACCAAAAGAAAAACAAAAACGAAAAACTTTGAACAACAACAAAAAATCAACACTCAATAAATGCTGTTTGCATTTCTTGACTGCCGCCCCCCCTCCCTGGTGCAGGTCACGGTGCCCGTGAGTCCACCGACCTCCTTCCAATGCACCACCCTTTCCCTGCCCTGGAAGCCCTCAGGTTCCTGCTCTGCTCCCTGTTGTCACCACCACAGAAGGGCCGTGCCTGTGCCTGGGGATCTACAGTCACCAGAGGATCATGCAGATACGCAGATCCAGGAAGCCTGTGTGCCCAGGGCTCGCTCCTCGGCTGCTGCCCTCCCTCCTTGAGAACCCAGTCGTCACAGTCTCTAGTGGACACGGCACACAGAGCCTGGCGGTCCTTTGTTCCCTTCTCAAGCAGGGAGCCTGGGAGGCGGAGGGAGAGCAGGGAGGAGGGGCGGCTCCAGGGTCTTTTTTGAGGGTGAGCATGTGCACCCGCCTCCACTTCCCTCCCACTCACTCCCAGTCCCTCTCTCCAGCTCCAGCATGGAGCCTTGTCAGGATTTTTTCACTCCCCTCTTGTAGAAATCTCCTCTGGCTTGGTGGTTACTGTCACATCTTTTCAAGGCCAGCTTAAATGCTACCTGCTCCAGGAAGGATGTTGGCCATCCCTGGTGAGAAGTTGACTCTCACTGTGGGGGGCGGTAGCTCCCCAGGGTCCCTCTACCAAAGCACTTGGCATGGACCCTGGTGGGCGGCTTTCACCTGCAGATCTCTCTTTCAGGGCTGCACTTCCTGGGAGGGGGACCTCAGAATGTGACATAGGGTCTCCTACATGCATGGTGCTATGGAGTGAACGTCTGTGTCCCCCCAAAACCCCATATGATGAAGCCCGGAGCAATGATGTGTTTGCAAGTATTTAGGTTTAGATGAGGTCCCGAGGGTCCCGTGTCCACAGCGGGATTAGTGCCCTTATGAGGCGAGATCAGAGCTAGGGCTGGGGCTGAAGCTCAGCGGTAGAGCACGTGCCTGGAACATGTGAGGCCCTGGGTTCGAATCTTAGCATCACATAAAAAAATAATAAAGGTTTTGTGTCCATCTACAACTAAAATTTTTTTTTTAAAAAAAGAATGGAGATCAGAGCTCTCCTCTCTCTCCTGGTCATTCAGCTAGAATGTGCACATCTGCAAACCAGGAAGGGAGCCCTCCCCTTGATCTTGGACTTTCCAGCTCCCAGAAATGTGAGAAATAAAATGCTGCCGTTGACGCCATCCAGGCGAAGGTATTTTTGTTACAGCAGCCTGCGAGGACTGAGGCGTGTAGGAAGTGCTCAGCAAATGTGCATGAGTGAGTGAAAAAATAGCTTTTCTCGGGAGATTCTCTTCTTATGTTCTTTTCCCAACAATTCACCTGCCGCCCTGCATCTCTGGTCCTATGAACTCTGATTTCCTGACAATGATCTGGAAGCTCAAAGCAACACACTCTGAGCGTTTGGAACAGAAGGGCATTTGCACCAGGAACAGCAAACTTCTCACCTGCTAAATGCAGCAACTGGAGCTACTCACTACCCCTTCTTCTGCTTCTTCTACTTTGGCCTCCATTATCCCAATCTTTATGCCAACATCTGCTTCCCACCAACCTCAGGGGTTGCTTCCTTGGTGCCTACTCATCAGAGCAGTTTGCCCTTTGGAAAGCAGGAAAGCATTGCTTATGCACCTAACGTGTATCAGGTGCATTCACATGAGTTATGTAATCTGTATAACCATCCCTGGGCCTGGAACCATCAGCTCCTCTTCTCCTCCCTCCATTCACAGATGATGGGATGGAGACTCAGAGAAGATGGTCCCCTGAAGGTCACCCATTCCCAAGCACCGAAGCTGGGCTCTGGACCCATTGCTCCAATTTCAAAGCCACATTTTTTTTCTAAAAACCAAATTCCTGTGCCCAGCTCATGTGAACTCTCCAGAATGCCTTGCCATGGTCTGTTTGGTGTTTGGCAATTCGGCTCCACGAAGGGAACTAGGAGCTGGAGACAAGGGGGTGGCACAGCCCTGCATTCTACCGACGCCCTCCTGGGAACACTCTGGTGCTTGCTTTTTACTTTTCCTTCCTCTTTTTCGTTGCACATGTCAAGCCATCAGCGATTTCTCTCCCTGAGAAATAAGAAGCAAGTGTAGTAAGCAGACAGAGGGAGGCGGCAAGGCCACCCTTCGTCTGGAAAGAGCGGCATTCTGCTGACTCTGGCACTGCCCACACCTGGCGGCTGCTCGGGTCAGGATTTGTCTCCCTGCTCCTCTCAGTCACTAACCATAGCTTCGAGCGCCCCTAGTGGAGATCTGCGGTATGGGCGGACTGCAGAAATTGTGGACCAAAGAGGAGAGCTGCAAATCCAGCTCGTTGGAACAGCTTGCAGGAACAGACTCGTGAGCAAAAAGCAGAAAACAAGCCACTCTGATCAGGAAACATTCTTTTGCCTTGGAAGGACAAGGAAATGAATGGAACGTTAATTTCCTAATGCCCCAGAGAGCCACGTGAACACGAGAAGAATCCCTAGAGCTTGGTTTAGGCGGTACCTGGCCGGGGGGAGGGGCCCAAACTCCACGTCAAGAACGTGAACCATAATGAAAATAGTCTTTAAGTGAATCTCACAACAATGCCCATCAGAGACCGGGGGAAGCAGCAAATTCGAGTCTTATGGAGCAATATTGAATTTGCCTTATTAATTCAAGGGGAAAAAAGAAGAAAAGAAATTACACTGGAGCTCTGCAATCTTAGCACGTAGTTACAATTATTCCCCATGTGCAAATCTCAGACAATAAGGAGCCTCTTCAAAAACAAGTTATACTTTATACTTATTCATGCCTTACAGCAAAATGGCCCAGAGAATCACGTGCCCTGCATGAGAATGTAGCAACAAGTTCCTTTCAAGTACTTACAAATCCCCCTCCCTCCAGCACATACAGAGGGACCAGTCTGCAACTCTGGATGAGGCCACCGTCCTCCCTCTGACATTAGTGGCCCTTCCTTAGGCTCTAGGTTAAAAATAGAATTTATGGCAGAAGGTCAATTTTCTCCAAATGTACCATCAGGATTGGTGATGCTCATTGGCTACCCTCGGGCCCTCTTCATGACTCAGAGATTCAGAGTCCGAGTCACACGGTTATTAATGAGCCTTCTGAAGTCGTCCGTCAGTTGACTTTAATTTGGTGGTGACCCAAAGTTAATTAAATATATATACTGGCTAGCCATTGTGCGGAGCAGTCAGAAACAGGAGTGTGGAATATCTTAAGATCTAAAGCACACACAGGCACCCAGACTCCTACACACACACACACACACACACACACACACATACATGCACACACACACACACACATGCACACGCACTAAAGGAAATAGCACATGTTAGAAGCCTGGTCTTGTATAACAGTTTCATCTGTGCCATTCAGACAGTTTTCCTGGGAGGTCGTGTGTTGGAGAATAGAGACCCCAGGGGTCAACTCACTTTAGAAAACCCATCAAGCTGCTGGGTAGCTCTGGTGTGTGTGTGTGTGTGTGTGTGTATTAGTCGCCACACAGATTCAAAAGGGCCACGGAGGACGGTGATCTGGACCTCATTCAAGGCCACCAAGCTATTGTTGGATGGAGACAGCTAATTAAGAAAGGGCTTGCTGTGGTGGATGGGATTTATTTCAACCCAATCTCTTCCCCCCATCTCTCCCAGGGGGACTGTGTGGCTCTGTGCACACTGTAAAAATCTCATTGCCTCCTAAAGGGGGCTTCCTCATGATATGCTTTGTTAAGCAAAAGGTAATGAATTATTTCCTTTGCTCTGCACCGGGGCGGGGGGGGGGGGCTCCACATTTAAAGAGAAGCGTTGGGAGAGAGAATGCCTGATTTCTGCTGAGGAGGGCACTCCAGGCCACAGGAGGAGGAAGAGTTTTAAGGGAGAGGAACCCAGAGTTGGGGCCCAGGGAGCTGAGAGGCCTTCGGTGCTGAAACCGGGTGTACGCACAGGGTGGAGGGGAGAAGGGGCAGAACTCCTCGGGAGAGCTCGCTCTGCCTGTCCCCTTGACTCCAGGTCAAGACCATGCAAATAAGACTGGGCTCCAGCTAGGCAGGGGTGCGCTCTCCTGCGGTCTCAGCCTGGCCACACTGCAGCTGCATGCCTGTCTTTTTTTTTCCTCTCCCCACGTGAGGACTGACTGAGTTTCTGGGAACTGGAGTTAGACCTTCCAGCAGGCAGGCCAAATGGACCGACGGTGCCGCCCCCACCTCCCCCAAACTCAGGTGTCTTAGTGTCCAGGGTAAATCTCCGCAGCCCTGGGGTTAACTTTGGGGTGAGTTAGGCGGCTCATTCTTCTCTCCATCCCAATCCATCCCAACCCCCACACCACAACTTTTCCTGGGGGACTTCGGCAGAGTGGAGAGAGGGTGCCGGCTCCAGTTCTGGGCAGGAGGGGCTGCCAACCCGCCAAACTTGGACCCCTCTTCCCACCCAGCGAGCACGTGGCGGGTGAAACTAGCAAACCCCTCCCCCCTGCAACAGTGATCAGAGATGCCAGGCTTTCAGAGAAGAGACAGAGGGAGTCCACTCAGGTCCCCGCGCCCCCCCCACCCAGCCACCTAACATCCTTTCTCACTCCGTGGCCAAGTTCTGGGGCCCCTGAGCCCCTTCCTCTGACCTCTGACAAGAACCACACCCAAGTCCTGATTCCTGCCCAGGCTAGGATCTGCCCAGGAGCAGCCCCTCCGGGCAGCCCGAGCCACGGGAGGCCACGGTGTCCCAGACGTGCTGACTGTTGGAGTCTAGACCTCAGTTGCAGGGCGGGTGGGCTGCACCCCCTCCTGTCCTCTGTCCAGAGGGAATTATCTGGCACCCAGCCCCGGGTGCGGTTGCCGAGGGCTCGGGGCACCTGGGTCTCGGAGGCGACCCCACTCCAAGGGGCTCCTCTGGGGCTGCCCAGGGAGTGAGCCCCGCAGCCGGGGAGACGAAGAGGGAACCCGCAGCCAGCGCAGGGGAGCGCCGAGTCCTTCAGACACCTCCCCGCCTCCACGCTCCCAGCCCGGGCCAAGGGACGTGGCTCCTCGCCGGCGCCGGGCAGCCTCCCCCGCTCCCCAGCCGAGCCGGGCGGCGAGGCAGGAGTCCCCGGGATCGCCGCGACCCCCCGCCGCCCCGCGATCGCGACAACTTTGCCCCCTCCCGGCCCGCCCCTCGGGGCGCTTACCTCCCGCCAGGGCGGCCGCGGGGCTCCCCCGGAGGAGCAGGGCGACGAGCAGCGGGATCGCGCCGAGTCCCGCGGCGGGCGGCCGGGCCGCGGGCATCGTGCTGCGGGGGGCGCGGAGCGGGGCTGCGGGGCGCCGGGAAGGGCCCGCGGCGAGCGGGCAGCGGCGGCGGGCGCCGGGGAGGGGCCGCGGGCCGGGGCAGCCGCCGGAGCCCCCGGGCGGACGCGCAGCCCCGCGATGGCTCTGGCCGAGCTGCGCCGGGCGCGGGCGGCGGGCGAGTGAGGAGGAGCCGGCGAGCGAGCGAGCGAGCGAGCGCCGAGCGGCGCGGGAGGAGGGGGCTGGGGCCGCGGCCGAGCGACGGCGAAGCGGGAGGGGCGCGGCAGCGAGCGAGGGCCGAGGCGCCCGGGTGGCAGCCAGCCCCGCGGCCCCGCAAAGTTTAACGCCAATTTGCCTCGGTCCTGCGCGGGCAGAGCCTCGTCCCCGGCCGGTGCCCAGGCAGCCCTGCCCGGCCAGGAGAGCCCGGGGACGCCCTGACCATTTTGCAGACGGTGACGTGGAGGCCGAGCCTGAGGCTGGCCAGGGCTCTCCGAGGCGCAGCCTTCCACAGAGACCCCACTCCACTTCTCCCCGGGCCCCCTGTGCCCCCGGCCGCCCTCTCCCTTGCCAGGGTCCTGGGGTTTGGAAGTGAGGCCCCGTCGGGGGGAAGTCAGACTCAGTGGCTCTCCAGGGACAGTGCCAGGGCCACAAAATTGGGCACCTAGTGCCCGGCGGTTCTCCACCCCTCTGCAGCCCAGCCAGTCTCTAAACCAAGGTTAGTCCCTGCCCTGATCCAGTGCCATCTCCCCTGGCCGGCTGCAGTGGGGCACTGGGGTGGGCCAGGTCCCCGCAGTCCAGCCCCTTCCCCTGCCTCCCTCTTTCCCCATCTCAACTGGGGCTCCAGGGTCCCCCTCCTTGGTGCCCTTGCCAGGTTCTGATGCTCAAGCAACTTGTCTTTTCTCCACACATAGACGGACAGGAGATAAGAAGCCACTTGGGGAGAGGTATTGGCCGAGGGCCAGTGGGGGACACACTCCAGGCACTGAGTGCCTTACACTGCAGTCTCACCACCCCAGCTGGCCCTGTGAGAGGCCCTGTGCTCCCCCACCCCACCTTGCCTCACCACTACACAGGGCAGCCTGAGCAGGGACGAGGAGCAGGTGGAGGGAAGGTTTGGGGGGGGGCCGGCCTGGAGTGCCCTGGAGAGAAGGGTGGGGGAGGCTGGGAGGGAGGAGGGAGGCCTCCAGCAGACCCTCCACATCCCGTGCCTCCCACTTGCTCATTCACACAAGCTCTCAGGCCACTCACCATAGGCCCAAACCTGTTCTGCCCCTAGGGGACAGAAAGTCCCCTCCCCCACCAAACCCAGTCCCTGACTGCAGGGCGTTTTCATTCCTGGAAGCAAAGCCAGTTGGGATTTACAAAGAGGGAGGTCGAGGCAGGCTGTGCAGAAGGGCTGGGATCTCCTCTGGCACAAGATGGCACATTCCATGGCTCGTCTGTGTCAGGCTGGCAGCTCTGGAAGGAGCGGCCTTGCCTGTCTTGTGGGCCACTATGAACTCAGGGTCTGCATCATTGTACCAGCAGGCAGTGGGCCCAGGGATACTTGTTGAGCAGGGACATAAAGAAGCCAGAAAGATGGAGGAAAAGGGAAAATGAGTGAGGAAGAGCCAGAGGGAGGCCCCTCCACCCCGGGAGACATGGGAACCATGCGAACCATGCAGGACAAGGCTTCTCATCTTGATTTCATGATGATCCTAACAGTGAGCTGTGGTCATCTCCATCCAAACATGGTACCCTGAGGAAGGGGCCCAACCTTGCTGAGGTCACTCAACTCACTCGTCACTCAGGAAGTGACGGATGTGGAGGTTTAAGGCCAGATCTGACTCCCAAGCTGGGGCATCCCTCTCACCTAACAGGCTACTTCCTGGGAACTGGGGGGCTGCCTCTGTGCTGGTGCTGGGTGGCTCTTGCTGGCTCCACAACACCTCTTTGTGACCCCTAGGCCTCCATGTCTGAGGTCCATCGTCATGTTCACTCCTTGTTAAGGACACTGAGCCTCTGGCCGGTGTCTTTTTTTTTTTTTTTTTTAAGTGAGAGTGAGAGAGAGAGAGAGAATTTTTAATATTTATTTTTAGTTCTCGGCGGACACAACATCTTTGTTGGTATGTGGTGCTGAGGATCGAACCCGGGCCGCACGCATGCCAGGCGAGCGCGCTACCGCTTGAGCCACATCCCCAGCCCCCTGGCCGGTGTCTTTATGGACAAAGTGACACCATAAACTAGTAACCCACTGACGGCACGGGCTGGGACCTACTCAGTCCCTCTGCCTGGCACCCAGACCTGGTAGTGTGAAGTTGTGACGTGGAGAACGTGAGCCAATTACCCAGGAGGAATACCAGGATGATTTTTCCTTCTGAAAGAAGAAATAGCACAACAGGGCTAGAATTCTGTGGGGGACAGAGCAGCTGGTGGTGAAATCCTCCCCAGGGCAATCTTCAAACCCATTTTGCAGATGAGGAAACCGTGCTGTAGGAAGACAGAGGGCCTTGTCCACAGCGTGAGTTTGGTTCCCCTGGGTCTTGACCTGCGTCCTCTGGACTGCCACTGGCCCTGTGGCCGAGGCTCCTTCTTCAGAGAGGGTCTCCTGCTGCCCACTGCGGCCTCGGGGAGGATCCCAGCTTCCCTGCGGAGCAGATGATAGGTGGTCACGATTCTGTCCCCCTCTGGTGCTGCCACCTGACAGACCGGCTCTCCTGTGGTTAAAATTAGTCCAGTGGAGACCGGGGGTCGGCTCCAGGCCTCGCAGGTCCCTGCGGGAGGACGAGGGCAAGTACTTAGCCTCACTGCGCCTTATTTTCCTCTTCTGAGAAGGAGGGATAAAAATAACCCTTATCACACAGAGGGACGGACACAAGTGGGTCACACAGGCTGGGGATGAGGGATGCCCTAGCGCTTTCTGCACAGGGTTAGAGAGAACCCCTGGGGCAGAGGAACCAAAGCCTGTGGCCCAGTGTTTGTCACACAGCGGGAACAGCCACCAGCGCTACCACCCTTAGTTCAGAGACGCTAAGGAAATCAGCCCTTTCATTCCGAGGTGTTTGGTGTTAGGAGAGATGACTAGAGACGGGCGTCTGGGGCTGATTCCTCCTCTGTGGACTTGCTGTGTGACCTTAGGTGAATCATCAGTCTCTCTGGGCCTTCATTTCCACCCCTCCCTCCACTCACCCACTACCCCTCGGTCCCTCTCTCCCTGCCTTCCCACTTCCTCCCTTTCTTCCTTCCATGCATCTACTGATCTATTCATCCATCCATCTATTTATCTATGTGCCCTTCTGTCTATCTGTCCATCCATCATCCCTCTCTTCTTCCTTCTACCCATCCACCTATCTGTCCACCCACTCACCCATCCACCCACCCACCTATCCACCAGTCCATCCGTCTACCAATTTCACTGGAGCTTGTGTTGCTTGCTGAGCAGCCCCTCCATGCCAAACTCTGCCCCGGGGTCACGGGTGCATCAGATTCCACCTCTTGCTCCCTAGGGCTGGCCGTCTAGTGAAGTCTGACCACACAAGGACCCAGATCCCTTCCATTATTCATGTCCAATGCCAGTTAGCCTAGCGGTTAAAAGTCTGGGCTTTGAAACCCGGCAGACCTCACCTTGTATGGTTTCTCTCCTAGTCACAGCTGTGTGACCCCGAATGACTGACTTAACCTCTCTGAAACAATTTCAATGAATCCTCCTGTAGGACTGAGTGAGATAATCAGTATCAGCACTTAGGATAATGCACACAGCATCTGGTAAGCTCTCCATCCATCCTTTCACCAAATGTTTCTTGAGCATCTTCCACGTACCAGGCACCAGGGATACAGGAGTGAGCCCACTGCTCCCTGGAGCTGAGCTGGGACGGGTGGGGGATGGGCAGCACCATGTTTAATGAGCAAGACCTCTAAGTTCTGTGACAGGGAAGAACAGGGTGATCTAAGGAACCCCAGGGGACACCTGAGCCGAGGAGTGAAGTGGAAAGAGCCAGATGCGGGCGTGTGCCCAGGGAGAGGCCAGCAGGGAGTCTGCAGTTAGGATGGCCACGGGCTCTCGAGGCCATTTCCCTGTCAACACAGATCACGACCATCCAGGGGCTCATGGCCGTCAGACACCCTGTCCTCAGTGGCTCCTCTTCCCATCCAGCAGGTCTGCGCTGGCCAGACCTAGCCAGGCAGCTCCCCGGGGAACCTGTGGCCACCGAGAAGTGGCTCATCACTGGGTGGGGGTGGGGATGGGGGGAAAATAAATGAGATACAAGAGGACACCTGGAGAGAGGGCGGGGTGGACAGGGAGACCAACACAGAGGCCCAGTACAGTGAAGCAGGCGACACGCCACCCTGGGTCTGGAGGGGTGGACGGGGAGCGCCCACCATCTCATCTTGATCTGGTCTTTGTCACTTGCCAGTCAGCACTGCAGGGAGCTGGGGCGGGGGGTCTCTGGCCAGAGCTGAGAGGGGATGCTCAGCCCCATCCGGGCACCTGTGGGTTCCCTTAGAAATGCCCCTTCTCTCCCTACCGCCCGCCCTGGCCCTTGTGCTGGTAGATTCCCTGGCGGGGTGCAGGGTGGGGGTGCCTTTGTGCTCAAACTGAAAGTTCACAGAATACAAAGAGGGCCCACAGCTTGGAATTGCACGCTCCAGAGACAGGGGGAGGGAGAGCCACTGTGAAGTCCCTGAGGCAGGGACAAACATCCAGGGTCCCACGGGCCCCTCGCCAAGTTCCTGCAATCGCAGCGGGGAGACTGTCCTGACTCAGGGTTCTATGCTTGGGGTTCAGAGGTGAGAAAAAAATCAATTAGACACCGTGTGTATTTATGTGCTCTGTTGGCATTGAAACCAGGGGGGGGACATTTGTCAGACGCTAGAGAGCTGCCCCCGTCAGCACAGATCCGGGGATCTGCAGACCTCTGTCCATCTATGGGCTGCACCTATGCAGGTTTGGGTCCCCCAGGTGCATCTGTGCCCTTTGAGTCCATGAAGTTCATCTGGAGTCCGACAGGCCTGGATGTGACTCCGTGCCCCTTTCTGGCTAAGTAACGTGTAATCCTCGATCTCCTTGTTTGTACAATGTGAATAACATTTGCAACTACTTCAAAGGGTTATTTTGGGGAGAAAAATAAAAAAGGAAGGTGTGTGTTCAGTGCTGACCTGAGCTCCAGGTGGGTAGTGGATAGGTGCTCAATTAACGGGAGCAATTTCAATGTGTCCTATAATTGCAAGTTAAAAAAACAGAACACACCTGCTATGAAAGCTCTTCTCTCCTAGGGTTTATTAAGTATCTTCGTGTATACCCACAGCCAGGAGAAAGTCCAGCTGGGGCTAAAGGGACCGAATAAGTTAAACTTCCAACCCCGTCAGGGACTCAGTCAATCGAACCCATTTTTCATGTGGCTTGCTTCCTGCGGAATTAACCAAGACACCGCTGTTCTGTTCAATTCCAGAAACATTCTTTAGCCCTCGCCTTTCTCTCAGACCTCGCCACTCTCTTCCGTATGGAATACCGAACAGGCCAGGCTGCGTGTGTGGGGTCCCTGCTAATCAACATCCTATTCTTCCTCCCAGCTCCCCAGCCAAAGCCCAGATTCTGTGTCCAGGACAGAAGAGGGAGGGCTAAGAGGACAAATGTCTGTGGACCTCCTGAGGCTCAAAGGGAGAAGCCTCAGACCAAAAAGCACTATGTCTAGGGTTTTCCATGATCCCACACCATTTTCAATCCCCACCCCAAAGGGAGCACTGCCCAGCGTCAGCAGAACAGAAGCCAAGAAATTTCCCCTTAGAGATTCCGGCATGGGCTGAAGTTCAAGAGCCCAATGCACAGCGGGTAGAGGGTAAGAAGTCTAGAGCTTCCCCTGCTGACTCCTGTGTGATTTCTGTAAGCCCCCTTGCCCTCTCTGATCCTTAATTCACCATTTGAAAAAGTGGAGTAATTAGAAAAAACAATCTCCTTAGTTCTGCAATTCAATGTTGGTGTCAGCTTCATGCCTAAGAGACAGGTTCTCTAGAGCAGCCCACGGGGAGTAAAAGGGAACATTTTTATGCAGCTGCTTAGAGTTCACCATTTGCGAATTCACTGAATCCTCACAAACACCTGGAGAGGTTATTATTATAATTATAACCCAAACTCCAAGCCTCGCCTTGGGTCCCTCCAGATCCGGCTTCTCTTTTTGGATTAAATTTTCCCTGTAGCTCCCTTTATGACGCTCCAGCTGCAAATTCTCACTCGGAGACCCTCCAGGACCTCTCTTCTTGTCCTGCCCGGAAAGTGTCCCTCACCCCTGGCACATAAGCAGCCGGCCCCTTCCTAGTACCTCTGTGGTCCACCGGCATGCACACAGGACTCCCTGGGTTTTAAACCTTTCTTAGCACAGAAACCGATCTAAAATTGTCGCTCCTATTTATTTGCGTGCTCGCGGTGTACTCTCTGTGTCTTCCCCGGGTTCCAAGCGCGTGAATCCCAGGACCTTTTGCAGCCGGCTCACAGGCGGGGCTCAGTGAAGCCTCCTTCAATTCTGAGCAAATCCGTGAACGTAGGATGCACTTCGCAGGTGGAATTGGCCCCCTGTCGCTGGTCAGGAAGGGCACGACCCAGGGCTCTCCGGCCCAGGGCTGTGTGACCTCGGGCGGGGGACCCTGGCCACGGGGCCAGACCTCCTGGCAGATCAGGGAACAGGTGATGGTTGCAGCAGGAGATCCTGAACCCGCCGGAGTTCCCAGCTGGGGACGTGATCCAAGTGCCAACCTCTCCGAATGTCTGGGAGCACGTTAAGTCATCTCAGGAAAAGGGGATGTCAGCGGTGCCATCAAAGCCCTGCTGTTCCCCAGCCCGTCACCGCCATCCCCACCTATTAAAATAATAGAATGGAAAACAAACAGCCTCCCGGTACCCTTCAGACAGCCAGCCTGCCGTTTGTTTCTCCTGCCGTTGCCATGGCGCTGATGATCTCGGGGCTGCTTCGGGTTCCTGCATCCTGGAAGGGAGTGGAATGAAATTGCTGGGGGAAATTGTCAGACAAAGGTTTTTCCTTCCTCAGATGTCCCACATCCCTGCGCTCCTTGGCGGCCACACCCTGAAGCCTTATGCAAGGGATCAAGGCTGCCCCTTGACCTACAGCCTTCCATGGCTCCCCAGTACCCCTACGATGAAGGCCACAGGCCTCACCATGGCTGTCAGCAGCCTGTTGGCTTCCTCTCCTGCCACGGGGACCTGTCCCTCCTTCTGCCCCTTCCTCTGGATATCTCAGGCCGTCGTACATCTGCTCCTGGTATTGGGGCACGGGCGACTCCTTTTTCCTCTCACTTCTCTGCCAGGAAAATTGCTACTTACTTTTGATAAGTGGTGGCTTAGGTGTGGCCTGGCAACCTCTTCTTCCTCACCCAGTTTTTTGGAAGGGGTACTGGGGACTGAACTCAGGGGCCCTCGACCACATCCCCAGCTCCCTTTGGTATTTTATTTAGAGACAGGGTCTCACTGTGTTACTTAGGGCCTCACTTTTGCTGAGGCTGGCTTGGAACTCGCCATCCTCCTGCCTCAGCCTCCTGAGCTGCTGGGATGACAGGTGTGTGTCACCAGGCCCAGCTCACCCATGGTCAGCAGCCACGGCCAAAAGACTGATCAGAGCAACACAGAGGAGGGAGAGCTCGGGTGACTCACAGTTTCAGAGGTCTCAGTCCATGGTCACTGCCTCCGTTCCTCAGGACCCGAAGTGAGGCAGAACATCATGGCGACGGCCGGGGCCCGAGGAAAGCAGCTCAGGACATGGTGGGCAGGCAACAGAGCTCTGCTCACCAGGGACAAAATATGAACCCCAAGGCACTCTCCAGTGACCCGTTTCCTCCTGCCTACAGTTACTGCCCAGTTAATCCACATTAGTGGATTAATCCACCAATAGGTTCATACCTCTCATAACCCAATCATTTCAACATTCTTCCGTTGCTTCACAGAGGAGCTTTGGGGGACGTTCATACCTAAACCCTAACACCCATCTTTATTGGGGTGAGCTGCCTTTTCTCCTCACTCCCATGACTGGCCCCCTGCAACCCTGTCTCCAAACTACTTGAGGACAGGAACAGTCTTGTCCAGTGTCCGACAATGTGCCCGGAACGCAATGCCTTGTCTCTTGGCATTCATAGGGGTCGGTTCCAGGAATCCCCTTCCCTACCCAAATCCTCCATGCTCAAGTCCCTTGTATTTGCATAGTGTTTGCATATAATTTGCATACCTCTGTATTTGCATACCTTCTCATTTGCATAGAACCCTCGCCCATCCTCCCATGTACTTCATACCCTCTCCAGATGCCTGGTAACACCTGATACAATGTAAAGGTTAATGCTGCATTATTCAGGGAATAATGACAAGGAAAAGTCTTCGTGTGTTCATTACACATGCATTTTTTTCCCCCAAATATTTACAATCTACAGTTGGTTGAATCTGGGGATGTGGAACTCACCAGTGTGAAGGCCAGCCCCAGGGACTGAGCAAACCCTTGTCAATCCATGTTAGAGGACAATCAGATGCTCTGAGAGGTGGCCTCAGGGGTGGGCATCCGGGTGTGTCGCGTTCTCTGGGGAGAGCTGTAGGGGCTCTCGGTGAACGCCCTGAGCAGGGCTTCCCAGGCTCGCTCTTGGAATACCCGGTGCCCAAGGACACCCAAGTTTACTCAGTGGGGCGCTCTGGGAGTGGACGGCCATCAGCCTGTTCTCCAGGGTTCAAGGTGGTTCCAAGGAGCACCTAAGGCTGACAGGCGCTGGGCTCAAGGTCCCATTCGGAGCTGTCAACACGGCTCTGGGTGAAGGTGAAGGGACCAGGGTCTCCAAGGACCCAGACCTGAGACTGAGCCAATGTCCCCATACCTACTCAGGGAGGAGACAGTGGGCACCAGCGTGGACGGAGACCTGCCCTAGGCTCAGCCGGTGACCAGTGACAAGGGGCTTTCTGTGGGTCCCACCATGGTCCTTGTGTTAACTCGGGGAGTTGGGACGATTGAACCCAGGTAAGATCGCCTGGGCTCACAGGCAATGGCAGGGAGAATTTGACCTCAGGTCCCATGCCCTTGAGCACTTCTCCAAGGTGGGCGGGCTGGGGCGGGGGGGGGGGGGGGGGGGGCAGGAGGGGCTGTGGATGTTGGAAGTCCTGGGCCCTGGGAGGACGCCCATCCGTCCCCTGCAGGGGGCCCTCCCGCCCTGCCCCCTCCCGCCCACCATGGCCCTCCTGCCTTCTTGGCCCCGGAGTTTACCCTCTCTCCCTTCTTCCCTTCCCCCTCTCCACGGTTCCCCCTGAGCCAGGGCAGTGGCAGGAACAGGCAGTCTCTGGAGCTTCCCGGGGCCCCTAACTAGAAGATCCTGGGGGGTGGTCTGCTGATGTCCCCAACCCACCCTCTGATACGGCAACCACTGCAGGTTCCTGGCTCTGCTGGAGCCCCAGGGCTGGCGGAGCCCCAGGGCTGGCGCGTCCCCGCGGGGGCTCAGGACAGGCAGTGAGTGGGGTGCTACAGGGCTGACCTGGTTTGTGCAGGGTGGCTCCTTACTGTGACCTTACTGTCAGGTTCTGTCCCCACAACAGTCCTACAAACCGTCACCTGCAAAATGGAGTTTGGCAACAAGAACAAGAGAACCTCAGACTGTCATCCAGGGCTTCGCTCAAATCACAGCAAAGTCCTTCCTACCGATGGATTTAACGGTGCAACCCCTAGGTCTCTACCCTTGCTCCTAGGGCCTGGGGTCCTCTCGCCTCTTCCAACTGGGATGAGGTGGCCTGAGAGCAGGGAGGTGGGTCTCTTCTGTTAGCTGCTTTGTTGTCTCAGCACCTAGATATGCGTTTGCCCGCTCACCATGTTTGTTGATTGAATAAGTGAAAACGCGTTTCCGTTCTCCTCTGAGTGTGCTGACTTAGTTTCCGTAGTTACATTTACTTCGTTTGTGATTATGTAACAGTGTCCACTTTATGATCTGAATGCAGCCCTTGCTGCTTTGCCACGGCAACTGCTTTTTAAAATGGATGTTTCTTTCTCTTCCTCTCTCCCTGCTCTTCCCAAATCTCTCCCTCTTCCTAATCTCAAGGGATACACACGATGACCCCTTCCCCCATTTTAGGCAGAATTGTCTGTCCCTGAGCACACACCCACCATAGGAACAGTTAATCTGGACTTGGGGGTGGCACCAGAAGATCTCAGAAATGACTCTCTCCCAAATTAACAAGAGAATTACAACTCCAGACAGAGGACACGTGGAATGGAGCCTTTGGGTCACCTCTTTAAAAGTCCCCTGTTCCTTCTGATGGGCAGAATCACAGCTTCTGGGACAGGAGTCCCCTGTGCCTCTCCTTTGCTAGCAAAGCAATAAACCTTCTTTTTCTTTTTCTCAAAACCGTGTCCTCGTTATTGGATTGGCATCGGGAACAAGGACGGAGCTTTTTCAGTAACAATTATGTTTATGTTAAGCATGAAATTCACCCCAAACTTAGAATAACAAAGTCCAATAAGGAATCCAGCCTAGGATAGTTGCTGTGTTGCTTTTGGATGCAATGCATTCCCTCGTGTGGCTTGGGGCTCTCTGGGGAATGATGCTGAGTCCCCATATCAGGGAAAGGTGGGTGGGCTTTGTTGGGAGGATAGGAGTAACTCAGAGGCTAAAGTAGAGTTGCAAAAACACAACAGAGATGCACCAAAGAAGTTCTCAGGCTCAGGGAAGCAGGGAGCCTCCCCAGTCCTTTGAAGTGCAGTATGACTCTCTGCCCAGGTTGGGCCATGTACCTAATTCTTGGGCAGAGGAGGAAAATCCCACCAAGCTTGCATCCAATGAGTGGTTCTCAAAGTCAGACAATGTCACTGTGCATGAACCAATCAAGGGCCCTGATGTGTTGGGCTCTCCTTGCTCCTGGATTTCAGCTTTCTGAAGCATCGGGGGTGGGGGGGTGTGCAGGACCAGCAGGTTGCATAAGAAGCCATGACCTTGTGGAATATCTTTGGGTTTAGAAATTCCAGGTCAATCTGTTCTGGAGGCAGGTCCATTGGTCTGAGAGTAGGAAATAGCCAGCAAGCCATTAGTGCATTCAGAGCAAGAGCCCAAGGCAAACAGTGGAGTTGATTGTAATGAGGACCAACTGCTGTAATCAGTATGGATTAGGTTATGCTGCTGTAACAAAGAAAGCTTAAAACGTCAGTGTCTCAGTGAAGTGGTGGTTTATTTTCCACTCACAAAAGTCCTCCAGGGTTTCAGCTGCTCTCCAGGATAGCTGTCTTCCTGCAGGGACTTGATGACCAAGGTTACTTATGTCTGTAGTTTTGTTATTTCTATGTGTGGCTTCTTGGCCACTGTTCTTTTCCTTCCAAATGGAAGTGCTATATTTCTGCTCAGTCCCTTGGCCAGCCTTCCCCACATGGCCTCATGCCAAGCAGAAAGGAGGTTGGGAAATGCATGAGTCCAGGTGGGACATTGGAGGAACTCTGTCTTCCACACGTACAGTGACGGATGCGCTTCCCAGCCGTCAGGGCCAGGCCAGTGGTAGGTGGACCTTGAAGGAGGTAATGCTCACGAACCAGCAGCTGATGAGGGGAAGCTGCCGATTACGAATCTGGAGACATTTTATTTGGTCTCTGCACTGGCCTGGGCTAATCCCAGCACCATTGGAGAAAAGGAGTTGGCACTGGCTAAATGATGAGCTCCCTGCCTGGCACCCTCCGCACCCCGCATTACATCCCCAGCACCCTGTTGAGAGTTGTGTTCATTTTACAAATGAGGAAACAGCCCTGGAGGAATATGATTTCTCTGAGGGTGTGCAGATTAGGAGAGGCACAGCTGGAGGCTCCCAAATCCAGAGCCCTGGCGTCTCTGCTGCACCATGGAGCCCACAGAGCCGCGGCAGGCGTTGCAAGAGTCTCTTCTACTGAGTGAAAACAATAACCTTGACGTTGTGAGGATGGTGATGGGAGGAAGAGAACAGCCACTCTAACGACCACTTAGGCGGTAACTGGAGGCATCTGCTACAGATCAGGCATTCCTGATCCAAAAATCTCAAATCCAAAATGCTGCAACATTTAAACATTTTTGAACACTGATGTGAGGGCACAAGTGCACCTGACCTCATGCGACAGGTCACAGTCACAACGCAGGTGCCCCAGCAGTATGGTAGAAAGTCACCTTCAGGGTACGTGCCTAAGGTGATCCTGAAACAAATTTGAATTTCATGTTTAGTGTGTGCAAATATTCCAAAGTACAAAAAAAAATTCTGAGCAGGGCTTGGTGGCACACGCCTGTCATCCCAGCAGCTCCAGAGGCTGAGGCAGGAGGATCGTGAGTTCAAGGTCAGCCTCCGCTACTTAGCTAGGCCCTGAGCAACTTAGTGAGGCTCTCTTTCCAAATAGAATACAAAGTAGGGCTGAGGATGTGGCTCAGTGGTTAAGCACCCTGGGTTCGCTCCCTGGTACCCCCCCCCCAAAAAAAAAAATCTGTCTCTGGGCTACTCCTGGTCCCACGCATTTTGGATCAGGGATCTCAACCCATAGTACCTGCTGCTAAATCTGAAATCTTGCTCATCCTTCCAGTGGCCCTACGAGATGGGTTCTACGACACCCCCACTTCACAGATGGGGAAACTGAGGCTCAGGCAGGAACAATAAAACTCTCTCAAGATCACACGGCTAGGAAATACCAGAGTGGAGACAGGAATCCGAGGTGGCTTGATTTCTACCACTCCGTCGAGCAGAAGAGAGAGAGATGGGCTCCTCAGATTATTTTGTCTCCACGCCTCTGAGGCACCAGGTCCGATGAGATGTTTCTCTTTGAACCAGTCCCTTGCTTGGGCATTTCTTAGATGTCTTCATGCCTTGCTCTTCTTTCACAACAGTTCCTAAAAAGGAACCAGAACGGCACGTCTGGCCCCTTCGAGGATCCAGAAACAGCACCCTGATTAGGTCGCTCCTGAAAACCCACATCACCACCTCTGGGTCCTGAACAAAAGACAGATGCTAATGAGAGTCTCCCAGAGCGTTACAGGCTCAGTTTTAATTAGACCAGATCTATCTGAATTTACCGTAGCCCTCTGATTAACGGGGGAAGAAAATCAATAAGCATACCGAAAAATTTGGATGTGTTATACAGCTAATTCCAATTTTATGTTATAATCATGTTTTAATGTGGGTCCTAATTACCATAATTAAGCTGCCTGTGACAGTGCTGGCTGGGACAGAAGCTGTTACTATTCTAAGATGACTTGTTGAGGCTTTTCCCAGATTTTGGGTGCATTTGCCATTTGGCTGGTTTGGGGTGTCGTGGGGGTGGGAACAGCATGTGCGTGGGTGAAGGTTCCTGGAACTCTGGCTCTTCCCAAGAAAGCCCTGGATCTGAGGCTAAAGCTAGACCAGCAGCCATGCCTGTGTCATTTGCTTGAGGTTTCATCAAATATTTATTGAGCACTTACTATGTGCCAGGCTCTGCGATGAGCATTGGGAATGTAAATGAGAGTTTTGGTTCCACTGGGAGGAGTCAGCCCTGGAACCCAGCTAATTGCATAAGTGGGAGGAGTCAGCCATTGAACAGCTACTTGCATAAGTGGGAGGAGCCAGGTGCTAGGAGAAGCATCAGAGTTACATCCCTGGAAGGATGGAGAAATCAGGAGAGGCTTCCTCGGGAAAGCAAATTCTCAGCTGAGATGTTGCACAGGGGAACGTGAGATCATTCCCGGCCAGGGAAACAGCATTTGTCAAGTCCTAAAGCCAAAGAGAGGCTGGTGTGGAGTGTTAGAAGAAAGGGATTCAGTGGTACAGAAGGACCTGGGGCCTGACCAGGGATCTGGTCATGGGGGGGGGGGCGGTCGTTCTTATGGGGCCACTTATACATGCTCCACGCCTGGCCACTTCAGGCTTCAAGACTCTGACACAAAGAAAGGACAGGTTTTCAAGAACAAGACCATCTGTGGCCATCGGGGGCTCTGCCCATTGGGGAACTCTGAGGGACAGTGTAATCGCTGGCCTCAGACTTCTCCTCTGGAGGGGTGAGGGAGGGGGTGTTTATGCTTCAGGTTCAATGGCCCTTGGTTCCAGACGGCTGGCAGTCAGCGGTTCATTTCCTGGGACTTCTGGCTGGTCCTTGAAGGCAGTAGAGAAAGGTTTTGGGCAAAGAAAGACAGGTGCTAACAGCTGGGGCCTGGGAAAATAAAGACGGAAGGGACCTGGGACATGGGGGGAGGGTAGGTATCAGTGCACCTATAGAGAAACCTTTAAAATACCTACTATGCACCAGGTTTTGGGATTTTGTTTAGTGACATGCGAGTCACCGGCCCCAGTATTAATTGGCCCCTGTCGACCTTGCACTTAGGATCCTGCCCTCACCCTGGGGACCGCTCACCCTGTGCTGGGCTCACTCGTATTCTGGGCTCCTTCACCCATGTGCGCTGGCTTCTGGTGGATGGCGGACACTTTGGATTTCTGCCTTAATCTCAGGCTTTAGGAAGCAAAGCCAGGTCCCCAGAGGGACGGCGGGAGGAGCTGCAACCCACCTTCTGCCAATCGGAGGCCTGGCCAGGCTGGCCGGCTGCCTGGTGTCTGCGCTGTCACGGGGCAGCCCGCCCTGGCTGCCCTGGCTTCTGTCCGTGCCTGGTGGGAGGCCGTGCGGCAGCTGGGCCGTAGCCAGGGGTCAGCAGAGGCTCCCCGTAGCCTCGAGAGCTGCTGGCAGATGCCCAGCAGGAGCAGGTGGCTCGCCCGCCATCTCCTTTCTCCTGCGCAAACAGGAGACAGGGGTCCACCTTGCCGGACGCTTGAGCACTCATTTGGGACTTTCCACCTTTCCGCGCCCATGGAAGCACCTGAGATCGGATGGGTCTGGGGCAAGTGTCTATCTAGGTGACGTCAGAGCAGACGGTCCCCAGGGAACACCGAGTGAGACCCTGCCTTAGCACAGCAGCAGCTGTCATGGAACCTGAGGCCCGAGGGTGCAGACAGCGGTGGGACCAGGATCTCAGTCCTCCGCGCCACAGCTAGGGTGCCCTCCCCTGGAAGGGAGGGGCGCGCAGCGTTCCCAGGCCCTGGGCGCGGCAGGCGCGCACCGTTATTGACAGGGGCTAACTCAGCAGGCCCAGGCCCCGAAGCCTGCAGGTGAGGCCAAGGGAGTCAAGAGGGGCGTCGTTCACCAGACCATCTCCTCCACGGGGGAAAGAGCGCACGGAGCCCCACACATGGTGCTGGCTGGGCACCTCCTGCTCAGCTTTCCTTATTCATTTAGATTTTAGGAAAAAAAAAAATATTTCAGAGTGCTTGTAAAACACACAGGGTGAGATAAACTGAAAATATATCAAGTCCTCCAACTGTAATGTGGATATATATTTGCATAGGATGGCGTGGAGCATGGATACAGGTAATTGCCCACCTGTGCACGTGAAATGGTCACGTGGCCAGAAAAGCAGGAAAAGGCATGAAAAAAAAAGAAGTATCTGGATGACGTAGTAATACATTTGAACTTCTGCACTTCCACTACTACAGAGACACAAAGACTTAAAAGCAGCAGCTCTACAAGTCCTAGAAAGAACAAAATGGGAAGGAAAAATAATTTCCAGGTAATGAGGTGCTCATGCAAAAACCCTCCCCCACACACATAAAAAATTGAGGAGGGGGCATAAGAATGGAATAGCAGGAGAGAGTGGGAAAAGGGGATTCATGTTCGGATCTGAATGCCAATGGCCTGATCCTGAATCTTCTTGGGGATTAGAACTGTCCAGAGTTCCCTATGGTGCAGATTCTCAGGCCATCCTCAAAGATGCCTGGAATGGGCTCCTCAGCCCTGATGCTCCTGGTGATGGGAACATGGTGTGATCATAGACAGCAATGTGCCCCTCGCCCGCCTAGGCCCACACCTGCAATGCCAGTGAGAATCTCTTTCTTTGAACAAGACTATGTAAATGCCATCTCCTCTGAAACTATCCTTATCACACCACGGGACAAGGTGCTCCTACCTTTAGACCCTTTCCTGAAACTAGGTTCATATACCATGAATAGCGAATATTTATTGAGCACTTTGTGTGGGGCTAATGCTCTCAACAGCTCTGGGGAATAGTCCTCTGGCTGCTCCCATTTTGCAAATGAGAAACCTGAGGTACAGAGAGGTTCGGCAGTTTGCTCAAGATCACACAACTCGGAAGTGTTAGAGGTAGGTTTTGAACACACACTATCTCATATACTACCATTTCCCAGAACAGTTATAAGGGGAAGATAGCATCATGACTCAGAGGCCTAAAATGAGGGGGGGAAAACATATCAAGAAAAGCTAGGGTAGAACCAAGCCAAGCCCAATGACCATGTTTCCTAAGCCAAAATTCTTGTGTGTGGCTAGACAAAGAGGGCACCCTTTCCACCTTTGCAAATGTATGCAAATATATAAATGCGCACCAAGCTTTCTTCTATTCTTAACAGGATATGTTCCTTAAAGCTACATAACTACGTCGGGCATTTGGGTTGTTTCTGCTTTTTGGCCACCACACATAAAGCTGCTACCAAGATTCCTGTCCAAGTCTTTCCGAGGACGTATGTTTCAATTTCTCTTAGGTAAGTACCTAAAGGTGTGGCAGCTAGATCATAGATAGTAGTGAATATTTAACTCTTGGAGGACTGCTAAATGGTTTGCAAAAGGAGTTGCATCATTTACAAGTCCTCTGGTGCCATGTGAGATGCAGTCACTCAGTGTCCTTGCTATACTTTGTATGGCCAGGTTTCCTAGTTTAAATTATATGAGTGTGCTTGTGGTGGAATCTCATGGAGGCTTCAGTTTTCCTTTCCTTAAAGAATGATAACATTGGCATCTTTCACATGGTTATTTACCATCTGTATATCTTTTTTAGTGCAGTATAAGCTTATGTGTTTATCTCATTTGTGTGTGTGTATTTTTTAAAACTATTGAGTTGTAAGAACTCTTTATATATTATAGTTCCAAAAGCTCTGCTGGATATGTGTCCTAAAAATATTTTCTCCCAGTTTGTGATTTGTCCATTTTCATAAGTGCATATTAAAGAGCATAATATTTAAATTTTGATTTTGTCCAACTAATGAATGTTTTGTTTTATAGTTTATATTTGTTTCATATTAAAAAACAAACCTCAGCCAAATCTGAGAATACAAGTTTCTCTCTTCCTCCTCCTCCTCATCCTCCTTCCCACCCTCTCCTCCTTCTCCTCCTCTTCTTCTCTCTTTCTTGCATGTGACTATCCAATTGATTCAGGACAATTTAATGAAAAGATTGTCCCTTCTCCATTGAATTTCCTTGGCACCTTTGTTGAAAATCCGTCAGCCACCGATGCGTGGCCTACTGTGGACTCTCTTGTGTTCTGTTGATCTAGAGGTCTGTCTAGATCTGATCTACAGGTCCAGTTCTCACAGACACTGTCTTGATTACTGTAGCTCTGTGACACATCTTAAAGTCAAACCCTATCAGACTTTTCATTTTGTTCTTTTTCAAAATTAATTCTGCCTTTCTGGATTCTTTGTCTTTCCATATACATTATATAAGCTCCTTGTACATTTACACACACACACACACACACACACACACACACACACAGACCTGCTGAGGTTTTGATGGTGATTGCATTGGGTCTGTGGATCAATGCTTGGGGTCACTGGCAACTTGACAATGTTAAGTGTTCTGACCCCAAAACACAGAGGCTCTCTTCATTTATTTATGCCTGCTTTAATTTCTCTCCAGCAGTATCTCCTGGTTTTCAGAATTTAGGTCTCGACTGTCTATCAAGCTCATCATTAAGGATTTCATAGCTTTTACAGTTGAGTTCAGTTTCCCAAAGTTTATTCCTAGTTTATAGAAGTAGAATTCATTCCTTTCTTTTGAGCATTGATGTTGCTAAACTCATTTTTTGCTCTGACGGCCTTCTTGGTAGATTCCTTGGAAATTTCTACAGAGATTATAATGCCTTCTGCAGAGAATGCTAGTCTTACCTTTTTTTTTTTTGGTACTGGGGATGGAACTTAGGGGCCTCAACCACTGAGCCACGTCCCAGCCCTATTCTGTGTTTTATTTAGAGACAGGGTCTCACTGAGTTGCTCAGGGCCTCGCTGTGGCTGAGGCTGGCTTTGAACTTGAGATCCTCCTGCCTCAGCCTCCTGAGCCGCTGTGATGACAGGTGTGCGCCACTGTGCCCGGCTGCCATCTCCTCTTCATGAAGCTTCATCACTATGGTGTGCCCCTCACCCCCCACATCCCTAGGGATGCTTCTTTCCTTTGAAACCTACTTTGTTAGGACACCAGCCATCCCTCAAAACCACAGGGGTGAAATCACAGAAGGGGTTCCGATCGGCCAAGACCTAGGTGCCTTCTAAGTGATGAAGATGATGGTGACGGTAAAGAAGGGAACACTGGACGCTGTGCCTGTTGGCTGTCTCCCAGGGACCTGTGACCTCCATCAGCCTGGTGTGTAGAGAAGTGCGTTCTCTGTCTGTCGCGGTCTGTGTCCATTCTCCTGGGCCTTGTGGTTCATGCCATCTCCTGACATTCAGAGAGGGGGTCACTTTGCCTTCCTGCTCTGACACTTGACATTTTTAGTGACACCCATGCCTTTTGATGCCACTTGGTACCCCACCAGCTGCGTACGAAGGCTGCACTTCTTTACCTACTCGTCAGCACTTGCCACGGTCTCTGTGATGTACTAAAAAAAAAAAAAAAAAGACATTTCTCACGATGATCTGAGACCCCAGGTGAAAGGTAGCAGAAACTGGATTCAAATCCACGTGGGCCTGGCGTGCCAACACGGGCTTGCTGTGGCTGGTGCCCTTTCCCAGGGGGAAGTGCAGCCTGGTCTCCGTCTCTGGGTGCCAGCCAGACAGGCACCCATCTCAGAAACCCTATCCTCCCTGTCCGCGTCCTTCTAGAGGGGGGCGGAGCCCGTAGATTTCTGCCTAAACTTAACGGAGAGAGAGACCCCCCACCCAGGGCCCACCCAGTCGACCTGAGCCCTGCCAGCTTCCTCCTAGATTAGTATTCAGACCCGGGTTCCACTCTGCATCCCCTATAAATTGCAAGAAGGCTTGCCGGAGTCAGTTCCTGCATTATTGTTACAAGAAATCCTTTTGCAGGTTTGCTGAATGTGAGCTGTTTCCTGGGGAAGGAAAAAATACATGTATGTATCCAGATATTTACCCAGAGCTGTTTACCAGCAGCCACTTTCCCCAAACACACTATTTTGGAGGTGGCTCTGACACCCCCAGTCCTGCACCCCCCTGCAGAGCCCGGCGGGGGCGGGGCGGCTGTGCTCTCAGGATGCGGGACTGGAATCCCGCGCTGACTAGGTTTCTGCTGGTCTTTGGGGAAATAAGACGAATAAATGTTGAGAGAGCGCTCGGAAAGCCACGTTTATTTAATTTAAAGGGCTCTCCTGCATCCTGGCGCTCTATTCTTCCCGCTGCCTTTTAGAGGTTGAAGCGTCTTTTCTTTATGAAATGGCAGTTGTGAGAGATGGTCGTCATTTTTATAAAATGTCTTATTTGGCACAATATAAAATGGGATAGGCTGCCTCTGTATTTCTCTGTAGATCATTTAATTTTGTTTTTTTTTTCAACTGACAAGTGATGTTCAAATACCTGGGAACCACTGTCTGCTATTTTGTTGCAACCTGGTCTTGGATTGTAACAATACAGACAGGAGCAGACTCCAAGGTCATCATGGCTCCAAACTCTGGGTACTCTGTGCTCATGGATCCATTTGTTCTTTGGGCTGAGGTGGCCCAGGACGGTCCCCACTTTGCACAGTGGGTCTCAGGAGCAAGAGGGAGCTCACTGGCCACTGGCAACTGGGCTGGATCTTGGGGTGAGCGAGGAGCAGGAGTTACGCCATGTTGGTTACTGTATGGAGCATCTGAGTCTCTTATCAGTAAAATAGGATCAGAACCACTTAGGGTTATGGAGGAGAAATTAAAGTGCAAGGGTTCAATATGTTGCTCAGCTTATGGTGCGAGCCCAATTAGTGGAAGTGTTTCCTGTGACCCTCCCTCTCCTCTTCCTCCTCCTTCTCCTTTTTTCCTTTTTGATCTCTGGGTACACCCTCCTGGTGTGTATAGAAGGCAGGGTAGCTGCTCACAGATTTCTCCAGTGGAAGATGCTGAGCTGGTAGCAGGGGCACCTGGCTGTGTTCTTGGCACGGCCACTGGCTCAGGGCTCTTTAAGCTGAATTCAGGTTCAACCAAGGGGGGCAAAGAATCACAACTCTGGGCCCGTTCGGACCATTCCCTAGAGGGTAGCTGTCCAGAAAAGAATGGGGAGGCTCCATGGTCGATTAGTGGTGTCTGTCAGCAAGGGGCTGTGTGTTCACAAATGCCAAACCAGAGTGTCTCTAAAATCTCCAAAAAGAACCCCAACCCTAGCTCAAAGAGGGGGTGAGACGAGAGCTTGGGTCATCAGATCAAAGATGGGCCCCCGACACTCTGCTTGCTCTCATGTCTGCTCTGCGAGATCTGCAACTGGAGAAGGATCCGGAACTTCTCAAGCAGCTCCACTGACCCTCAGCTTCAGCCACAGCTCACCCCCAGGTCACCACGGGGCCCAGACTTCCGCACACTTTATGATGAATTCACTTCAGCTCTGAGCCTGCTTCCCACCTGCAGGTGGAAGGGTGTCCCTGAGAGGCCCAGCGGCTGGGCGTTTCCTGGTGAGACCTGGTCTCCGAGCACAGCCACGCATCATTAAGGACACACGTAGGTTCTGAGAACCACGTCTTCAGGTGACTTTGCTGAGGTGGCTGACGCCAACCGGGACAGCTGTGGCAACGCTGGAGACAGGATCTCCTGGACCTCCGTCGCGGGTGCCTCTAGCCCGGAACATGGCTGTGTGGTGCAGGACGGCGGTCACCTGGCCATTGCAAGATTCTCTTTCCTTGTCCTCCCTCCCTACCTCCTTGGTGACATCTGAATTCAGTGAAGGCTCCTGTCCTTGAAGGCTCTGCCAGCTCAGGAGATAGCCCTCCCCTTGCTGATGGCTGAAGCCCGTTGACACTGCAGTGTCCGGCCGGGTGGCCATCGTCCCTGTTCCTATTAGAAGCCACAGAAGGAAGTGGCTTTGGGGTGCCCTGGGGAACTCTGAGCAGCTTCCTTAGGTCTGCTCGGCTCCTTCCGCCACGGGATGGCCTCAGCCCTGGAGCCGCGCGGGGGTCTGCACCTGGGGTCTGGCTGCACCTCAGCTCTGGGCTCCCCACGGCCCCTCCTCCCTTCTGCATGAATGGCCGGGCCCTGGAGCCCTTCCAAGGGACCCCTGCAGATTCTGTTTCAGTCAACTAACAGAAAAATAGATTGTGCCTTAAGACTTTCTTCTATGCGCTGGTCTATTTGAACCAGCTCTGGCTTTAGGGAATAAAGGGTTTTTTTTTTTTTTTTTTTTTTTTTTTTTCCGCCTGCTCAAACATTTGACATTTTCTGTTGAAATCCATGGCTTTCAATACCATGGTTTCTGTCACAGATACACAAAAGCCTACTGAAGAATTCCAAGCCAATACTTTGATTTATTTTATTTTATTTTTGGTACTGGGAGTTGAGCCCAGGGGTGCTCAACCACTGAGCCACGTCCTGGCCATTTTGATATTTTATTTAGAGACAGGGTCTCACTGAGTTGCTCAGAACCTCACTAAGTTGCTGAGGCTGGCTTTGAACTCAGGATCCTCCTGCCTCGGCCTCCAGAGCCTCTGGGAGGACAGGTGGGTGCCATACCACCACTGGCAATACTTTGATTCTTCTTCTTCTTCTTCTTCTTTTCTTAACTTCCCTTCCCTGGAGGCGATTTCATGCCGTCCCTCCCTGATATTAACAGGGTGGGCAGAGGGGGGGAGCCGCAGTGTATCATGCCACACACAAGTCCGAATTATTCCAGATACAGGATCCTGGAAGCACCAGCCGTGTCTTGGCTGACTTGTCTCCGGGGTGCTGTTCTGTCTGTGGCTCTGGTCCACTGGCCCGGGAGCCTTGCTGTCCACCCGTCCTCGGGTCCGCCCCAGCTCCCCTGGGAGAAGACGCCCCCGACCTGCTCTGGGTTTCCTGCCAGCTTTTCACTCGGCCTTGACCCATCTCTTGACCCACAGCACTTCTTTCCTTCTTTTAGTTGGTATTTTAAAGAACCAGTGCATTCGTAGTTTTAATGGACACAGTGATCGTACGTATTTATCGGGTCCGGCGACATTTCGGTGCGTGAGCGCAGTGGTCGCGACCCGGCCAGGTCGGGAGCGCATCCTCACCTCCAACCGGCAGCGCGATTCCGTGTTGGGGACACTCAACACTCCCCTCTGCCAGCTCTGTTCAGTTAGCTGTCCAGCCCCGGTGCCCGACTGTGCCAAAGGGCACGAGAAGGTGTTCCTTCCGCCCGGGAACCGCGCCCTGGGATCCCTCCTGCTCACACCCGAGCTCCACATAGAGGTGAGAACTCAGGGCCTGGTCTTTCTGTGTCTGACTTATTTAACGTAATGCCACCCACCGTTATGTCTTTTCTTTTTTTCTTTTTTTTTTTTTTAAATACCAATTTATTTATTTTTTAAGAGAGAGTGAGAGAGAGAGAGAGAGAGAATTTTTAATATTTATTTTTTTTTAGTTCTCGGCGGACACAACATCTTTGTTGGTATGTGGTGCTGAGGATCGAACCCGGGCCGCATGCATGCCAGGCGAGCGCGCTACCGCTTGAGCCACATCCCCAGCCCCGTTATGTCTTTTCTCTTCCACTTTTTTTCTTATTAATTGGTGCCACATAGTTGCACATATGGACGGGATTTGTTGGTATATTAGTAGGTGCACACAATGTAACGGATATGGTTCGGCCAGTATCACTCCCTAGCACGTCTCCCTCCTTCCCTGTCCCCCCCCCCACACACACACACCTTGGTCCCTTTTCTCTGCCGATCTCTGATTTTTTTTCTTAAATAGTAGACCCATCCCCTGCGTCCTTCTCCCTTTTCCTCTGTAGCTTCTGCATATGAGAGAGTACACACGACTCATAACCATCTGGGTTTGACTTATTTCATTTAACATGATGGTCTCTAGTTCCATTCATTTTCCTGGAAATGTGTTAGACCAGGACGCAAGAAAAGACCACTGACTCCAATTAAAATCAAATTAAAGCAAGCTTATTATTTCGACCGGCCGGGCTGCCTTTCCCACCCAAAACGGCGGGAACAAGACAGCCACCCCACCTTTCCTATAGCCCAGCTTTATAGCCCAGAAAGTTACACAAAGGGGGGTTACAGATAATAGAACTCTGACAAGCATCACACTAATGGCAGTTTACATTTTTTTTTTTTTTGCTGGCCCCAACATCAGAATTTATGAGGACCATTAGAGCCTCAGAGAGGGTCGTTGTCTGGCCAGGGAAGGCCAATATTTATGAGGCGTCACTAAAGTTTCAGAGAGGGCTGCTATTTGGTTAGAGAGCCAGGCATGGGTGAGTTCAAGGCACGGGCAGGCATACCAAGCAGGTTCAGAATTTGCAGTAATTTATAGTAAAGCCGAAATTAGCTTTTCATGGCTTTGTGGTAAGATGGCTCCCAATTTTAATAAAAGATCAGGTTGGGTCTATCAAATGCCATAATTTCATTCTTCTTTATGGCCGAGTAATACTCCGCTGTGTATGTACACCACGACTTCCTTATCCACTCATCTGTTTATGGACACCTGGGCTGATTCCAGAGTTTGGCTGTTGTGAACTGTGCTGCTATGAACACGGGGGATGCGTGGTCAGTTCTTAGATCTGTGTTGAGTTTGGAATCCAGCAAGGAACAGACCACAGACAGCCTATGTCCTTGTGGAACTTACATATAAGTACATAGCAGCCAGGAGCGGGGACACATGCCTGTCATCCCAGCGGCTCGGGAGGCTAAGGCAGAAGGATCTCAAAGCCAGCCTCAGGAACTTAACGCGCTCTAAGCAAGTTAGTGAGACTCTGCCTCAAAATAAAACATAAAAAGGGCTGGGGGTGTGTTGAGTGCCTCTGGGCTGAATCCCCAGTACCAAAAAAAAAGTACATAGCACACACTGACACACTCACTGTCACCCTCACACATGCTCTCTCCTGCCCTCTCACCTGTGTCTGCACTTGCGTGTGCTAGCACACTACTGAATATAAGTGGGAACACGTGTGCTAATGTCAGTGTGAGGCTGTGAGTGTGTGTGAGTGTGACGTGTGTGGCCGACGCAGGAAGCTCTTGCAGATTCACCGGGGTCTCTCAGTTCCTCCCCGGGGCCTGCCAAAGAATCCACGCTCAGTAAATGCAGGCCACAGACTTAAAAGTTTTAATCTCTTACCTGCAGCAGGTGGCATCCGTGTGAGTGTGCGTCCGGGACAGTGTGTTTGTGAGTCTGGGAGAGAATGTGTGTGAGTTTTGTGGGACCCCCCAGGGACCAGATGACTGTGTGCGTGAATGAGCATGCGCACAACAGCATGGGGTGGGAGCTGGGACTTCCTCCACCTTCAGGGATGGGTGGATCCAGCGCTCCCTGCTCCTTAGGAGGGCGGGGCTGGGGCTGGGGCTGGGGTGGGGCCGTCTCCACACCCCAGCTTCCCGCCTTGCCTGGCCATGGGGCTGCTCTTCGTGGGCTCCAACCTCAGCAAGAAGCCCCTGATGCGAGAGCAAGCTCCAGCCCCCGGTCCTGCGTTCTCTGCCCAGGAGCGGAGCTAAAGGGCAGCAGGATGGGAGGGGAGACCCTGAGCTACCAGGAGGCCTTTACCGAGGGGCCTTGATTGGCCACAAGGGTGCCTGGTCCAGCAGGAGAGCAGCGAAAACTGTAACATTTAAAACAAAAGACTCTTGACATCCGTGTTCGGCGTCAATAACTAATTATTTTGTGGCTTTAAGCCCAAGTTGGGGAATTAAAACAGGAATGGACAGACATCCCCACCGCCCAAACCTCACTTTGAGCTGGTAGCGGGTACCCCTTCGTATCATTAAGGCGTTGATAAACATTTATTGAGCACTTGTTGTTTACCAGGCCCTGGGGCGGTGGGGGGGGGGCTGGAGATACATCAGTGAGGAGGACAGACAGCTTTGCTCTGTTGTCCGTCCCCACGAGGTCATTCACTCATCCACTCCTCAATTTTCTGACTCCTGTTCTTGGTTCCATAGCAGAGATTGAGGTTGTCATCACAATCACACAGGGGCGCCCACGCCTGTCGTCCCAGGGGCTGGGGAGGCTGAGGCAGGAGGATGGTGAGGTCAAAGCCAGCCTCAACCACAGCCAGGAGCTCAGCAGCTCAGTGAGACCCTGTCTTTAAATAAAACACAGAACAGGGCTGGGGATGGGGCTCAGTGGTTAAGAGCAAACAAAAACCCCAACCCCCAATCCTACAAGGACATGTCCATTCTTTCAACAAATGCCCGTGGGCACCTACTATGAGCCCCACAGGCCCCTGCACTCAGACACCCTGGACTTACTGGGAGCTGCCTCAGGCCAGGCGGCTTCTAGGAGCTGGGGATGCAGCAGGACAGACAAGGTCCCTGCCTTTGGGGCATCTGCAGGGTCCCCCTGTGTTGGTGGCTCTTGGGAGTTAGGCACCGATGGAGAGAGACCCCTACAGGTGATGGACTGGCAGGCTCCAGGGGTCCCCCAGCAGCTGGTGGGATAGGGACGGGCTTGTGCCCTCTGCTCACCCAGGACAGGGCAGCCCGCTGCCCCACCACCACCACCACCCCCCCCCCGCCCCCCAGCCTCCTCTCTCTCAGCACTTCGGGCCTGATGCAGGGCTATTTCTGCTTTGAAGCCACTGTCACCTCCTTTCTCTCCTCTCAGCTCATGGAGTTGACATCCGCTGAGGGGACCACGTGTCTGTCTAATAATGCGTTTTGTCATTGTAGTCAACTGCCCCGCCCCCCAGCCTCATCGCTGGGCCCCCCAGCGACCTCACTCTGGCTCCCTCCCCCAGCGCCCCAGAGCTCCTGCAGGACGTCTCCCCAGGGCAACTTCTGCCTGACCAAGCCCATTTCTTCCCCCTCCCTTATTCTCAAGGTTTTGTTCTTGGCACACTTGCTGGAGATGCTGTGGCTTGCAGTGAACCGGAATGTATTCATTGCAAAGAAAAAAAAAAAAAACATTCAGCAAAGTAAAGACTGCAGCTCCCCATAAAATAGGCTTTTAGCCACCAGGGGAAAACTGTGGCGAGCGAGGAGTGAAATCCCTACAAACTCAAATCTTGTGACATCCTTCTTGCTATTTGCTTAAAGGAGTCTACTTGGCCAGCAGGAAGCCTGCCAGAAAGGGCGTGCAGCTGAGAGACAGCTGGGCCCGAGGGTCTCCAAACAGCAGTCGAGATACACACACACACACACACACACACACACACACACACACGCATGCACTGGGGGTTAAGTTCAGGGGCCCTACACCACTGAGCCCCATCCCCAGCCCTATTTTGCATTTTATTTAGAGACAGGGTCTCACTGAGTTGCTCAGGGCCTCGCTGTGGCTGAGGCTGGCTTTGAACTCGTGATCCTCCTGCCTCAGCCTCCTGAGCCACTGGGATGACAGGCGTGCACCACTGCACCAGCAATTGATTGATCAATTGATTGATTCATTCATTCAATAAATATTTATCAAATATCTTTGGACAAGGAGCTATGCTAGGTGCTTGAAATACATTGAGGACGAGGGCAGACAGGCTGCCAGTCCTTACAAAGCTTACAGTCCTGGGGTAGAGATGGAGGATCACAGGGTACCCAGCAACCTGTGGAATGGGAAAATGTATTTGGCAATCATGCATCTGATAAAGGGCTCCTGTCCAGAATAGATAAAGAATTCTTCAACTCGACCACCCAAGAAGCCCCAAACAACCCAATTTAAAAAACGGGTCTTGATAGACATTTCTCCAAAGAAGATATGCGAACGGTGGACAAGAGGTCCACGAACAGATGCCCAGTATCCACCACCATTAGGGAAGTGCAGACCCAGACCAGCGGCTGGACCGCAGAGTAAAGGGACTTCAAGCCACTGAACTGCACACTTCAAAACCACCGAGAGGTCCCCAGACTCAGGCTCATGGCTGGCTGTGGACTTTAACAAGGTCAGGTGGGAAGGGAGCAGAGAACTTGGACCAGGACAACAGGAAGCCCACGTCCAATTTGATGGGTGGTCAGGGAAGGCTTCCCGGGCGGGTGAAGCTGGTGTGACAGATCGAAGGAGCTGGGATGTCACAGGCAGGGGAGGCTGACAAATATTCTGAGTAGACGAGGACATTTGTCTGTGTCTAAGTTCTGATGGGAACCACTGGACGTTGACAATCAGAGCAGATGGGCTCCATTAAAGGTCACTCTCTCGCAGCGTGGACCGTCGGGGGAACAGGTCGAGGGAGGGCAGGAGGACGGTGGGTGGACTGGGGTGGAGACAGAATCAGCAGCTGGCTGTGTAGCCGGGGCAACAGATGCCAAGCCTCCGGGAGGGCAGCTGTGCCAGGGTGCAGTGTGGGCTGCTCAGGGCATAGAGGGTCACACGTCAGGGAGTCAGGACTGGAACAGGAAGGAGACGCACAGAGCTGGGGGCTCAGGAGTGAGCCCGGGGCTGCAGGTCTGCCTGCTTGGGCTTCACAGTGCCCAGGCGCGCCCAGGAGCCAGGAGAAGCTGCCATATTGACTACCATTGCAGCCGGCAAGTCTGTGAGCTCCTAGAACCTGCCAGTGGGACCAGCGAACAGCAGGGTACAGCTGAACAATGCTCAAGGCCGAGTGCGCTGGGGAGGGCGCTGGAGCACACCTTTCTTGTCACACCATGCTGAGCTCGGGAGAGCTAATGAGTACCTTAAGCTTCCCGCGCTGCTATGGTAACGGGCCCAGATGGCAGTGAGACCTGTGAGAACCCAGCACCCGGAATTGTCAGGCTCTGAAAGCAAGATGGACCGCATGACCTTGGGCGGGGGCAGCCCTCTGTTTAGGTTTATTAAAAACTTGCACACTGCTGCTCTATGGCGAGCATGGCGTGTTTGTGCAAGAAAATAAAATCAGGGGAAAAACACATTGTGGGGCTCACTCATCACCAGGGGTCACGTGTATCCACGCACATGGCTGCAGAAAGCAAGGGGGCGGGGAGATACTGAAGTTCTTTAAATCATTTATGACTTTTGTTGAAATAACTATACTTCTCAGATTTCTCCTTCATGAAATAAGTCTAAATATGAAACAAAAGCTTTATAGATAGAAGCATGTTTGCTCCAGTGTTAATTGTAACATGTGAAAAATTGAAAACATTGTAACTGTCCAATATTAGGGCCAAATAAATTCTGTACTCAGCAGAATAGTATGCAGCCATGTAAAGTGATGATGACAAAAAAACATTCACCAACCTTGACCAGGCTCATGACACAGCTGAATGTGTGTGTAGTGAATCTCAACTACAGAAAGATAGATTTACAATAGCAAATATAACATTTAGAACAAACTACAAAGAGAGGTATCAAAACATGAACCACCTGTGTGTTATAGTGGTGGAATGGAATACTTTGTTTTCTTTTTCTTTTCTGGGGAGTAAACCCAGGGACACTTAGCTACTCAGCCACATCCCCAGCCTCCTTCATTGTCTTTTAATTTATGCAGCAAAATTTCTGCAATGTATGTCAGATGGTTGTTGGCTTAGCCTGGTCCTCCTTAGGATCTTTCACCTTGAGGTGCAGAAGCAATATGGAATTCAGTGGAAACAATTCCTCTTTTTTTCCCATTTTAATCGTTCCCAAGATTAGCAGTGTATGGGGTGATTCTCTCTCCCAATGCTGGACAATGACATTGGCCACAGTTTTGCTAAGTGAGCATGCTGGGTAGGTTAGGTGTACTAAATACATTTAGGACCTAAGATATTCTCAATTTATGTATATAATGGGGCCTGATACCATGTAAGTCGAGGACTATCTATCTGTATTTGATAATGCAGAAAGTTACTTTTGGTGGGGGCAGGTACCAGGGATTGCACTCAGGGGCACTCACCACTGAGCCACATCTCAGCCCTATTTTGTATTTTATTTAGAGATAGGGCCTCACTGAGTTGCTCAGTGCCCTGATTTTGCTGAGGCTGGCTTTGAACTCGGGATCCTCTTGCCTCCGCCTCCCGTTGGGATTACAGGGGTGGGCAACCTTGCCTGGTGAAAGTTACTTTTAATAAGAAAAAAAAAAAATGTTTCCAATTAGCTTAATAATGGAGAAACAGCCTGAGTCCAAAAGGGGAGGGAGCAGATGACAGCTGGGGGTGCATGTTGCATGGTCATTATGAACTTGTCCTTGGGCTTGGTGTTGGACAGTTTTTGAGTCCTGGCTGGGCCATTTACTGTGTGACCTTGTGTAAGTGTCTCAACCTCTCCGAGAGAGCTTCTCCCTCTCCCCTGTGACATGGAGATGACAACAGTGTGAATTACTCTAAATGAGGCGGAGTAACTGCTTAACCACGCGCCTGGTGTGCGGCCGGCCCTCTGTGAAATCAGCCATTCTTAATATTCTTATTGCTGAGGGATTATTTTAAAGTGACATCTGTAGCAACCGTTGACGGCTAGAGAATCCGGATTGTGTGGCTGGGAAAGAAGCAGGAGGAGAGACGTTGTCACGGGTCTCCGTGGAGCCTGCCTGGCGCAGCGGCTCAGGCTGGGGGAGGCGCTGTCAAGGTCCCGCTAGGAAGAAGGACTGACTGGGGCCACTTTGGTTCTCCTCTGGCTGAAGAAGCTGCCCCTCTCGGAGGACCTTTGGCCCAAGTCGCCCAGCGCCACCCCAAACCCTTTAGCAGAAGTCCCTCCCTGAGGTGGCCTGGGTTCCTGATCTCGGCTCACCAACACCCGTTCGCCCTGGGGAGGAAGGAGCGCCACAGTCCGCCCAGGGCCCACGTTCTCCTTTGGGGCCTGGTTCTGCTCCAGGGCAGCCCCGCATGCGCGTTGGCGCGCTCTCTGCTGCTCCTCTGCCGCCGGTGGACTCCTGCTCAGCCTCCAAACCTGCCCTGGAAAGCCCTCCAAGCACGTCCTGTGGAATGACTCCCTCTCGGAGCAAAGCCCTTGTGCCTGGCACCATTAGAGGGGCACAGGCTTCTACAGCCACCCGCGCCTGGCCTGTCCTCAGGAGCGAGTGGTGCTTGGCCCGGTCGACCTAGTACCGGCGCCGTTTCTGCTCAGGCAGAAGGGAAGTTCTGCTGGGGAGGGACCCTGATTTTCAAGTTCACGGCTCTCTCCCGGGGTGCACCGGGACGCACGGCCAGGTTCTCGTCCTCAGATGTCGCTGGAAGATGACCCTGTGCTGAGGGCTCCTCCTCTGAGCTGCAGAAGGCTGATCCCCTCCTCAGGGCTGTGTAAAGACAGGCCACCCGGCCACTCGTGGGGCAGTGCCTAGAGGCCAGTTGGAACCTGGTGCTTCTGCTAGGGATGGCCAGGGCTGGCTCGGCTGCTCCTCAATCTGGCCCAGGGTCGGCTTCCCTGAGAACCTGGCCTGCAACATCTTGGGTCCCTGTGCAGTGGGGGACATGGATTAATGCATCATCAAATACTCCCCAAGTGAATCAACGGAGACGTGCACATCTGGACAGAAGGGAGCTCTCTCGGCCTCCCACCCTAAACCTTGCGCTGCCCAAGAGACGCCAGTGCGTCTGCTTCATGTCTGTCACCTCGGTGCCTAGCACCATTCCATGTATACACCTGGTGCTCGATAAATGCTGTAAGAATGATGGATGCACGAGTTTCTGTAGGAGGAAGGACTGAGGCAGGAGAAGGTGGTGAGTCAGCACACAGCGGTTCCCACTCCCAGACGGTAAGTTCAAAGTACCCTCGCGCCTTGCCCACGAGAGGTGCCCCCCTCTCACGGCAGCCTGAGCTGGGCTAGCCCAGTGACAACCAGGATGGAGGGGGTCTCTGGGCCTCGGGAAGGCCATTTCCCAGCTAAGTGATTTCATGCAAGTGACCCCACCCCTCCCAGCATCAGGGACCTCCCCTGGGTCCACTCCAGGCCTCCCCAGACCAGAGGAGAGCAGGAGCAGCTCAGGACTGTTGCCAAGGATGTGGACAATGTCCTTACTGTGAAACCTCAGCTGCAGCTGGGGGTCCCTACCCCACCCCTGGAAGCTGGCTGAGGCCTCAGTCCAATGAGGATTCAAGCTAAATCTGGAATCACATAGACCGGGTCTGAATTGCCCCCTGCCTGTGTGACCTGGAGCAAGATGCTCACCCTCTCTGAGCCTCAGAGAGTTCACCTGTAAAATGGGGCTAATAAAGCCTATTCTTAGAGGTCCTTGAGAGAATTCAACTATTGGACGTAACCCATTTAGGGCTCTCCCTGACTCGGAGCCCAAGTTCTCTTCTGTAATCTTTTCAATTATGGATGTGGCTCTATTGCCAAGGTAATTATTTTGGAGCCTCTGTGAAGTCCACAGAGCGGCTGACAGAGGCTGTGCCACGTCCCCCTCTCTGGCTGGCCCAGTTATTTCTTACCAGTCTGCGTCACTTTTTTTTTTTAAACATGATACTTCAATTTTTTTTTCTGATTACATAAGTAACACATGCTCATTGTAGTATATTTGGAAACCACAGAAAAGCACAAAGAAGCAAATAAATATCACCCAGAGATAAACACTGGTAACACTGTGGCTGATTTTCTTGCTGTCTGGATTCTGTGCTGTATCCACATATGTGTATGTATATAAATATTGCTGTTCCTCCCTGATTTGGGTCATACGGTATTGCACAGTATAAATTAGATTATAACCTGCCTTTCCCACTTGATAGATCATGGGCATTTTCTGTATCATGAAATACCCTTCTTTAACATGGTTTTTAATCATTTCTTGGCTCCTGTCTGATGGAGGTATTCTGTTTTGTGGCTGTCTCCTGCTTATTTAACCATTTCCCCTATTATGGGTTCCCCTCTCCCTAAATTTCATTATAATAACGAAATCTATGATGCACATTTTTGTGCTTAAAGCTTTGTAGACCCCTTATGTTATTTCCTTAGCATCAATTCTTCAAGGGGAATGAATTCCCGCTTGAGAGGATAGACATATTTTTGAAGCAGGAATCCTGTAACCAGGATTTCTGTGGCTTATGATCTATTGACAGGATTGTATGCTTATTATTCTTCTTTTACCCTGATTCCCAATTGTTTGGTTGCTAACTACCCTTCTCCCGAGAGGGCTTACCAGTCTGCATGGTTTCCCACTAGTGAGTGAGCACGCTATTTTCCAATACCACACCAGTCGGCTGCCAGCATTTCATTTTTAAAAAAGCTTTCTCTAGTGTGTGTTTTTAAACTCACTCCATCCTCAGCTCCGCCACAGACTTGCTGTGTGACCTTGGGCATGTCCCTGCTCACTGGGGACGTCGGTATCTTTATCTATCCCAGGACGGGATGAACTTACATCTTGTGATTATTTTGGTTACAAGGGACAGAAGCCAAACTCAATTGGCTTAAGGCAAGAATGAATCACTGATTGTTTCATGTAATTGTAAAGTTCAGGGAGAACTTCAGGCACAGCTGCATTTAGGACTCCTAGAGTCATCAAGAATTGGTTTCTTCTGTGTTCAGGGGCTCTGATTCTGTTCCAGCCCTGGAATCTCAAAAGCAGGTGTCCTCCAAGGGCAGCATCCCCTCTCTTAGAATAGAATCCCAAGGTTCATTTTGATTGGGCTAGCTTGCCTGTCATGCACCCATTGCAGACCAATCACTGTGCAGAGGGGGCGGGGCTATGCTAATTAATCAGGCCCCGCCCTGGGGATCGCCCTGCCCTTGGGGAGAGAGGGTTGGCTCAGTGGACCCCAGGGGTGTGTGGCCAGAAGCTGGTGGAAAGAGCTCAGACCAGGAGGCTTCTGACCATGACCTTCCCGGAGCCTAGGAACCTCTGGTTTCCCCAGCACGTTTCCTGCACAGGCTTTTCATGCCTGGTTTCTCCATGGCCAACGTCTCCTGCCATTAAATTCATGGGTGACTCGTTTCAGTTATCTTTGCTCTGGGAGCACTGGCATGGAGGGAGGTAATTACCATATAGATTTATAGACCTCTGCTCAACCAACAGGGTCCTTCCCCTGCCAAAGCACAAAGCCAGCCTCATAAATATTAATCAGAAGGAAACAGCAATCAACTCAAGTGGGAGAGGAAATGGCAGATTGCTTTTTCCTCTCTAGGACATAAAAGCAACATTCATTTATGACCAGGGGCTGGCTGGCGGCTGCCTGTCTCTCCCAGGTCTCAATGACAGTATAATAATAATAATAGTAATAATGACCACAATGAAGTTAGCTACTACTCAGGAAGTGCCTACTATTCACTACACATAAATGTGGCGCTTCATGTATACCTCCCATTCTATAGATGAGGAAACCGAGGCTGGGGGAGGTCAGATCACTCTCCCAGGAAAACACAGCCTATAGTAATTGTGCCAGGATTTGATCCTGCCCTAGTATCAGATTCATTTCTTTCTTTTTTTCTTTTTTGGTACTGGGGATTGAACCCAGGGGTGCTTAACAGTGGAGACATCTCCAGCCCTTTTTAATATTTTATTTAGAGAGATAGGGTCTCCCTGAGTTGCTTAGAGCCTTGCTAAGTTGATGAGGCTGGCTTTGAACCAGCAATCCTCCTGCCCCAGCCTCCTGAGCTGCTGGGATTACAGGCAGGCACACCATGCCTGGCTTTGGATCCATGCCTGCTTAACAGGCTGAGTGGGATTTCTGGAGGAGGAAGGAACTCGATTGTCCTTTGAGTTTTGGGGATTCTACGAATCAAATTTATATTTTGTCTTTTAGGTGTTAGTGACAGTAAGTATCGAGGGGCATCTGGCTGCTTTTGTGACAGGTTTTTGCTTTTTTTGGGGGGAGGGGTACCAGGGATTGAACTCAGGGGCATTCAACCACTGAGCCATATCCCCAGCCCTATTTTTTTGTATTTTATTCAGAGACCTAGATCTCACTAAATTGCTGAGGCCGGCCTTGAACTCTTGATCCTCCTGTCTCAGCCTCTTGAGCTGCTGGGATTACAGGTGTGCACCACCGCACCCGGCAAGGTTGTGGCTTTAAAGACCTTGAAGCCTGAAGCTCTGCAAAGATCCACTTCTGCTTGGGCTTTGGACGGGAGCCAGGTTTATATGTTTTGCCCTGACTTCAGGTCCATGGTCACTTTGCCTTTGGATTAGCCTCAGACCCATTTTACAGACAAGAACACTGAGGCCGGAGGGATGACTTGAGACCAGATCTCACTTTTCATTCATTTGTTCAATGACTATTAAGTAAACGCTGAGCAGACTCTTAGATTCCTCTGAAGCCACTTCCAAGGCTCACAGACAATCTCATGCTCACGCTGAAACTTGATGACCGAGGCCTGCGGACCACAGGGGCCCCCGATACCTGCGGACCACAGGGGCCCCCGATACCTGGTGCCATCCACCTGAGCACACTGAATCCCAGGTCACTTGTGTTTGTTTCCAAACCTGTTTATGCCGTTGTGCTTGTTATGATCACACCATTTCATTAAGCACAGCAATTCAATTAAATGTAGTGTGAAGAGAGACGGAAATGTTTCTCGGAGCAGGAAGCCGGTGCTCCATGAAGATGCCATAGAGGAGTGTCCTTTGGGGGTGGAGGTGAGGAATCCCCTCTGTGGAATTGGGTGTGGGAGGAGCCTGTGCAGGTTTGCAGCCCCTGCCCACCGGGTGGGCTTGGCAAGATGCATGTGCCACCCCGACAACCAAAACCCGCTCTGTGAAGAGTCCCCACTTTCTGTCTTAAGATCAGCGCATCAATGAACATGTGTTCCAGGGGGAAAATATTAAGAGATTTCTCATTTTTTTGTTCTTAGTTTTAACCAATTTCCTTAGGATGGACTGGCCCGATCCTGGTCCCGTGTGTACTGGGTGAAAAGCCTCCTTAATGTGCCCAAGATGACCATCTGCAAGAGGACCCTGGATGGACCGGGAGATGCAGGACCTGAACACGTGCACAATGACCTTGACCTTGTCTCCCTCTCCCTGGGGAAATACTTTCCTTCTTTGAGAAAGACGAATCTCTAGGGTGCCTAAGACAAAGAGATGTCACCAGCTCTCCCTGTGCCCCTCCCTCCAAGGTCCATGCAGCTGCCTCGGTGACATCTCCCCCCAGCCCCTCTTTCCTGTCCTCTTCTCTGTCCCCTGTCCTCACTTCCTGCGTCCCTTCTGCCCTTTGGCTCCCCTCCCCCCACCATTCATCTTTCTTCTCCCCCTTCCCCCTTCTTCCTCTCTTGCCTGCAAATGTTAATTGAGTGTCCACTACGTGCAGCCCTTGGGCTGACTCTGGGAGATGCTAGTGGTCCCTCCTCTCAAGCAACTTCTAGACTAGAGGACAAAAGGTTTCAGCCACCCAGGGAACCCAGTGAGAGTCAAAAAGAACTTCAAATGCCTCGAGAGTGGGAGGCAGGGGAGAAGAACGGGAAGGAGGCCGCTGGAGGGAATCAGGGGAGGCTTCCAGGAGGAGGGGACATGGAAGCTGAGACTCCCTTGGCAAGAAGGAGCTGGGAGAAAGGACATTCCACGGAGAGAGGACACCAAGGAAGGGTCAGAGCCAGTGAGAAGGGGAAGGGAGGCGGCCCAGGGCGACTGGAGTCTGAAGGGTGGGGAGGCTCAGGATGATGGGAGAGGCTGGCCGGTCTGGAGGCCGAGATGGGGACATGGATGTGATCAGACAGGCGGTGGGAATCTTGGAAATTCAAGTAGGGCCCCTGAGTTCAATCCCCAGTGCCCCCTTCCAAAAAAATAAGTTGGACCCGACTTGCTCTGAGTCAGTGTCCCCTTTTTGCAGCGTAGACTCTGTGACCCAAAGCATAACTCTCCCTGCCGCGCACAGGCGTGCAGTGGAAGGTGTCGGTACATTTCATCTAGAAAGGATCCGATGCCCGGAGACTTGCACTTGCTGTATAATCAGGTCTAGCAAAGCTTGTGAATGTAGTCCCAGATTATAATCACTTTTTAATTATATTTACCTTTGTCGGCAGAGAGGCGAGGTGCGTTTTTGGCTCTGGGAGGTAACAGTTCCAATCTCCATCCAAAGAGGCAGGTGCCTGAGGAGGATGTGTGGGCAGAAGGCAATGCCTGGGAAGGAAGCAGAGAAATTAAAACAGACCCGCAGACACGGACCTCTGGCTTCCTACAGTCCTGGGTCTGCAGCCAGGCCCCCAGGGGGCTGGTGGTTCTCACTCTCCTCACACCAGGGGGCTGGGAGGCTACCAGCAGGTCCGTCCTGCAGGCACCAGTCACCTGGGCACTGCCTCCAGTTATTGTCATTAACATTTTGGGGGGGGGCCGGGGAGTACTAGGGATTCAACTCAGGGGTCCTTGAGTCCCATCCCCAGCCCTATTTTGCATTTTATTTACAGACAGGGTATAGTTATAATCCACCAATGAAAGTGCTTTAAAGAGTTCAGCTCTAAGCCGGGGAACGGTGGCCCACACCTGTCACCCCAGCAGCTCGGAAGGCTGAGGCAGGAGGATCGCGAGTTCAAACCCAGCCTCAACTCTAGTGAGGCCCTGAGCAACTTGATGAGACCCTGTCTCTAAATAAAATGCAAAATAGGGCTGGGGATGGGGCTCAGTGGTCGTGGGCCCCTGAGTTCAATCCCTGGTACCTTCCCCCCCCAAAAAAGATAATTCAGCTCTGCCAGATGCCAAGGGCCTAGTAGGGAGCCCAGTGCTGTAGGAGGCTCTGACCTTAGTCTCCTGTAGGTGGATCCTCTGATCCACATTCCCCCAGGTCCCAGCACCTCTGCGCAGTCTCTGGCTCAGGAGGTGCATTAGCCCTGGCTTCCTCCCCATGGGGAAGGAACCTAGAGTCCCCCTCTCAGGATGGCCTTCCTGGATCCCATGCTCCCTGCAGGCAGCAGCATGCAGAATCCCTGTCCAGAAAGCTCTCAGCCCAAAGTATCCTGTGACGTCAAGGGTAAGGACGGTCAGACATTTATTGAGCACTTACTGCATGCTGGGCACGATGGAAAGCTCTGTTTTCAGAATGTGGTCCCTTGGCGGGCAGCACCTGATGTCACTCGGAAACTTAGAAGAGATGCCAAGCCCTGGCCCCAGCTGGCCCCTGGACTACTGGGCTGGAAACGCTGGGTGTGGCCCAGCCCTCCGGGGGGCGCTGCACTCAACTCTGAGAACCTCTCTGTGAAGTCCGGGAAGTGGGCACTGCTGTCTCCATCTTATAGATGGGAAGCTGAGGCTCAGGAGGTGAGGTCACAGGCCCATGGTCACAGAGCTGCCAGGTGGGTAATGTCTTTCTTTCCCTTCTGCCCACACCCAGCTGGGGCTCCCCTCTTCTTGTGGAATCTGGGGTGTAGCGGTGTCCTGCAGCCCCTTTACTCCAACAGGGTCTCAGGCGGGGTTGCTCGGCCACAGGGCAGCTGACCTGTTGGATGAGACAACTTTCTTGGGTGGATTCTTCGGCACATTGAGGAAGTTCAACAGCCTCCCTAAATACCGGTACCTCCTGCTTCTCCATTTTAGCTGTGACAACCAAAAATGTTTCTAAACACTGCTAAATGTCCCCACAGGAGCAAAATTGTCCCTGACTGACAAACTCTGGTCTAGATATATCACCTGCTTCTTTCCCGGGTGGAAGGAGACGTCCAAGTTCCATAATCCCCCCACCTCCCTCCCTCCCACGGGGTTTATTATACGTGAATTAATGTCAGTGGAAAGTTTTGAAGTTAAGATATTAACTTCTTCAAATCCCTGTACCTCACTGTGCCTCTCGGAACCTCAGTTTCTTCCTCTGTAAGGTGAAGGGGAGTGGTGAGACTCGTGCCACCAGGTCGTTGGAGGATTAAATTTTCTGGAAGCATCAGTCAGACTTGGGCTCAATCGCACACCTCATTATTAATGATCTGTGTGGCTTTGGGACAGCTGCTCATTTTCCTAATCCTTGGTTTTCTTATCTGTGCAGCCATATTTCCATGCTTTGTTATAATGAGATCAGCACATGTGGAGTGCACAGTGAGTCGGTGGACGGGGAGTTGATGCAGTGCGCACAGCAGTGCCCAGTGGGTGAGTAATAGAGGTTAGGGCCGGGGCCAGCCTTGACCCTGGATCTGACTTCCTGATGGGCTTTCCCAGGAGGAGCCAGACCTGCTGTCCCTGCTGCAGGGTGTCAGGCTCACGGCTGGCCTGGCCCGACCAGGAGCATCTCTGTGTGTTGGTCCCACCTCGCCCTGCACCTGTCTTCACTGTGTGTCACTCGAGGCTGGCTAAGGTGGGCACTCAGGACCACAAACCATGACTCCCAGTGGGTGACCAGGGCCCCTTATCCTACGCTGAGGAGGGATTTGGACTCAGCCACTTTCCTAGTGTCTGGGATGAACATCGACCACAGGATGAGAGATGCCCTTTGCTCCGTGGTCACCTGGTGGATGACCTTGAGCAAATGACATCTTCTCATTTCACCTCAGCTCCATGTCGTCAGCTGTAAAACACAGATGTCCAGGTGTCTCACTGGTCCCTCTCCCAGAGACGAATTCTCTCCATCTTCCTTCGTGGGATTTCTTCTTGTCTTTCTGGACCTCTCCTGGGGCTCGCTCTCCTCTGATGGCCTCTGCTGAGGCCTCTGCCCTGTGCTCACCAGGTGTGTTTTCCATGTTTGCAGGGCTGCAGGACTCACCGTGATGTAGAGCCGTGACATCAGTAATTCTGGGCGTGTTTGCTCCTAGAGCAGGTCACTGGTTTCTTAAGAATATTCTCTAAAGACTTCTACTCATCTACCTACCTGTCCATCTCCCCATCCACCCATCCACTCATCAATACTTGCACCCTCTACTCGTTCATCTATTCAACTCTCCATCTGTTTATCCATCCATTCTTCCATTGAGCCATTGATTCACCATCCATTGTCTATCATTCATCCAATTGCCTGTTGATCCATCTGTCCACCCACCCATCCACCCATCCACCATCCATCCACATCCACCTACCCATCTGTCTACCTATCCACCCATCCATCCACCCACCCATCCACCATCCATCCACCATCCATCCACCATCCATCCACCATCCATCCACCCATCCATCCACCCATCCACCATCCATCCACCCATCCACCCATCCACCATCCATCCACCCATACACCCATCCACCATCCATCCACCCATCCACCCATCCACCATCCATCCACCCATCCACCATCCACCCATCCACCCATCCATCCACCCATCCACTATCCATCCACCCATCCACCCATCCACCATCCATCCACCCATCCACCCATCCACCATCCATCCACCCATCCACCATCCACCCATCCACCCATCCACTATCCATCCACCATCCATCCACCATCCATCCACCCATCCACCATCCATCCACCATCCATCCACCCATCCACCATCCATCCATCCACCCATCCACCATCCATCCATCCACCCATCCACCATCCATCCACCCATCCACCACCCATCCATCCACCCATCCACCATCCATCCACCCATCCACCACCCATCCACCATCCATCCACCCATCCACCCATCCACCATCCATCCACCATCCATCCACCATCCATCCACCCATCCACCATTCATCCACCATCCATCCACCCATCCATCATCCATCCATCCACCCATCCACCATCCATCCATCCACCCATCCACCATCCATCCACCCATCCACCACCCATCCACCATCCATCCACCCATCCACCCATCCACCATCCATCCACCATCCATCCACCATCCATCCACCCATCCACCATCCATCCACCATCCATACACCCATCCACCATCCATCCTACCACCCATCACCATCCACCCATCCACCCATTCATCCACCCATCCACCATCTACCCATCCACCATCCATCCACCCATCCACCCATCCACCATCCATCCACCATCCATCCACCCATCCACCACCCATCCACCATCCATCCACCCATCCACCATCCATCCACCCATCCACCCATCCACCATCCATCCTACCACCCATCCACCATCCACCCATCCACCCATTCATCCACCCATCCACCATCTACCCATCCACCATCCACCCATCCACCCATTCATCCACCCATCCACCATCTACCCATCCACCATCCACCCATGCTTCCACTAATCCACCCATCCACTAACTTACTCATGTGTTCATTAATTTACCAATTTGTTTGTTCACTTTCTGAATCACAAAGGGTTTATTGGCTTTTGCTCTATGACATGATTAATTTTCTTTCAACTTTGCAAGGCCTTGCTTGGCATGCATATAATTTAGTTGAATAGTCTGAACATTGCTGTGAATGTATTATATTTTTACATTAATGATTCACATTTAAGTCAGTAGATTTTGAGTAAAGCAGATTATCCTCTATAATGTGGGTGGTCTTCATCTAATTAGTTGATGATAGGCTTACAGGATAAAAAAAGGACTGAAATCTTCTGAGAAAGGGAATTCTGCTTCCCACTCCCACTGTTACTTTAACTGTTCCTTTTATTTCCAGACTGTGGCCTGTTCTTCAGATTTTGGACTTGCAGTGCCCCCAAAGTATGAGTTACTTCCTTAAAATCAATCTCTCTCTCTCTCTCTCTCTCTCTCTCTCTCTCTCTCTCTCTCTCTCCCCCTTTCCCTCTGTTCAGTCATCCTTCTTTATCTGTGGCTTGGCTTTTCTCACTTTAAATTACTTGTAACCAACTGTGGTCAGATAAGATTAAACGGAGAATTCCAGAAATAAACAACATAAACATTAAATTGAAACCTGTTAGGAGCAGTGCGATGAAATCGCACTCTGTGTCAACTGGGGTACGAATCATCCTTTCTCCAGCATGTCCATGCTGTATATGCTACCCTCCTGTCATCACTTAGCAGCCATCTTGGTTATCAGATCAATGCTGGGTAACATACGAGAAAGAACACATTCATTTAACTTTTATTACAGTATATTGTTATACCCATCCTGTTTTATTATTAGCTATTTTTGTTCATCCTTTTCTGTGCCAAACTTACAAATCAAACTTTATATTAAGTATGTCTATTTAGGATTTGGTACTTCCAGATATCCAGAGAGTCTTAGAATGTACAAGGAGGAGCTTCTCTGTGTGTATATAGGTAATAAATGTGTAGGTAGAGATATGGGCAGTTTACTTAAGAATTCTGACTAATAAACAAAATAACCAAAAATGATTGAGAGGAATCAGAAGCAATTCTTGACTTCTCGGTGGTTCACAGTTTATTGAGGAACACAGAAAACGAAACTCCAAATTACAATACAGGTGTTGAGGGTTGTGATGGGAGACACGAAACGTCCTACGTAGACCCAGGAGAGTTCTTGAAACCCCAATAGAGTCGGTCCCTCAAATAGTTGATGCTCATCTAACGGGTCATCCCATAGCCAGGAAACTGGACTTGGTGAGTCTAAAGGGATGCCATTTGAGGTGAGGAGGTCTTTCACTGACGTCTGCTGGGAAGGGACTTCCAGCGAAGGAGGGGCAGAGAAGCCTGGCATTGGGCGCCACTTTCAGGAAACTCCAATAGTGCATGTTGTGAGGGTGCTTGTTGGGAGGATGGGGGGACAAGGACATGGTTGTGAGGGTGCTTGTTGGGAGGATGGGGGGGAACAAGGAGTCCTGGACAAGCTATCGACAGCCATTCCTAATGGATTCTATGGCCGCCCTCAAGGGTCAGACTTTATTTAAGGCCAATAGAGGCCATTGGAGATTCAGGTAGAACAACAACACGATAGGATTTGTCCTTCAGAGGAACTACTAGTCTCCGATGCCTGGAAGACAAGGTAGCAGGGCGTTAGCGTGTGCTGCTGGGTGACAGGTGACGTAGGACATGGGTTACAACAACAGGAACACGTGATCTTCGTTTCAGGATGTCAAGATTTTGGAGCTGCTCAGTTAGGCCGTCCTGCTCAGGATCTCTCCTTCAGTTGCAATCAGGAGGCCCGCCGGGGCCGGGGGCACCTGAAAGCTTGGGCAGGACCCAAAAGTCTTCTTCCAAGATGGCCCCTCACACAGGTGCCACAGGAGGTCTCGATTCCCTGCCACATGGACCTCAGCAAAAGGCTACTTGAGGGTCCTCACAACATGGCGGATGGTTTCTCCCAGTGTATGAGAGAGAGAGAAGGAAGAGGAAGGGGAGGAGGAGGAGGAGGGGGAGGAGGAGGGACAAAGAGGAAGGAGGAGGAGGAGGTGGACGGAAGAGAAGAGGAAGTGGGGAAAGGAGAGAAGAGGGAGGAAGGGAAGGTGATCCAGCTCCGCCTTTCTTGGGAGTGTTTTAGGGAACTTCTGGACACAGTTTGTCAGCAGCGTGGTGGGAGACAGGCAGGTGACATCTGGGAGCCACTCAGAGCTCCCCGAGGAGGTGACGTTTGTGGAGACGGAGCAGAGGCAGAATATGAGGGTGGACTGCTTCTGTGCCTCTGGCTTGAGGGTCAGCAGGAGGCGTCCAGAGTTCTCCTGGGGTCTGTGGCTTGGACAGTGGATGGCACGGTGGCCCCGATTCCCAAGGTGGAATTTCAGAGGAGGAGCACATTGGAGGTGGTACGAGTGCATGTTGGGGCCGTATTGGTGGCACCCAAGCGGAGACAGACAGGTGGCTGGATGTGTGAGAGGTGTCGACTAGCCAGCGGGGGAGCCTCCACCTGGGGCACCAGTGGAAGCCTGGGGGTTCTGTGGGGAGGGTCTGGGGTGGTGAAGAGGAGAGGGCGTGGAGTCCCTAGAGAGCGTGGACAGGTAATAACAAGCCACCTGGGCGGTAAGGGGACATAAGCAAGGACTTGAATGGCGTGGAGAAAAAGAAAAAGAAAAAGAGCAGCTTCAGAGCCGGATGTGAGAGTCCAAGGAAGAGCATCATCAGGAGAGTAAAGAGGCAAAAAGGGGTCACACCTGGCAGGAGCTTTGAGATCTCAAGTGGCTGGGGCCCTGCGCTCCTCTGTACTTTGAGGTCTTCATTCAAAACGCCACAAAGCCTCCTCTTGAGACATTCTGGAGGTTCAGGTAGTGTGGAAGGTCAGGAGCACTTGACACATTGTAGGTGCTTCAATTAGAGACCATTTCTCTCTCTCTCTCTCTCTCTCTGTTTTTTGGTACCAAGGATTGAACTCAGGGGCCCTCCACCCCTGAGCCCCATCCCCAGCCCTATTCTGTGTTTTATTTAGAGACAGGGTCTCACTGAGCTGCTTAGGGCCTCACTTTTGCTGAGGCTGGCTGTGAACTGCTATCCTCCTGCCTCAGCCTCCTGAGCCGCTGGGATGACAGGTGTGGGCCACTGCACCCACCCAGTGACCATTTCCCTTCCTGCCCTCGTGATGGGCAAGTCCATAAATGCTTCCAACTAAAAGAAAACCAGAGTGTCCTCAATTAACTGCACATCTCATTTTTTATTCTCGTGTGTAAAGAGGGCGCGTGTCGTGGGAGAAGCAGCCCGGGTGGGCGGGATGATCTGTCCCCGAGTGGCTTGGGCTGGGAAGGACTGACTCCTCCAGTTCATACCCCACTGTCATCTGACACCTCTGAAAGCCAGCTCCCGGTGAACTCCCACGGTGACAATACTGCCACCCGTGCCCTCGACGAGCACCCCTCTCTGCCGCTGACGGGGGGCTGGGGCGTCAGGGCTGTCACGCAGGCTCTTGTTAGAACGTGGATTTCCAGCAAATGGGGCATGTGTATATAATTATCAGCGCTGTAGATCCTGACATTAAAACACACCGTCTCCTTCCCCGTCGTCATCTCAGGGTGGCAGCTGAGGAGGGAGCCGGGGGTGGAGCCTATGTGTCAGTGGTGATGAGGATACGCATCCACCTCGGCTCGCGGGGAGGGCGCCCAGCAGAGAAATGGAGGAGGAATTTTAATCGCGCAGATTATGTTTTTAATTACTTTAGCAAACGAACTGTTCTCGCGCTGGAGTGGTGTTATTGGAGAAGCCACCCCCAGTGTTCCCGAGCTGCTTCTGAGTCACCAACAGGATGGGGGCTGGTCCTGGGAACCCAGAGTCCCTCCAAGGCAGCCGGGTGGGGCTGGCCAACTCCCGCCTCTTCCCAGGGAATCCTCTGCCCCGTCCCCCGACAGGGCAGGCGGGCTACTATTAGTGGCAGGTTCAAGGGCACAGAGGCTCAGACAGCCTAAGTGGATTTGAAGGCTGCCTTCACCAATGATTAGCGGTGTGCACTTGGACGAGCCAAGGGTTACGGGCTGAATGACGTCCCATCCAAACGTGTAAGTTGAAGTCCTCACTGCAGATAGCAGAAGGTGACGTTATTCAGAAATAGGTTCCTTGCAAATGTCTTCAGCTAAGATGAGGCCACCCCGGGGTGGGTGGGCTCCTAATTCGTTGTGACTGGTCTCCTTTTAGCAGGAGAAATTTGGACATGGAATGCACACGGGAGAATGTCGGGTAGAGACGCAGAGAGATTGGGGCTGTGCTTGTGTGAGCCAAGGATTGCCACCAAAGCTCCAGGCTGAGAGGTGCCTGGATCGGGTCCTTTTTACCCATTCTGAGGGAGCGCGGTTCTGCTGACACCATGATCCGGGACTCTCAGCCTCTAGAACTGTGAGAAGATAGGCTCTAAGCCCCCAGCTTCTAGTACTGGTCATGACAACAGTAGGCCCCTAATGTGAGACCCTTCACCTCTGCATCTCTGTGTCCTCTGCACAGATACCAAGTGGTACCTAGGCCTCAGAGCGTTGGAGGGCTCAAGTGCGACTTATATAAAGTGAGGCTGAAATGCGACTTATATAAAGCACTCTACACAGCGCCTAGCACCCGGGCGCTCTCCAACGCTACAAGCTGTTAGTCTTATTATCAAAAGCCCTGGTGATGGGGGCAACTTTGAATGAGGATTAAGAGAAAAAACAACTTAAACAGGAATCTGGCAGTTGGAAGCCATGCGAGGCCTGTTACATGCTCGTTTTATTCGACACTCACACTTAGAAGGCATTTTAATCCCATTTTACTGACAAGAACATTGAGGCTCAAAGAGGTAAAGTGACATCTCGCCTAGGGTCTCCCAGGGCACAAGTGGCAGAGCTATTTGCGCCAACAGCATGTGACTTGGGACGCAGGTTGCTGCAGCCCCCACTAGCCTGCCTAACAGGCACGGAGCCTTCCTCCGTGTTCCTGGGATGCAGGGAGCGGGAGGTGAGAACAAGAGAGTAAGGAGCCCTCCCCGTGATATTGCCGGGGCTGGACTCAGCACCATCACGCCCTGGCTCTCTGACGGGGAGAAAGCACTTCTTTCCTTGAGCCCTGTTGCGGTTTAGATCTGGAATGCCACCCCCCACCCCAAGAACAGCTCGTGTGTCATCAGGTTCAAGAGGTGACATGGTTAGATGGTGAAGGCTGTAGCCCCAAAGTGGATCAATCCATTTGGTAGATTAATAATCTGAATGAATATTGGGTGGTAACTCTGGGCATGGCTGGGGAAGTAGGTCACTGGGCGTGTGGCCTCCAGGACTCTGTCTCTGGCCTCTCGATGGCTGCCCTGAGCCGGCCAATTTTCCTCCTCCAAGTGCTTCCGCCATGATGCTTTTGCATCAGACTGTGCCCTGAATGTTCTGGAACCGTGAGCCAAAAAGAATCCTTCCTCCTCGAAGTTATTCTTGTCGGGTATTTTGGTCATGGCGATGGCAAGCCGACTCACAGAAGCCCTAATTTCGTCATCTGTGAAATGGGAGCCGTAACACCTCGCTTGAAGGAGTGCGGTGGAGACGGCGTAAGGCGGTGGAGACGGACCTCAGGAGCCTGATGGCTGCTCACCGGGTCCGGCTGCTCTTCCCTCCCCCCCAGGAGAGCGTGCCACCTCCTGTCGGTCACCACCAAGTGTGACGCTCCTGGACGTGGCGGGGTCTCTGCTGGACCGTTTCCTCAGTGCCTCCCCTGTCCGCAGGGTGCTGTTCACCTTCACCCCTGAGTGGTCGGTCGCCTTTGACGCCCCACTTAGCCCCGGACGCTGGGCTTCAAATCTCTTGTTCACGCGCCCTCAGGTCCCCCGTCGGCTTCGGGTTACTATGTCTCCGGGACACACCACCCAGAACCTCAGGGGCCAAGCAGCCATCCAGACTCTCATGGAATCTGGGGGGCCGTCTCTGCTCCCCAAGGCCTGGGGGGCTCTGCCGAGGAGGACTGGAGGCTGGAGTGGGGCCACCGGGGACCACTGACTCTGCGCAGCGACGCCCACGCCGGGGGAGGGGCTGTAGGGGTCCCCCAGGTGGTCTGGGGGGCTGCCCTGGGCTTCCCACAGCTAGGGGGTGGGCTCCAAAAGAGAATGGGGGAGGAGAGAGGGGGAGGGGGACGGGGGAGAGGAGAAAGGGGGAGAGAAGGTGGGAGGGGCAGGAGTTCAGAAGGGAACAGAATCCTTGTTAGAGCTCCACCTTGGAAGCCCTGTGGTGTCACTTCCACCACACTCACACACTCACACTCACGCTCACTCACACACACACTCACGCTCACACTCACACACACACTCACATACTCACACTCATACATTCATACTCCTACACACATTCACTCCCACACACTCTCTCACACCTGCTCATACTCACACTTACTCACACTTACACTCACACTCACGCTCACACTCTCACACTCACACTCACACTCACGCTCACTCACACACTCACATTCACTCATACTCACACACATTCACTCACACACACACTCACACTCATACACTCATACACACATTCACTCTCACACACTCTCTCACACATGCTCACACTCACACTTACTCACACTCACATTCACTCACACACTCACATTTTGGAAAAGCACAGCCTGCCAGTTCTTTCCTGGCTCTTAGGTAAAACCCCAGGCCAAGGCTCCCTGCATGCAGCATTTGGCGGCCAGGTGCAGGGCCCGCGGTCTCTCTGCAACCCAACGATGTGCTCCTAGGACCAAACCCCTCCTGGTCTGTGACCACCAAGGCCCCGAGGTGTTTGTAGGGGACAAACCCGTCCTATCAAGGCGTCCCGATGAGGCTGAGCAGAGAGAGCCCTCTCCCTGGTTACTCTCAGTTCAGGGCAGTGGGGCCCCTGCAGCCCCTCCAAGTTGGGAGGGAACATTGCCCCATCTGGACGCTGGCCAGTGACAGCTCATGGCCCCTGATGGACCCCTCCACAGGTTCCTGCCCAGGGCTCAGCTGGAGGAAGAACATGAACAAAGCCTGGACCACAGCCTCCCTCATCGGGGTGTGTGAGCCGGAGACTCCCAGCTGGACCCAGTCTGGCCGCGGCCTCTGTGGCAGAGGTGGGAGGCAGGCTGGGGGAATGTTCTAGAAAACCACTCAGAGTCACACGATTGTATCTGGCTGGGGGAGGATTGCATTATTCTCATCACATTAGCAGGTCCATTGAGGGCCTAGTATGTCACAGACCCTGGGGCTCCGTGGTGGGCCGCTGTGGTGGCCTGATTGACGCGGGAGCTTGGCTGAGTGGGGGCGACTGAGGGGGGGCAGAGGCAGCCCCCACCCAGGCTGGAGGTCAGGGAGGGCTGCTTGGAAGAGGCGATGTGAGAGGAGGCCTGAGGTCAGCTGAGAAGTGTGGGCAGTAAGGATGGAGGCCCAGGTGGCCCAGATGCCGGGTCTAGAGCCAGGATCGGGAGGACAGCACCAGGGCCACCGTGGCAGCCCCCAGGACGCAGGGTGGGTTTTGGTATTAGTACATCTGAGCACGAGGTGCTCCTGGAGACGGGCGGATTCCCTCCCCTGCCGGGAGCACCTGTCCTCTATCTGGAAGGTGTCAGGGGCCAGGCTGGACAAGGTGGGAGTGTCGGGCAGGAGAGGAGGGGACATTCGGATGGAGCCGCACAGTGGGTTTGCAAAGGATGCAAGGTCCGCAGGGCGGCCGGAGAGAGCTGGGACTGAGAGCGGAAGAAGATGGGGTGGAGGCGCGGAGTGGAGGCCAGGGAGGCCAAGGGCGAGCCAAGGCCACCGCGACGGGCGGCGTGAGGGAGAGACAGGGCTGTGTGCGCATGCGTGTATGAGGGTGTGTGCGGTGCTCGGTGTGGGCAGTGTCCGTGCAGCACGTGCATGTGTGCGTGTGCAGTGAGGTCCCCTAACTGCGTCCAGGGGCTCCCGGAGACGCGGGGCACACACCACCCAGTTCACATCAGTTGTCTCAAATGGCCACAGGGCCCGGTGTCCCGTGTGCTGTTGCCAGGGAGATGACCCTGGGAGGCAACCCGAGAGACCATGGGAGACAGACCCTGGGAGCCCAGGTCAAAACAAAGACCCCACTGTTCCTTGTGAAAAGCAGGTGACCTTTACTCAGCACTGACTTTGACCTGGTCACCACGTGAGGATTCACATGTGCTGACCTCAAAGTGGACCATGGCTGGGCTGGGAAAGACCTGCCGGGTGGGAGAGGAGCTGGTGGCCCTGTGACTCCCTGTGCCCAGGGTCCCCCAGGTGGAGTCTGCAGGCTGCACCCAGGCCCCTGGCTGTGCCCCGGCTCTCAGGTACCAAGAGGGCCTCTGCTGGACGCCCTGCAGCAGCATCCTTAGGTCCATGGACACACCCCGGGGAGAAGGCTGGGTCCGTGGCTAGGTGAGCGTGGCCGGCCTCTCTACCCGCCCCTCCCAGGATCCAGGATCCCCCTGCTGCATGGTCAGGAGAACCTGTGAGAGCAGCTAACACCGTCCTCAGGCCCATTTGACAGATGAGGACATCGAGATGCAGAAATGGAGAAATCACGGGCACATGTCACACACGGCAAGTGAGTGGTCGAGGCTGGACGTGGACTGAGGCTGGGTCTTCTGGATCCAGGGCCACGAACTTCTCCAGTGCCCTGGACAACACAGCTGGTGAGGGTACATCTGGGGTGGAATGGAGCTCTCTGAAGGTGCTCTGAGGAAGGAGGAAAGAGTCACCCAGGATTTCAGGATGGACAGCACTACCTCAAGGCAGAGTGGGAATCTGACGTGTGAGGAGGGTCTGGTGGTCAGAGGGGGAGACAGCGGGTGCAAAGGCACTGTGGCCAGAGGAGTTGAGGCATTTGGCTGGCTTGAGAGAGGGGTGTACAGGGTGAGCTGGAGCAGGAAGGCAGACTCAGAGACAGGTCAGGAACCTGATTTGACGTGGATGCCACACTCAAGTGACTTGTAAAATTATCACCTGGCCAAAAGGACATGAATTGTCCACAGATGGCGGTGATGGATCAGGTTGGTTTGCTGAAGGGAGGCAGGGCCACTCTGTGGCTGAGGGTGGAGGTCCCCTGCTGTGTGTCTGACCTGGATCTGCCCCTCGTCCTGGGCATCCTTAGTAAGAGATGATGTGGCTTCCCCGAGCTTTGTTTCCCTCGTTTGTTAAGTGGGGAGGAGGGTAATGGAGATCCGTGACTGGAGTGACGCAGAGGAACAATGACATAACTCACCTGCGGGGTCGGTTCTGAAGTAGCTGAAATACAAGCTCAGTCATTTGCTGAGTACAGGAAGGTGGGTGTCTGACACATAGTAAATGCTCAGCTAACTTCCACTACTGCTGTTGTTGAAGAAGTCTCGGGAGGCAGTGTTTGGGCCACAGGGAGACAGAGGAAGGGGATTGGGGGGCTACTGTGAAAGTCCAGGCCAGCAGCGAGGATGAAACTGTGGGGACAAAGCATGGAGGGCAGACTTGAAGACCAACTGGTGGGCGTTGTCTAAACAGAGGACTAGTAAGCCAACATGGATGGAAGGTTCTGTAAGCTGAGCACATTTCTGTCTGATCACAATTAGAGCTATTTTCATCAGCTTTATTTCTTGGGGCCTGTCAGCCTCAGATCTCCAGAGAGAGGATGCCATTTTCCTTCTCCCAGATCAAATATTTAACAAACACACTGAATAAACCCAGCCCTGCCTATTCAGCACGCACTCCGTATTTTTAGTTGCCGAGTGAAACTCCAGAGATTTTCCACCCTGGCAGACGGGACTCTCTGCTGGAGGCTGCTCATCTCTAACAGGGACCCAGCACGTGTCATCCTGGCCAAGAACATGGCACCTGGGGCCCAGCTTCCCGGGTTCGAATCCCAGCTCTGCTGTTGTGTCCTTAGACCAACTACCCAACCTCTCTGTGTTCCTGTTGGTAGAATAAATGGGATAAGCAGCATTGCCTCAGGAAACTGTTGTAAAGACTCCGTGTAATGGTAGGACAGGGTCTGTCACAGAGCACATTTATCATCATTGTCACCACCTCCATTTGTCCTCATTGTCACCATTACCATCACTATCACCTCCATCACTACCACCACCATCTTCACCATGACACCATCACCACCACCATCATCACCATCACCATCATCACCATCATCACCATCACCATCATCACCACCACCATCACCACCATCATCACCATCACCACCATCACCATCATCACCACCATCATCACCATCACCACGATCACCACCACCATCATCACCACCACCACCACCATCACCATCATCACCATCATCACCCACCACCATCACCATTATCACCATCACCATCACCACCACCACCACCACCATCACCATCATCACCATCACCACCACCATCACCATCATCACCATCACCACCACCATCACCATCATCTCCACCATCACCACCACCATCACCATCATCACCCACCACCATCACCATCATCACCATCATCACCACCATCACCACCATCCCCACCATCACCATCACCACCATCACCACCACCATCACCACCATCACCATCATCACCACCATCATCACCATCTCCACCATCACCACCACCATCATCACCATCATCACCACCATCACCATCACCATCACTACCATCATCACCATCATCACCATCATCACCACCATCACCACCACCACCATCACCATCACCATCACCATCACCATCACCACCACCACCACCGTCATCACCATCACCATCACCACCATCACCATCATCATCACCATCACCATCATCACCATCATCACCACCACCACCATCATCACCACCATCACCATCACCACCACCATCCTCACCATCACCATCACCACCATCACCACCATCATCACCATCACCATCATCACCATCACCATCATCACCATCATCACCATCACCATCATCACCATCATCACCATCATCACCACCATCATCACCACCATCACCATCACCACCATCACCACCACCATCATCACCATCATCACCAACATCACCATCATCACCATCATCACCACCATCACCATCACCATCACCACCACCACCACCATCATCACCATCACCACCACCATCACCATCACCACCACCATCATCACCATCACCATCACCACCATCACCATCATCACCACCATCCCCACCATCACCACCATCATCACCATCATCACCACCATCCCCACCATCACCACCATCCCCACCATCACCACCATCCCCACCATCACCATCACCACCATCACCACCACCATCACCATCATCACCATCATCACCACCACCACCACCATCATCACCATCACCATCACCACCATCACCACCATCATCACCATCACCATCATCACCATCACCACCACCATCATCACCATCACCATCATCACCATCATCATCACCATCATCACCATCATCACCATCACCATCATCACCACCACCACCACCATCACCATCATCACCATCACCACCATCATCACCACCACCATCATCACCATCATCACCAACATCACCATCATCACCATCATCACCACCATCACCATCACCACCACCATCATCACCATCACCATCACCACCATCACCACCATCATCACCATCACCACATCATCACCATCATCACCATCACCATCATCACCATCATCACCACCACCACCACCATCACCATCATCACCATCATCACCACCACCATCATCACCATCACCATCACCATCACCACCATCACCATCATCATCACCACCACCATCACCATCATCACCATCACCATCACCATCACCATATAATCACACAGACCATGAAAACATGCCTGTCAACAGGCGTCACCCTGAGGCTGGAATGAACAAGAGACAGTCTCATGTTTTTAGCCACACAGGCGAAGAAACTGACTCAGAGACATGATGTCCCTGCACAAGGTCACAAGCCTGTCTGTGTGCCTATGTCCCCAGGCGTGAAGGGAGACACTGAGCATAAATCCACAGTTCACTCACCCCTGCATCCATCCAGGTTTGAAGCACTTGGAATGCTTGCTGAATCGCCCACAGACGGCCCTTTTCTAAATGAAGGAATGAAGAGTGAGGTGAATAAGTAATTCTGACCTTGAATCCAGTGCTTCTCACATGTGACTTAAGGATTCCTAGGTCCCCAAGATCCTTCCAGTGCGTCCTGGATGTCCTTCCTTCTCTAACTACATGTCTGTGTGAGGCCAGATTTTCTTCATAGGCTTCAGCCAACATGACACACTACAGACTCATGGCAGAGCAGGGAGACCCGGGAATTGGCTGGCCTTAAAGAGACTTGTGAAAATGTCAAGCAGTGTCCCTCAGAGTATTATTTTTTGGAGTATCAGGGATTGAACTCAGGGGCCTTCGGCCACTGAGCCCCATCCCAGCCCTATTTTGTATTTTATTTAGAGTCAGGGTCTCACTGAGTTGCTTAGCGCCTTGCTTTTGCTGAGGCTGGCTTTGAACTCGCGATCCTCCTGCCTCAGCCTCCCGAGCTGCTAGGATGACAGGCGTGGGCCACCACACCTGACCCTCAGAGCATAAATTAGATGGAGCAAAAATCTAGCACTCTTTCCCTCTGACATGTTACTCTGTTCATTGATAATGATTTTATTTTTCTTATTTTCAAATTAACCCATGTTTTTAAATCACATTCCCCTTTCCGTTTCTCACATGGTAAAGTTTACTGACAGAACCTCAGTCCCAGAGGCTCCTTGGGGTCCCCAATCATCTATGACAGCAAACGATGCTGAGCCTGGAGGGGGCAGTGGGACCCGCGCAGTGAGCCGGGGGCTTAAGAAAACACTGGATGCAGAACAAATCAGTGACTCTGCCCTGCTCCTGGGGCACCCCGAGGTCTGCCAAGATGGCTATCAGGACCCTCGCTGGCCCCAGCCCTGTACGTGACTCCTTTACAACAGGGGAAGATGGGTGGACTCAGAGAGGCCAAGGATGTTTGTGCTCAAAGTGCCTCATTGCTCAGACATCTTCAGCCAGATCTGCTCAAACAGTGCCGGTCAGACCGCGGCCGCAGAGAGACCAACCCAACCACAAAATCCGGGAGTCCCCGGGAGAGCCGCGCGTTGGAACCAGAGCCCCTCAAGTTCTGCCAGTGAGTTCCAGTTACAGGCTGCCCAGCGGGACGGGGTGACCGGTACCCTGGTTGCCAGCCCAGCATCACAAGATCTTGTGACTTTAGCTTCTCGGCCTCCCTCTCTGTTCCCCTGCGGCGTGGAGGGCTGGGAACCTACTGTCGTCTGTGGGTCCAGAGCCCAGGGCGGGACCCGGGCCGGCCCTTCTAACAGCTTCTCCCTGCCCCTGTAAAACTGAGCCCACCAAGAAGTGGGCCTGGCCCTCCTCTTCGAGGTGACCCAGCCCCTCCCTTGGGGTGGCTTGTTCCTTAATAAACGTGGATGCCTTTCCCCCAGGGCACACGTCTTGTTGAAACCCTCTGTTGTGAGAACCCAGGGGCCGGGACGCATGGCGGTACCCACATCCAGGGTTGAGAAGAAGGAGGGCTGGGCGGGGGGACCCCGCAGGCACGACGCCCACCCTCGGAGGAGCTCCTGGTGGGGAGCTGGGATCCCTCGGGGCTAAGTCTGCAGGGATGCTGGGCCGGCCTCACGGTGGGGATATTGATCCTGGCAGATAGGGCTTCCGTGACCCCGGCTGGTGGGTGCTGATGGGGAGGGAGGATGGACACCATAGGACCCCAGTCAGGGCCTGGTGCCGTCACTGAGCAGAGGATGTTGGTTAATACACCTCCAACAACCGTGAAGGTAGGAGACGAATCGGGCACTCAGAGAGGTCAAGCCAGCATCCAAGGTCACACAGCCACAAAGTGGCAGAGCTGGGATTTGAACCGAGTTCCGCTGAGGCAGAGTCTAGAGGGGCCTGACCTGGCACTGGGGGGGGGGGGGGAGCTGGGCCCCAGGCGGAGGCCAGATTCCAGAGGAGGTCCCATTTTCTCTCTCTTCACCTCGAGGCAAGTTGCTACTATTTATTTGTAGGAAACCCGAGGAACAAAGTGTGAAGTCATCCTTGTCTCACTTCTTACCTGACTTCTCTGCCCCTGGATGGCCGGGTGACTTCAGAGGTTTCTCCTCCATTGGAGCAGCACCCCCCCACCCCCATCAGCTTTAAAATGACCAGTGACCCAAAGACCTTTCAGTCCACTCCCTGAAAGAGGTCAGTGGTGTGGATAGGTTTCTGCTGGGGGAGGGTGGTGTTTTGATTTCTGTTGAGTGAAGGTCCATGTCACAGATCTGCTGTGGAGTGTGTGAGGAGGGGAGGGCGGGGGAAGAAGGAGGGGGGAACGGCCCCTGGCGTGGAGGGAGGGAGAGAGACGCACCCTGAGCATGGACGGGGAGGGGGAATCCAACACCTTCCACATCCAGGGCCTTTGTCTCCTGGTGTCCCCTGGGGAGGGGGGAGCTGCTGTAGGATGAGGGGTGTGTGTGTGTGTGTGTGCAGATGTGAGATGGAATGACAGGTAGAGGGAGAGGGGGGAGGGGGAAGGAGGGAGAGGGAGGGGAGGGGGAGGAGAGACGGAGGGAGGGGGAGGGGGAGCAAGGAAGACAGAGGGGCGGGCGAGGGTCGGCCACAGAGAGACAGACTCCCGGGACAGAGGAGACAGGGCAGGATGATTCAGTGAGTGCCCAAGCTCCAGTCCCAACTGAGGTGGAGGGTAAGTGGGGGCCTCTGCGTTCCCCTCCTGTCCCCGAGCCCTCTTCCCCTGCTCCTCCAGCCCCCCAGGACAGACAGCCCAGGAGCTGCCATCCTGAGTCGGGGCTCTGGGCTGGGACTCCTGCTTGAGTGTCCTGTGTGTCCCCAGGCTGGGCTCTGGACCGGGACTTTTGCAGCGTCCCCTCTGTCCCCTGCAGCAGGGCTGTGGGGCACAGACCAGAGGAAGGACCAGAAGGCTTGAGTGCAGACCTGGCTCTGCTGGGACTTGCTGTGTGACTGTGGGCCCACTTACCCAACCACTCTGTTCCTCAGCTTCCCACCTGTCAATGAGTGGGATCATACCTGTCCTTCCCGCCTCCCAGGGCAGGGGTGAGGTTGGAATGGGACTACAATTCTGAGCAGGATTTGAAGAGTTAAACAAACCACACAACAAATATGTCTGACATCCCTCTTCGTGAATGTGGGCATCAGGGCCGGCCTCAGCCAGACCCTGGGCGACTCTTCCCCACGCTCTTCTCCTACCCCCGGGGGACTCCGTCAGCCCAGAACAAGGACCTCCGTGCTCGCGGGCAGAAGGAGGAACATCCTCAGGAAATCTGTGCCTTCCTCTATTCCAGAGAACCCCTGACAGCAGCCGTGGAGTCAAGGGGGAGAAGCTGGAATGGGATACAGTGGTGATGGAGGGAAACAGGGCCAGCGTGTCAGCCAGCGAGTCGGGGGGCCAAGGGGATCGGCTTCCCCCTAGGGCAGCCTGGATGATATGACATGAGAGATATAGATATTTTGTACCTGGAGTTGAACCCAGGGGCCCTCAGCCCTGTCCCCAGCCCTATTCTGTGTTTTATTTAGAGACAGGGTCTCACTGAGCTGCTTGGGGCCTCACTTTTGCTGAGGCTGGCTTTGAACTCAGATCCTCCTGCCTCAGCCTCCTGAGCCCCTGGGAGGACAGGTGTGCACCACCACGCCCGGCCAGGACCACCTCCTTTGGAATAGGGGAATGGCTGCGGGCCCCTCTCTCCTTACAGGATGCTCCTCTTGGTGGTCAGACGGTGTGTGTGTACGTGTGTGTGTGTGTGTGTGTGTGCGTGTGTTGGAACCCAGGGCCTCACCCATGCTACAGTAGCGCTCTGCCCCTGAGCTGCAGCCACAGTCCGTAAGAAGGTCTCCTGGGGACCCTTGCCTCCCCGCTGGCCGCTGGCCCCAGAAGCTGGCCCTGGAAGCTCGTCGTGGAAGCAGACACGGCAGTGACTCCGGCCACTGTCCCTCCCCGCAGGCCCTGGGCACCCGCGGGCAGCCGCTCCGGGACGCTCAGTGAGTCCAGACGGAGGGTGGCAGTGCTTTCCTCTGGGCACCTCCTTGCTGCCTGCCTGGAATTTGCCAGAAACAGGAAGTAGTTCCCCCGGGAGCCGAGACTCTTCTAGATGGAATGGCCAAGCTGCGAACTCCAGGGATCCTGGGAGGCAGGCGGCCAGGCAAGGAGTCTTTGCCCAGGCCCCTCCCTTGGTGGCCTTCTGCGTGGCGTGGGACTAAGGACAGACGGGGAGGGGCGGCGCTCGCTGGCTCAGGATGAAGGGCTTGGAGGGGTCCAGGTCAGCCGCAGGAGCGTCCTCGGGGCGGGGGTCTTCCCGTCGTGGTGTCCAAGCAGGACACTGAGACCTCCCAGGAGGAGTGGCACTCTGCTGTGACCCCCTTGTGGCGTCTGCCCGCCCCCCCCCCCCCAGCGTGCTCTGTTCCCGGGGACAGTGGCTTCCCGGGCCTTCGCTCTGACCAGGCTGCAGTCCAGAACTGAGCTCTGCCGCTGGGAACTGAAACAATGACCGCCAGGGCCAGGCCGTCGTCGGGGAACGAGAGGTGGCCAGGTGGGGGGAGCAGTGTGCGGGGGTCGGGGACAAACCTATGTGACATCGTCCTGATTAAAAAGGTCTTTAAAATGAAACAGACGAAATACGTCTGTGGCTGCAGGTGGATCCCAGACCACGTGGGACCTTTGCTCTAGTTCAAGTTCACGTTCTGCAGAGGAAAGCGCCACTGACCCGTGACCACGGCGCGGACAAAGTGGCCGAAGCCACCGTGGTTTAAAAGTCCCACTTCTGTGCCCCAGGCAGGGCTTCCTCTGCTCCAGGGCTGATTGATTCATACTATGGTGTGGATGGTGGGCCAGGCCTTGGGGACACTCTGGGATGAAGGGACGGCAGGAGCCGTGTCCTGTGACCGTGTGTGGGGACAGCGGAGGCAGAGCTGTGGAGAGGAGGGGCCGGGCAGCTCCCTGGGCTCCAGCTGACCACGAACCCCAGGAGCCCCAGGGTGTGTGCAGACGGGGCGCGGGACCGTGGGCGGTGCCTGCCATCAGGTGTGGGGACCTCCGCTGCTCCATGTCACAAAATGGGGACAAGGACGATGAAACGGCGAGGGGTGTCAACTGGGGTCAGGAGAAAACCAGGCGACGTGGAGGCTCCAGGGCAGTGCACAGTGCACACAGTAAGTGCTCAGCAGTGCAGGACCCTCTTGGGAGGCGGCCTGGGGACAGTGGGCAGCACTGGGCGGTGGCCGCTGTCCCCGTGAAGCACAGGTGGAGCAGTTGCTGGGGGCACAGTGGGTCCGACAGAGCCAGGCTCAGGCCTGAGGGTGGTCCCAGCTCTAAAATGGGGACGGTGTGGGTCAGGCACGAGTGTCCCCAAGAGCTCAGGTGTGAGACATGCACCAATCTCTGTGACCAGTTTCCTTCTCTGTCAAATGAGGGTGATTTTGACGGTGCCGTCATGAAGGCAAAGTAGGCTCTGCCTGAGATTGTGGCTCCCCCAGAGCATTATGAATTGAGGGGTGTTTCCTAATCAGGGGCCGTACTAGTTCCTGTCTACCTAGAAAAGGGTGAGGCTCCGTCTGTCTGTCATCACTGGGTCCCCTCTGCTTGGGCCCTGTGTTTAGTGGCTTTAGATCGACAGGAACATAATCGTGAAGCTGGGGGAGGGCTACCTATAAGCGCCATCTCAAAAATATGAAGGGGATCTGCATGCAGACGGGTCGAACAAGTAAGGATGTATTGGGAAAGACAGTGGCATTTGTGAGTAATAAAAGTAGCAAGGACGGTAACAGTGTTACTACAGTCTTGACACTTTACACCAATTGACCCAGGCAACTCTCATGACAATCTGTGATCAACCCGGTTTTACAGATGAGACAACTGAATCAGAGAGCTCAAGCAACTTGTCCAAGGTCACACAGCAGGGAGGATCTGGGCTCCAGCCATCTGATTTAAAGGCCGGGCTGTGTTCTACTGTGTCTTTAAGGCAGGGCTGGGGACGTTGTGGCTACGGACCAAGAACAGCCAATAAACAAACCCAACCACCCACAAGGAGCACTCTTAAGGGATCTTGCAACTCCAGGAAGCCCCTCTGGTCCCAGGGAAGTGGGACTCAGACTCTGGGGCGGCTGCCTCCCTGTGGGGTCCTCGCTTTCCCCCCGGGGAGGGAGGATGGGGGGCTGTCCTCCCTGGCCACTTCCCGTCTGGGGTCCTGGGGGTCTGCTGCCCTCTGCAGAGCAGGACCCTGCAGTGGCCGGGGGTCCAGGGCCTGTGGCTGAACTCGGTTCTGGGAACCCTCCCTCTGGGTGGAGCGAGGGGGGGCTGACCTCCCGCCTGGACAGCTGACCCCAGGGGGAAGTCGTGCAAACCCCCGGTGCCACCCCGGTGGGCCCCAGGGTGCTGGCCCCCACCCCTGGGACACTCGGGGCCTTGGGACGACCCCGCGTCGTCGTGTTTGTGGAAACAGTGAAGAGGTTGTCTGGTGCCATGTCCTCTTAGTCCCCGTTGCTGTGCCAGGTGCCGTGTCTCCGCCGGGGTCCGCGGGGTCTGCGCCTGCCCATCAGCTGTCGGTGTGTGGCACACGCCCCCGCCTGCCAGCCACCTAGAGGTGTGGTCACCGTCCGTCATCGGTCTGTCCTGTCAGCCCGTCACTCACCCGTCCAGCTCTGACCTATCAGACTCTGTCGTCCCCAGAGCCACAGAAGCCCCCAGTGCCCTTCTCCCCGTCCACCCCTCGGTCACCCACCTGGACCGTCTGGTAGCACTTACAAGGACGGGAAGAGAACCTCGTGGGCATCGGGGAAAGTGGGGAGGAGGTGACCCCTGAGGCAGGAGGGGACAGGTGATGTGGCCTCCCACGCCCCAGGGCTTCCGCCACCTGCCCAACCTGGGTGGAGGGAGCAGGAAGGGAGCCCAGGGCTGGGGAGGAGGGGTCAGGGCAGGACGGTCAGCCGAGAAGGACACCGTGGTGCTGAGGGACTGACAATCAGGACCTGTCACTTGGGAATGGAAGGTCCCCACACCCTGAGATCCGTTCAGCCTCGCTCAGAACAGGTTCCGAAGAACCCGCGTCCCCCAGCACACCAGGGAGAGGCCGCCACAGCCCCCCGGCAACGGACACCTGGGGGTCTCCCTCTACTGGGAATGCGCGGCACCTGACGGCCCAGGAAAGTCTCTGACAAGTCCTGCCGCAGAACAGCAGGGAGTGGGCTCAACTCCACCCCCAACTTCTTTCTTTTTTGTGTGTTTTGTATCTTTCAGTTTGTTGGTTTGTTTGGTGCTGGGGATCGCGCCCAGGGCCCCTTAACCACTGAGCCACATCCCCAGCCCTTTATATATATATTTTTTTCAGACAGGATTTCACCAAGTTGCTCAGGGCCTCACTAAGTTGCTGAGCCTGACCTTGAACTTGAGATCCTCCTGCCTCAGCCTCCTGAGCCACTGGGGTGACAGGGTGCCCCTCTGCACCCAGTTCCACAAACTTCCTCAGTAACAGGTGCTTTTAAGGTCGGATCTGGCTGTTCCGTGATCCCACAGGAGGCTTTGTGCGAAAAGCAAAAGCGATTGTTTATTAACCCCTTCACGTGCATGTTAGTTCAATGCCACCAGCGCGTCCCCAGTGCCTGCTGGATTTTCCTGAGATTGAAAGACCCCCACGCAGTCCTTTGCTCCCCCCATCCCTCACTTCTTCTTGGACAGTCTTCACAATGCCCTCAGGGGCCACAACCCGACGTCCCAAAACACCTGGAAGTGCAGGTCTAGAGAGAGGAAATGGCGCCCAGGCCACCCAGGGGGAACGAGAGGAGGTCTGAGGAGCAGCAAGCCCGCCGGAGCCCGCAGCGTGAGGGCCACGTCCTCGGCGGCCACCTCCGGCTGAGCCGGCCCTGGCCCTCCCCCCACAGGACGGAACTCCCCTCCTCTGCATCTTCATCTGTTTTAATTTCTTTCAGTCACTGTGCGATCTGTGAGGCGTGACGTGGGGCTTGGGGTCCCAGGGTGGGCTGTGAGCCAGTCAGGGTGGTCAGCGTCTCCGTCACCTCTACCTGTGACACGTTCAGGACCCGCCCTCTGACTCCTGGAGATACACCATGGTCAACTCTGTTCACCCGACTGTGTGACCAGAGCTTCCTCCTCCCTGCTAACCATGGGCCAACCTCCCCCCATCCTCCACCCCAGCCTCTGTGACCACTGTCCGAATCTCAGCTTCTCTGAGACCACTGTTTTTAGATTCCACATACAGAGATCACGTGAAGTCTGACTTTTTGTGTTTGGGTGATCACACTTAGCATGATATTCTCCAGGTCTATCCATGTTGTCTCACGTGACAGCATTTCTTCCTTTTTTCTGGCTGTATAGTACTCCACTGTATATATGTACCTTTTCTTTCCCCCCACACTGGACACTTGGATTGTCATCTCCTATGGTGACCAGTTGCTACAATAGACATGGGCGTGCACTGACACGCTGATATCAGTCCCTCTGGGTGGTGGGAGGGCTGTATTGGGCAAGAGTTCTGACTTTTGGGGAGGCTGCCCGCTGTTTCCCACGATGGCTGTTCTACTTTACGTTTTCATCTTATGCTTCTGTCAAGGGTCCTAAACTAGAGCCCTCTGGAGGTCTGAGGGGCAATGCAGACGAGCCACAGACCAGACCCAGGACAGCAGGGAGCAGTGGGGACTGAAGCAAAGGGAAGAACGGAGTCCTTCCAGCAGGAGGCAGCCTCCGCTCATCTCCAGCTGATGTGGGTCCCGGGGCACGGCCAGACCTTCTGGCTCCGCACGGAGAACTACCAACGTAGAATCTCGATTCTTCCAGATGATTCTCGGCCACAGAGCAACTTTGATGAGGACCTGAAGGGGTGAACTGATCTCAGAGGGCACCCACAGAAATCACTCCAACAAGTTAACCCTGTGGGCCCCCACCTGTCCTCCCAGGGGCTCAGGAGGCTGAGGCAGGAGGATTGTGAGTTCAAATCCAGCCTCAGCCAAAGTGAGGCCCTAAGCAGCTCAGTGAGACCCTGTCTCTCAATAAAATGCAAAATAGGGCTGGGGTGGGGCTCAGGGGTCGAGGGCCCTGAGTTCAATCTCCGGCACCCCACTGCCCCCGAGTCAAAGAAACCCTCCAATGAACTAGCTCTCTTGGCAGCAGCCTTTGGTACCCGCAGGCTGGTCCCTTACTTACTGATTATTATTCCCCCACCCTGGATCGTAACCCCCTTGAAGGGGGGAGTGTGGTTCACCTGTCCCCCTGTGTCCTGGTGCCCACCCAGGGTTGGGCCGTCAGGACCGTGACAGATACAGACGGAGGGGTGGGTACCACCCCCCTCCTGCCCCAACTGGAAAATAAACATTTAGCCGCTTTTAATTAAAAGAAACAGAATGGAATGTGCATGAGCACCCTCTCTTCCACAGGGGGACGGCGTGTTACAGAGGAGAGTCCCCAGTGGTGTTGGCCACGGACGCTCCCACAAGACTCCAGACGTTTTCTGGGCTTGCGTCTCGGCTGGGGCAGTCCCGCTCCCGGCCCTGCATTGCGACCAGTCCTGGCTGCCGTTTAAAATAGGCCCCGGCCCGTTGGCCGCAGAGACCCACTGCCCTGGCGTCTACACCGTCTGCCGATCTCAGCACGCAGGCCCTGGGGACGTCCTCTCCCACGCGGAGAATGAAATCATGCTGATTGCACACAGCCTTTGGGGGAGAGCCGCGGGTAGCAGCCTGCAGGCAGAACCACGGGCTTTAAAATCAGACAGGTGTAAATTGGATTTACTGCTTTGGCACCATAACTCAAGGTGACCTTGAGCCAGGAACTGGACCTCCCTGAACCTCAGTTTCCTTTTCTGAAAAATGTGGCTTATCACACTCCTCGCCCCTTGTTGTTCCATGACCGCGGTTAAAAGTTACATCTGTGAAAAGCTCATGCAGGTGATGAATACTGATAAAGACAAGCCACCCTCAGCCCTGGGACGGGTTCCAGGACTCCTTTTCAAATGAAATCAAACCTGGAACTCTGACGTGGGACACAGAGGGGAGTGGAGGGGGCCATCCCAACCTGCCCCGCTCCTGGGCAGGATCTCTGGTGTCCAAGAGGCACAGTCCGGGGACCACAGGGCTGTTCCCGCGGGCTCTTTCCAAGATGTGAAGACATAGATCCAGGCGTGGGGTGGCACATCCCTGTCATCCCAGCGCTCAGGAGGCTGAGGCAGGAGGATCTCAGTTCCAAGCCAGCCTCAGCCAAAGTGAGGCCCTAAGCAGCTCAGGGAGACCCTGTGTCTAAATAAAATACAGAATAGGGCTGGTGTGGGGCTCAGGGGTCGAGGGCCCTTGAGTTCAGTCCCTGGTACCAAATGATAGTAATAATAATGATAGAAATGATCGTCATGGTCTTAGCAACTTGTGAGCCTGCGTAGAGATTCAGCTGCCATCAAGAACTTAATAGTCATTTACAGTCACAAAGGAGGCAGTGACGGCCCCTCTCACTGCCCACCCAGGGAGGAGGGGCAGGATGCAGAGGAAGAGGCGGAGGGCAAGGAGGGGGAGAAGGAGAAGCCGCTTCAGGAGATGTAGCCATCTGTCCCAGGTCACGTGGGAAACAGCGGTAGAGGTGGGACTGGCGGGGTCACCGACCTGCCCCCCGCTGTCTGACGGCCACCCTCCGATGGAGTTGGACCAACGTGATTTCTACACAGATGTCCTGGTTCACAACCGGGGGGTCCTCAACGTACACACCAAAGCTCTCGCCCTGGGCTCAGGGCGGACATGGCCAGCGGACCCCCGCGGCTCTGCCAGGACTTGGGGGAGCCCCTTCCTACCTGTACCGTGGCCACTGTCCGCCTCCTGCTGACTGCACTTCCTGCCCTCTGCCAGGGCCAGCAACCTCCTCGCACCTGAATCAGATGCTCAGGAGAGCCCTTGTCCCAGACTGGCCCCGTGGAGACTGACACCCTCCCAGAGCAGGGAGGAAGCCGAGGGCTGAGGGTGAGGGGAGAGAATCATCCACAGCCCCTCTGGGCCCTGGGTCGTCAAGGCACGTGGGGTCGTGGGGTTGGGGCAACGAGGGGGACGATCTAACCACGCTACAGCTCCCTCCCTGCACAGCAGACAGGACATGGAACCATCTTGCGCCCTTTCTCAAAATTCTTGAATCTTTCCCTTCTGACTGAGTCTGAGTTCAAAGTCTCATCAGGTACAAAGACCCCCTGTGACCTGGCCTCTCTGTCCCTTGCTCATTCCGCCCCAGCACGTAGTCTCTGTCTGATCCCTTGAGCCTCCCAGCCAGGGTCCTGCCACAGGGCCCTGGCACTTCCTGCTTCCCGGAAGGTTCTTTCCCTGGGCATTTGCACCAGTTCCCTCTCCCCTCCTTTGGCCTCTTGTCAAATTTCCCCGTATCAGCCAACTTTCCTCAATCATAGGAAGGGTCAGCCCCGTCTCCACACGCACACCTGGCCACAAGAAGCAGGTGGGTAGGCAACACACCAGCTCCCTGCTCCCTGGTGTGAAAATAGGGTGTGTCCTAGATCGACTCCCAGGCGTCCTCCAGAAGTCCCGCTCAGTCCTGGGCCCCTCGCTGGCCCTCCCCACCCCGGGCTCCATCTCCCACTCCTAATGATGCTCTCTGGGACCCCCTACCAGATAAAGGACCTCCCCTGAACCTTGCCCTGGGCCTCCTGTTAGGGGAGAGGGCCTCAGCCGCACTGTTGAGCTGAGGGCGCCAAGGAGCTGCGAGGCCTGCCTCTGTCCACGGGAAGGCGGCCCAGCGGGCACAGCGGGGTGCGCTCGGGGCAGGGGCCTGAGAATGGGCAAGTAGCCAAAGGATGACCGCCTCGTTGCCGAGAATCTTCTAGATGCTGGGAATAGAGCAGAGACCACCAGGGGCAAAGTCCTGCTGGTCAGAGTGAGTGAGTGGGTGGGTGGACGGGTGGGTGGGTGGACAGGTGGGTGCATGGATGGGTGGGTGCATGGGTGGTAGAAGGGATGAGTGGGCGGGTGGATGGGTGAGTGTGTGCGTGCACAGGTGGGGGATGGACGGGTGTGAAGATGGAGAGGTGGGTAGGCGTGTGGGTGAAGGTGAGGATGGAGGGGGTGGGGGTCAAGGTGGGGACAAATGGGACCAGCACAACCTGAGAACACACAGCGCTTTCACGCTCTGCGTCTATCCCAGAGTCTTACAGACTGTCCCCACGTCCTGTGCCTGCTTTTCCCACCCTGTGATCCCAACCTCTGAGCCACCCCCTGCCCAACAAGTCGACGTCATCTCTCACTTGAGGGCCCAGTGCCTCTCCTGCCGGCTGCCCTCCCAGCTCCACTCCATGCCCTCTATGTCCCCTGGCGTGCTCCTACGTGGCCACAGCAGGGGTGACGGCCTCCACCCGCAGGGCTTCAACGTCCCCTCGCCCGCTCTGTCATGGGATCTGGACTGGGCGGGAGTTCCTGGGCTGTCCATCTTGTTTCTTTCTCTTTTCCTTTTCGGTACCAGGGATTGAACCCGGGGGCTTACCCACTGAGCCCCATCCCAGCCCTTTTTACTCAGGACAGGTTCCTGCTGAGTGGCTGGGGGCTCTGTTAAGTTGCAGAGGCTTGGGGCTGGACACCCCTGCCCCTACCCCCCAGCTGCTGGGCCACAGGCGGGTCCTCTGCACCAGGCCACTGCGTCCTTCTTCATGGCACAGGAAGCCAGGTGGGGAGCGGCCAGCCTCTTCCATGGCCTGGTACCTCGTGGCAGTGTGACCTTGGCCAGCGACAGTCCCTCTAGCCCCTCTGTCAGGCAGGAAGGAGGACAGCCCCTCCCTCAGAATCATAAAAGAGCCCAGGGGACCGTGAGGGAAAGGACGTGGGTGTCTCTTTGAACCCCAGCTCCGCCCTCACTCACCGAGGGGCCTTGGGGACACACCTGCACACCTCCGACCCTCGGTGCGCACAGTTACAGAGTGGGGTGACAGTACGTTTGAGGATCAGAGAACCAGGCGAATAAAGTGCTCGGCCCCGAATCTGGTGCAGAGCAGGGGCCTGGCCCACTCCTCCCAGGGGGATGCACTTTGGAGCCCGGAGGCCACGCTGCCCACCGCCCCCGAGCATGCTGGGAGATCCCGGAACATCGGGCTGCTCCTGAGGCCCTGGTGACGCCGTCTCCCTGCAGGGGGTGCGTCCGTGGGGCTGGGCCCTCCTGCTCCTCCCCTGCCCATGTTTTTGTCAACGAGCACTTAAGCCACTTGGATTTTGAGCCAGGAAGCGGCCGGAGAACCCGGGGTGTCTCCACACTTATCCTGGGGCGATCACAAGAGGGCGGCCACCCCCTTATCCTCACCCACAGACGATGTGACACACGCAGCCCGGGGTGACAGGTGGGGAGGTTGCTCAATAGGTCACTTCCCTCCAGAGGGCAGGGTGCGGTGGTGAAGGCCAGCTCTCAGCGGGAGGAGGGGAGGAAGGGTTGTGGCTCCTTTTCAATAATTCATCCCCCTTAATCCTATAAAGATTTCATGGTGACAGACGCCTGCACACACAATGGTGGGGACCCCCCATGCTCTCCAAGCCCCACGCTGATGTGAACATCCGAGGACCCCCCACGAAACAAGACGTGATTAACGACCAATTTAAATGCTCCTAAAAGAAGCCAGTACCCTGAACCTGGATTTAGTCATTTCCGGGCTTTGCTGTTCATTTTTTCCTCATCATTTGCGATAGCAGGATGACAGTCGTGATGACGAGACAGGTAAATAATAGGAGATGACGTGTACCCGGGCTTCCCTGGGTAGCAAGCCTTCCAGCATCTTCTGCTATTATCCTATTCCTCACAATAGCCCTCTGAGTTAGGAAGACTTGGTGTCCCCAGCTGAGGCACAGGGAGCTCAGATAGTTCATTAGGGTCCCTCGGGAGGAGGGGATGCCCACCCACGAACCCACTTTTGGCTCTGGTACTCGCAATGTTTATGTCCTCCTGTCTCTAAAATATTTAATTTTGATTGTTTTTTAAGTTGATACAGATGTACTCATGTGCCGCGGATGGATATGGGATCTCCCTCTAGGGATCCGTAGTAAGCCTTTGAGATTCGTCCACGATAACGTGCGTGCCTCTAATTTAATCACTTTTCACAGCTGCAGACTATTCCCTTATGTCCATTCTGCTCTTGATGGGAGCAGGGGTCGGTTGATGATCTCTGTTGAGATTGGGATCTCACCAAGTTGAATGTGGTCCTCTTGATTTTATAGATGAAGCAACTAAGGCTCAGAGAAGGAAAGTTTTTCCCAGGTCATGGCAGGTAGAGAGAAAAGCGTGAAGCCATCTGACTTCTAAGGTCTGGTTCTGTTATTATCCCATGCGGAGACCTTAACCGATGGACTCAATTTTACACTTGAATCTGTGGTCAGGGTTTTTAGTCTTTCTCCTGGAAAACGAGCTTTAAGTCTTCTTTCTCTTCCTTCTGTGAAGCGGCATCCACCTGTCCGTAGCCACACAGGTGAACAAGCACCCATCAGGTTGGGGAGCCAGGTGTTGTGGATGGGGAGGTGAGGGTGGCAAACTGGACTGGAAATGGCTCTGTGCGCAGGGAGGGGACAGACGTTCCCACCCACAGTTAAGAGGCACCTTAGGTCTTCTGGGGGAGATGGCGTGATGGGACCTAGGAACCCCGGGAGAAGAGGATTCAGGGAGGTTTCCTGGGACAACCCAGAGGGGTCCGACGGCTGACGAGGGGTTGTCCTGTTAGACAGGGGGCCTTGCTGCTGGGGAGACAGCCCAGGCCAAGACGTGGGGCGGGAAATCACTGTGTGTTCAGAGAGCCGGGCAAGACGGGTGGCCGGACTGTCCCCCGAGGGAGAGAAGGAACCTGGGGAGGCCAAGGCCCAAGGCGCGTGGCTGTGGACTCAGGTGTCCATGCGCCTGGGGGAATGGCTTCACGGTTTCCAGGTGTGACGCAGGCGGTGGACACCACGGCTCAGAGCCCCTCTCCTCGTGCCGTCCAGAGGGCGGCCTCCGCGGAGCCACAGAGCCCCTTTGACAGAGCGGAAGTCTGGGAGCCCCATTCGGGGCAGCGCGAGCATCCACAAGGGACTCGGCCTGTGTCGGCCACCCACTGCCACCTCACCAGGACTAGCCAGGTGTGTCCAGCACCCAGTCCACTCACTGTGGGATCCGGGAAAAGGGCTCACGCTTTCCGTGCTGTGGGGTCTCTGTCTATAGGATGGGCACCGCCTTGTCTTCTAATAATTAGCTGATTAATTAATGGTACCAGGGGTTGAGACCACTGAGCCCCAGCCCAGCCCTAGTTTGTACTGCATTAGAGACAGGGCCTCACTGAGTTGCTCAGGGCCTCGCTGTGGCTGAGGCTGGCTGGGAACTCGGGATCCTCCTGCCTCAGCCTCCCCAGCTCCTGGGGTGACAGGCGGGGGCCACCGTGCCCGGCCTATGACAGGTGAATTCACACAAGTGAAGCAGCTGGAACTCTTCCATCCACTTAACCCTTAAAGATACTGAAAGTCCCACTTGGTTATCATCCCCGTCATTGTCACCGTCACCCTCATTGATGCCATCACATTTTCAGGGAACAAGACCACACCTGTAGGCCCACCCCACGGTAGGCATGGGAGACATCTCCATGGAGATGTCTGTGCACCATTCTCCTCCACGGACGGACCAGAGCTCTATGACCTTGACGGCGTGCCCAGTGTCACCAGAAGCAGGGACAGGCGAACAGTCACACTCCGTGTCTTCCACGAACCCTTAGGCTGACTCTCCAGCCAGGACACTGTCGGGGGACCTGCCCAGAACACGGAAGCCCTGTCCCGGTCAGCACCTCGGACAGCGACAGGCACCCTGGAAGCCACTCCCCTCCCAGGTCGGCCCCTCCCCACCGTCCGGCCCCTGGATTCCTTATGCTCTAGGATCCCCCAGAACGCGAGGCGCCTCCTGTTCATCCGCAGGGCTAGTTCCCCCCGGATCCTGTGGCCGGGCGCCCAGGATTGTGGGGACACCTTCCTACAAGACAGCGGGAAACCGGGGCTGCAGGGTGGAAGGTGACCGTCATCATTCAGAGAATGGCCAGTGTTGGGAGTGGTCTGGGGGGAGAGGAAGGGGAGAGGGTGGAGATTACAGACCAAGTTGGCAAACTCACAGGGTAGACTGTCTGGTTAGAACCCCCCAATTCCATTGTGGGGAGATTTGGGGGCCAAAACACGAGAACCAGGAATAATGAATCCTTTAGCATAAACTTAAATAAGCCCTTGTGTTCTGAATCCCTTGGGACAAAGTGGGAGGATCACAGTAAGGACTTCCAGTGAGTTAATGACACCCCCCCCCCCACCCCGCATCTTCTCCCATGGAACTAAGTGCATTCCCAGATGCACAGCAGGAACCGCGGCTCTGTCTGCTCAGCTCTTACCGTCTCCAGTCCCTGGGGCTGATTCTGAACACTGGGAGCCTGTTTGGGTGGTCCGGGTGGTTCTGTGGAGAAAGGACCCGTCCTGAGTGTGACATCGACTCTGTTGCTACCTAGGTGGGTCCTTCCTCCTCCAGGGCACCTGCACCTGTCTGTTAAGGGCAGGCGATGGATACTGCCTCGGGCAGCTTGGTGGACCGTGGGAATCCACGATGCCATCACAGAGGGAAGGAGACCCAGGGTTAAATCCCCAGGTCTAACTCTGGTCCCAGAAAATGGAATAATTAGCTGTCCCCGTGCCATCGGTGAAGTTTGCCTTTGCCCAGACAGAACAGGGTGTCCTCCTCATCAAACAGGCTGCAAGGGGAAGGACCTTTGGCAAGTCTCTCTCTTTCCATTTCTCTCTTTCTCTCTTTCTTTCTTCTTTTTTAAATTTTTGGTACTGGGGATTGAACCCAGGGGCGCTTTTTAATTTTATTTTGAGACGGCTTCCTCATATATTGCTTAGATCCTCATTAAATTGTGAGGCTGGCCTCAAACTTGTGATCCTCCTACCCCAGCCTCCCGAGCCTCTAGGATGAAGGTGTGCCCACGGTGCCTGGCTGGGAAAGTCTCTTGATCCCTGCCTTCCTCAGTTTCCCCATCTGTCAAGGGGCAATGACCACCCTCAGGGTCACTGGGGGCAGTAAGCGAGACCACGAGGGCAAGATATTCAGGGGAGCTCCTGGCGTCTGCTCAGCTCCACAGACCTCAGTGGACGTGTTGGCCTCTGTCCTCTGGCTCTGGTGTCCGGGCCACGAGGGGGTGTCCCCCGGGAGCCTCTTGCCCTTTCTGTGAGCCTTTTCCAAGTATGCCGCCGTCTGACTGTTCCATCCGCCCGAGGACAGACAGTGCTGGGGAGGGGTGTGCGGAGCTCAGCCTGGCTCCCGGGACCCACAGCGGGTGCTCCCAGCGCTCGGCCACCTTCCCCCGGGTAAAGAGGGGCAGAGTCGAGGTCCACGCCCCCTGCCTTCCCAAGCTCCACGCCTCGTCCCCCTGCGGAAGGAGGTCACCCTTTCAAACCCCTGCTCCAGGGAGGAGCGGAACAGCGCAGAGCTCAGTGGATCTGGGGTGGCCCAGCCGAGCTACTGTGCCTCAGATTCACAATTCAAAGCTGGAACGAGAGACGGGTACCCCACTTTTCACTCGGGGACACCTGAAGCCCCAGGGCTGTCCCAGATCCCGCCCTCATCCCCCGCGGGCCCTCTGCCTGGGATGACCCAGTCTTTGGAAGACGCGTCCCCGGTGGGTGCCTGTGGTCCCATAAGGAGACCTCTGCTGCTCCGCTAAAAAGGACTGGGATCTGTTTCCATTCAGGAAGTGGTGGGGTGCTCGCTGGGGAATTAAAAAGGGAAAAGTGGGTTTTCCTGCCCCTCCACATGCCACAGAATCTCACTGAACTGACCCGGGGTCTTTGTTGAGTGGCAAACGGCTTGACATTTCATTTAAGCCACGTAAGGAGGGGCCGTAGGGAAGGAAAGGTACTGCAGGACAGCTCCAAGTCGCTAGGCTTCCGCGGTGTGGGCACAGGGTCCCTTGGCACAGCCTCAGCAGAGAGCAAGGAGACCCCACGACATGGGAGAACCTTGGCTCCAAGGGGCCTGGCCCCAGATTGGCTGTGTGACTTTGGGGAAATACACGGCCCTCTCTGAGTTTTTTCTGCACTAATCTGAAAGCAAGTGGTAGACATTGCCCAGGGTGGGTTGAAGGCACATTCTCCGAGTCCGGTGTTGCTCTGGGTGCTGGAGGTGTAGCTCCCATGTGCCTAGAGCTGATGAGAGAGGACACAGGTAGAGTCAGGTCAGCACGGGGCTTTACCAAGAAGTAAGTGTTGGGGAAGCTACGGGTGCCCGGGGAGACGGGTGGCTGCATCTCTGTGTGCTCGTGCCGAGGAGTTAGAGAAATGATCCCGGTGGAGGGGTCTGTTAGCTTTCCACCACTATAACAACATACCCGAGATGTTAACTTATAAAGACAAAAGGTTCATTGGGGCTCACGGTCTCTGAGGCTCCAGACCATGGTCAATGGGCCCCATTGTTCTGGGTCTGTGCTGGGGCGGCTCATCCTAGGGGACCCCAGGGCAGAGCAAAACCACTCACCTCAGGCAGGAAGCAAAGGCAAAAGAGGAAGAGACTGGGGTCTTACAAACCCCCTCAAGGGCATGACCTTCCTGCCCTGAGGATGTCCTGGTGGACCCTACCTCTCCAATGTTCTGTGACCTCTCCAGAGTGGGCCCCTGGGGACCAAGACCCAGGTCTGTCTGGGCCTTTGGGGAGCAAATATTTGAAACAGCCAAGTCCACGCTGAAATGTCAGGAAGAGGAATCATAAACCCCATTTCTGGAGCACTTGGGTGGTGGTGGGTGGAGGCTGGTCTCATTTAACCCTTGGATCAGTTTTGAGGGAGGTCGGATTACCATCTCAGGGATGTGGAAAGTGAGGTTCAGAGAGGTCGTGTAACTTTCCCAAGGCTGAACAGCTGAGAGGTGGCAGAGCTGGGGCTGAGCCCGGACCCTCAGGCTTTGGAGCCTGTACACTCCCCCCCAGCCCCGCCCCCGGGCCTCTCGTGAGGGCAGCTGATCATGTGACCAGGACAGTGATGGGAAGATGGGGCCACAGCCCTGCCAGGGTCTGCAGGGGACCCACAGGGCAGGGAGTCTGCAGAACCAGCCGGACATCCACCAGCTCGAAAGCAGCGAGTGTGGCAAGGAGGGACAGGCAGGTGGGATCGGATTAGACCAAAGACAAAGGTCAACTCTGAGAAAGGAGACGGAGACTTTGTGCTGAGGCCGAGGCGCCACTGAGAGCGGATGTCAGGCTGGAAACCCTGTGGCTGCCCGCCTGGGAGGGCAGACGCCCTGCCTGGTGCTGGTGGCTGGGGCCCTGCCACAGGACAGTGGCAGAGCAGCATCACTACCCCCGCCGTCCCCGACTCTGTCAATCCCCTCTACATGAGCCACCCGGGAGACGGTTCCATGGCTGTGACATCTCGCCATGCCGCAGACCCATCCATGGGGTAGGCAGGGGTGCTGAGTCCAAAGGCTCTGATAAGTCCTGCAGGAAAGTCGCTTGATTGACATTCAAGGCTTGTGCTCCACTCTGGCTCTCCCCGTCTGCCCTGGCACCTCTGACCACCGGGATCACCTCTCACTCCACACTGGAACCCCCGGTCCACGGCTGCCTTTCTTGCTCCGCGGTCTCTGGTCTGCGTTGGTATTTCCGGGTGGTCCGGAATAATCTATGGGGAGGAGGAAGCTCAGGGTGACTTCCTGCCGTGCCCAACCTGCGGGTCACGGTGATTCCCACGGCCACTCCTTGATCCTGTCCTTTGCGGAGCCCTGAAGGATACAGACCTGAGCAGGTGCCTCCTCTGTCCTGCAGCCTCCGCGAGACCTGGAGCTGTGTCCCCAGCCCGGGAATGAGGCCCTCATGGGAACAGCAGGGGGTGGACATCTCTTCTCCGCTTCTGTCCCTGCTCTGGCCCCAGAGCCTGACCCGAACGATGGCCTCCGCAGAGCCCATGGCACTGCCCGCTGCTGCCTACCCATCAAAGACCCCAGCCAGAGCCAGGAGCCAGAGGAAGAGGGGGTGAGGGTTCAGACCCTGCCGCTGTCCAGGGAGGGTGGGGGGGCAGAGGGTCCTGGGGCGTCTCCTCCGTAGTTGTGACCTCTGAGAATCTTGTGGCCACGCCTGAACCTGCAGCCTCAGGGCCAGGGGCCGTGACAGCTCCCGGGTGGCCAGGCCAGCTGCTGCACCCGGCCTTGCTGGCTCTCTTCGCCCTGCGGGTGGTGACGTCTGCTTGGTCGTGAGCTGTCCCTGAATCAAGGTCCCTGATACTGCCCCGTGGAGCCAGCCACGTGCTCCCAGCTGGGACTGCTGAGGGCGGCCGAATCGGGAAGGGACTAGACCCTCGGAGAGGCCCAGGGTGGTTGTGAGGGCTTCACAGAGGAGGAGGCACTTGAGCTGGGTTTGCAGGCTGAGTAGGAGTTCCAGGGGGACGTCCACTGAGGAGGGGAGCCCTGGAGCCCACGCAGGGTGGTGCCCAGACACAGGGCTGGGAGGACCGAGAAGGGAAGGGGTGTCAGCTGCTTTCTAAATCATCATCCCATCTTGGAGATTCATGGAAGGGGGCTGCAGAGCTTCTGCCGGATTTCATAATAAACTACGAACAAGACCCGGATGCTAAGCGTGTGAACCAGTGTCCATGGGTCAGATCAGACACTAAAAAGGTTCCACTAACCCACAGAGATCTTTAAGAAGAAAACTCAAGCCAAAGCTTAAAAATTGAGGCACTTACATCAATGTTTATAGCGGCTCAATTCCATAAGCTATGGAACCAGCCTAGGTGCCCTTTAACAGATGAGTGGATCAAGAAAATGCGGTACATGTACCCAGTGGAATATTACTGAGCCATAAAGAAGAATGCAGTTATGGCATTTGCCAGTAAATGGATGGAGCTGGAGAGTCATGCTAAGGGAAATAAGCCAGTCCCAGAAAACCAAAGGCTGAATGTTCTCTCTGATATGTGGACGCTGACCCACAACAAGGGAGGTGGGGAGAAGCATGGGAGTCCATTGGATTAGACAAAGGGGAATGGAGGGAAGAGGGGGATGGGAGTGGGAAAGACAGTGGAGTGAACAGGACAGAATTTTCCTGTGCTCACATGTGAACACACGACCAGGGAAACCACATCATGCCCAACCCCAGAATGGGAAGTTAGACTCCATGTAGGTATGATAGAAAACACACCCTACTGTCATGTATATCTAAAAAGAACAAATAAAAAAATAAATCTGTTACAATTATAATTTTTATATGTTTAATAAATGACCACTGGAAAAAATTTTAAACCAGGCAATTTTAGGACAAAAATAAGTGACCTCAAATCTCCATAGTAGATTAAGTGTACCTTTTTATACTTAACATATTTATCATATATTTATCTAAATTATTAATAACATACCAAGCCAAACTTCAACATTTCATGATATTTCATAATAAGTATTTTTCCATATTCAAGTTTTTTTTCCCTAAATATTTTTTCTTGGTAAAATACGGTCACCCTTCAGTATGATGAGAGACGGGTTCTAGGACCTCATGTATACCCATGTCCTTGGATGTTCAAATTCCTTATATCAAGTGGTGCAGGGTTTGCATATAACCTACAGCATCTTCCTGTGTACTCTAAGTCATCTCTAGAACGTTTATAACAGCTAATACAATGTAAATTTTGGGGAGGGGTACTAGGGGTTGATCTCAGGGCCTCGACCGTTGAGCCACATCCCCAGCCCTGTTCTTTTTTTTATTTAGAGACAGGGCCTCACTGAGCTGCTTAGGCCCTCACTAAGTTGCTGAGGCTGGCCTTGAACTAAAGATCCTCCTTCCTTAGCCTCCAGAGCCGCTGGGATGACAGGTTTGTGTCACTGTGCCTGGGGACAATGTAAAATTTTTAATGTAAATTTTTGTGACACTGAATTGTTTAGGAAATAAGGACAAGAAAAAAGGTCTTACACCTTCAATCTAGATGGAATTTTTTTTTGAATATTTTCGATTCTCATTTGGTTGAATCCACAGACACAGACCCTGTGATAAAGAGGCCTTACTCTATTTTTCATATGTATATGTCTCTCTCATCTCCTGTTGGGAAGGAAATGACCATTATAAAATTTTCACTGTTAAAAACTAAATTTTTGTGAGTCAGGTGGTGCACCCCTATAATCCCTGCAACTCAGGAGGCTGAGGTAGGAGGACCGAGAGTTCAAAGCAGACCTTTGCAGATTAGTGAGGCTCTTAGCAACTGAGAGAGACCCTGTTTCTAAATAAAATATAAGAAGAGCCTGGGGATGTGACCCAATAGTTAAACACTCAGGTATTCAATCTCCAGTACCAAAAAAAAAAAAAAAAAAAAAAAAAAACCTCTAAATTTTCAAGGAAAAAAAAATTGAGGCCCTTTACTTCACAACTTTGCCTTCTCAAAAAAAGAATGAAAGAATGCCGTGACATTCGTATTTGGGTCTGGCAGCCATCAGCGGCCGGGAATCTTCCCTGTTCATGGCCGACTGTCTGCGTTAGCCAGAGTCCCCACCACTCCCTGTTGTCTTCCCCCAACCCTTTACCTCCTCTCCACCAGACTCTATAAATAATATCCGCTGAGCTCTATCAGCGTTTGGATTGGCGACCTTGGCAGGAGAGAGTCTGACCCCAGCTATAAATTCTCCTCATCCTTCCCCTCGGCCGGCTCCATCCACAGGGGCCTCTCCCCGGGCAGCCTGTGGGGGCTGCGGCCAGCCCTCTCCTCCTGTCTCTGAGCCCCTTGCGGGAGCCCTGTTTCCAGGGGTGACAGTGGGTTTGACCCTCCTCTTGGGAGCCGTGACGGTGGAGTTTTACAGGACTGTTTTGGAGCAAAGTCACTCTTTGATCTAAGATGTCAGCTGGGAGCCTCCAAACCTGCCCCTGTGCCGCGGAGGATGGGGACAGAGTGGGGGGTCCCGCCAGGTCCGTAGAGTGTAAGGGGGGGCTGGGGGGACCAACACTGGTGGCTCCCTGCCAGGTGCTGGCTCGAATCTTAAATGGTCGCCAATTCCTTTTGTGGATGAAGGGAGCGGTGTCCTGGGCAGGCAGAGGCCACATAGCCGACACCGTCAGCTCTGGACTTGGGGACTCCAGAGCCGCCGGGCACAGGTGCCTTACCGACTGCCACCCATAAAAAGAGGAGTCCAGCAGATACCACTGACTCACCCCAGAGGACAGCCCCAAGTCCTTGGCTCACGGAGGGAAGTGTCCCTGGGCCCAGAGGGTGATGGCGCTGGGGACAGTGTCTGCTCCCTGTGAGGGAGGCTGTCGCGGCATGAGGTGGCATCCAGACACCTGGGGCCTCCTTTGCCCACTGCTCTGTCCACTGGCTGGCTGGTGTCCTTGGCTCCCGTGGCTCTGTGGGCCAAGGACGTGGGGAACTGGACCTCCCCATGGGGGCAGGGAGGCCCAGGCAGGCCCAGGGGCAGGAGCCTGCGAGCTGCGGACCCTGCGTTAAAGCCGTGATTCCAACTCCGGACGCTCAGACGGAAAGCAGTGTCCCCAGATGTCACCTTATCACAGTCTCCACAGAGGAGCAACCTGATCAGTCGGGCACAGCCAGGAGGCTTCAGAGCCCAGTTCCCAACCCCACTAGGGGCGGCCTGGGAGACGGCCCTCTCCACAGGCCACATCCGCAGGTGTGCTGTGTCCACCTTCCCCGCTGACCCCCGGTTCCCGAACTTGAGAAGCACTCACTGAGTTTCGGGGGTGATGAGGGAGTAGCCATGCTGAAGCCCAGGACGCTCCAGTCTCCAGGAGCTGCCCACCCAGGAAGAGAGGAAAACACAGAACAGTCAGCCACACTGTCCCCCTGCACAGGGCACCGCTGGCCCCCCACCTGGCCCTCCCTGGCTCCCTGGTAAAGTCTGGGAGGGGCCGCCCTCCCCCGGGGCTGTTGAGTCTGAAGCTGGACTGGACCGCGTCCTTCAGATGCCTGGCGATTTCTCCCAGGAATTGTCCCCGACACTTAGTCCCCAGCAGAGCCTGCAGGAGGAGCGACGTGGGGCGTGGGCATGGGACCATGCTGTCCTGCCTGGTGGTGACGGGGAACCTGTGAGAAGCTCCATGTCCAAGCACAGCGTGGAGCGTAGCAGCAGACGGGCAGGGGAGGGTCTGGCTGGCATCTGGGCGGGGACTTCCCGTGGGGCAAGCGGGAAGGGTGCGTACCTGGGGAAGATCACCCTGGCTGCAGGGTTCTGGCCCGGCGAAGGGCACGATCTAGAAGGTTCTATTTTCAGACCAAGTTCATATGCCTCACAGTTGTGCCCAGGACTCGTGCCCCTGTTCCAGGGGGGAGAGCCACCCCGAGATGGAGCTGGATCTCCCCCCGGGGACTCCAGGTTCGCCACCAGGAGCGTTGGCCTCAGTGGCCGGTCAGCCAGAGTGTCCCCCGTGCTCCGGGACCTGGGTCTCCAACCCAGCTGACTCAGGAGCCAGGCAAGCAGCCCTCTGGAGCAAATTAGGCCCTGGGGGGAGGCAGGAGGGGGGACCGATAGTGGCCAACTGCTGGCCAAAGAGTGTTGTGATCAGACGTCAGGAGGTGGCCACCTTGAGTCCATGTAAAATTTCCTGATTTTGAAGGACCCAAGTTTGGGCCACCGTTTGGCCACTTCAGACTGCAGGTCAGGAGTCTCCAGGCCTTACATTAAGTCTCCTCCGGGTCCCCCAGCAAGAGTGGCCAGATCCATCAAATAAAATCAAAGATGCCCAGGTAAGATTTGAATTTCAGGTCAACAGTGAAAGATTTTTCTCCGGGAACATGTTTATTCTGAAAATGGTTTTCTTCTTTTTGAAATCTGAAATTCCAATCTAGCTGGGTGGGGGTGAAGGTCAGCAGCCCCGTCCCCAGCCGCCCCCTCTGTCCCCAGCCGACCCGCCCGCCTCGCCTCACCCCAGGGCGAGATTAACTGGCTGGTTTCCCCTCCAGGGTCCTGGGAGGCCCAGGCTCACTCTGTACCTTCATCCATCCCCAGAGACACCCCTGTCACCTATGTCCTACTGCCCTTGATGGATGGGACCACAGAGGCTCCCGGAGGCAGCCAGAAGAACCCCGAGCTGCGTTCCGGGCTCCCAGTGTCCAGAGCACAATGTCAGTGTCATTCCGAAGTGGCTGCGGGCAGGATGGGGCGGAACGTGGGTCTCGTCTGACCTGGGATCCTATGAGAAGACAGGAAGTCCCCTGCCCCTCACAAAGCCAGTGTCTCCAGTTTTCTGGGATGGGTGAGAGATTCCAGGACAGGCCCTTTGGGATCCGGCTTCCCCCGTTTGCAGATGAGAGGATATTGTGTCCTCATACCTGGATGCGTTGTTCAGGAGCATCCAAAGGTCAAGTGCAAGGTCGCCTTCCTCTGCCCACCAGAGGCACGTGACTGCATTTGCAAAGACTCTTTTGTGAGTGGCGGGCGACGGGGGTGTCCTGTTTCTCCCGTTTTGTTCTAAACGTCCTCCAGGGCTGCCTTGGAGTGTCCTGCTGATGAATGGCCCACTGTCAGGTAGAGACGTGGGGATGGGGGATTCCTGGGTCCTGGTTCCCATCCTATGCCGGGCCCTGAGTTTGGACACCCACTGGCCTGTCCTCCCCGTGCCTGGGGGAGACTCCCCTGGCCCCTGTGCTCAGGATAACGCAGACCTGACTCACCTGCCGGTCGGCCGTGGTCTACCCAGTGCTTTCTTCTCCCCAAACCCTTTCAGGTACCCCAACAGGGGCCCCAGACGCTGGCCTCTTTTGGCCGAGTGTAGGATGAGAAAAGGAAGAGTCTGGCCTCGCAGAGGCTGTTTGGAGTCCTGGCCATTCCTCTGGGATGCTGTGTGTCTCTAGACAAGTGGCTGCACCTGTCTGAGACTCGATGTATTCATTTGAGACCCAGGGAAAACCATCCAGGCTCCCCGAGTTTAGGATCACTTCGATTCTGTATGCGACGTCAGCCGAGGGTGGAAGGAGGGTACAGAGTGAGGCTATGGAGAATATCCATTCTAGACTTCCCCATAGACACTGTGTCCATCCACATGCTGTGCCTTGGTGTCGATCATACTGGCTAACCCTCGTCACTTTCCCTGGCCATGAGCATGCTGACCGTCTCCTGTCTTATGTTGGAGGAAACGTGGTCTCACCCGGATGTTTATTGAGCACGTATTATGCTCTGGGGCCTGCACTAGGAGCTGAGAACTCAGCACACAGACTCGCAGTCCTTCCCCGGCTGGAGGAGACGATACTGCAAACCCTTGAGCATCCAGGAAACACTGCGGGCACCACCCCAGGTCCTGCTCAGGTCTGGACGTCCGAGTCCCCTCTCCCCGCTCCAGCAAGTGCCCTTGTGCCGAAGGTCAGAGTCGGCTGCTCAGAAGGGTCAGAGTCGGCTGCTCAGAAGCAGACCCTGAGACAGGATCTGAGGACAGAGGGCGGCCCTGGCGGAGGAGTGAGCAGGCCAGGCAGGGACAGGAGAGAGCCCACCCGGAGGGTTCCTGGCGGTGCCAGGGTCCACTGAGACCTCGAGAGCCTTCTCCTGTCTGGAAACCGGGGACTGGTGCAGGACATGGCCTGTGACTTTCCTCACCTGGGGAACGAGAGCCGGGGTTTTTATCCCCAGGTGTCCCTGGTCACTGGTGGAGGGTGTCCAGGAAGGTGTCCACCCTGCATCACTCTGGTGTGCTGTTCATGTGGGTGGCCAGAGCTCCCCTGCCCTTGGGAGAAGCTCCCAGCCGTGGAGAGGGGTGTGGGCAGTAGTGGGTGGTCACCCGTGGGCATGCACAGGAAGGGTGGTGGGGGCTACAGCGGTGTCCACTGCAGCGACACAGGAACCGGCTCCCTGTGGGGAGCAGGGGCAGGTCCAGGGACGGCCCCCACATAGGCCCTGGGTAGGAGAAGCAACTTGTCCCCATCCCATTTATAATAAGCAATTTGTCCCCAATCCTGCTTATAATAAGCACGAGGCCAGGCTCAGACTCCGCCCGACTGGCTCCAGAAGATTCCGGAGCCCCGCTCTGCTGCAGCGGAGGAGGCCGCAGGCCGAGCCAGCGGCGGGTCGCCCACACGGCTTCCAGAGCAGGACTTAATGACTGTGCCCGGGCTTTCAGAGTCCCAGGTGGGGGCTTAGAACCAGGAAGGGAGAAGGCTGGCCGGCCTCGATTCCCTCTGGGGACACTCGGGGACACATCAAACCCAGCTGCCTTTCATCTTCCTTTGGCTTTTCCCGGTCTTGAGCTGCAGCCTGGTTTGGTTTTTCTTCCAGATGATGATTTACACAGAAGGGGGTGCTCGGCAGCCCAGGAAGTGCTGCCGTGTCTGGGCTCCCTGGCCTGCCTGTCCCCCTGTCTGAAGTGTCCCGGGGAGGGACATCACAGTAGGCAGGTGCACGCTCCCCTGCAGGGGGGGTTTCTTTGTGTGACAGAAAAGCAAAGAAAGACCACCTTCTTGTCTGCCTCTCTCCCCTGGACGCTGCCATCTCGCCTGAGGACCTACACTGGCCCAGGGGACGCTCTGGGACTGGTGGGGGAGACTCCTCCTGGGCTCCATCCCTCTGCGGGACCCCGACTCTTGGCTTCCTGCTGTTGAAGGCTGTATTCTGCCATCTCAGAAGATATCAGAGTGGAAGAGAAGGTTCCAGAAAACACGAATCCTCATGTGTTGGTGGCCCATGGTCACGAAGGTGCGGTGCAGAGGGAGGGGTCTGGGTAGCCCAGGCCTTGCTCCTCCTGGGGCCCAGCACAGTCCATCTCCTGGGGTTTATTTATTCATTTATTTATTTTGTGGGGAGCCGGAAATCCTGGGGCTGAACTCAGGGGCCCTCGACCCCTGAGCCCCATCCCCAGCTCTATTCTGTGTTTTATTTAGAGACAGGGTCTCACTGAGCTGCTTAGGGCCTCACTGTTGCTGAGGTTGGCCTTGAACTAGTGATCCTCCTGCCTCAGCCTCCAGAGCCACTGGGATGACAGGCTTGTGCCACTGTGCCTGGCAATTTCCTGGTTTTCCTAAAGCAGACAGACTTCTGAATTTTCATGACATTTTCTAAATTGTAATATGCTGAGCAGGACAAATAAATACCAAAAAGAAAGAAAGAAAGAAAGAAAGAAAGAAAGAAAGAAAGAAAGAAAGAAAGAAAGAAAGAAAGAAAGAAAGAAAGAAAGAGAAAGATAAAACACTGGATTCAGACCTTGGCCACTGATTTGTAACATCTGATCTGTTCGTATCCCATATTTTTATGGTTAGGGGACGACACCGAGGAGGAGGCAGGAATAGTAACTTGACCTGCTCAAGGTCAAGGCCGGAGCCAGAACTGAACTCCAAGCCCTTGAGTACGTCATGGGGACCCTCAGCCCTTGATCGTGAGCAGGTGCCTCCCACACAGTAGGTGCTCAAATGGTTGTCAACTCCATAATCGGTGACAATATTCATGTTGACCCCCTGCTGTGCCTCCTGTTATGTTAGGTGTTATCTATTTTAGAAATACCTATTGGGACTCTAGATTGCAAATGGCAGAAACTCAACTCAAAATAGTCTAAATAAACAAAAGCACTGTTGGTCATACGCAGGTGCGTGGGCTTTAGGGGCAGCTGTATCCAGTGTCCACACCGACAGCTGGCTCTTTTGGCTGTCCCACACCTGTCTAAGGTGGTGACTCCACTCTTACAGGGAGCAAGATGGCACAGTGGACCGCAGGCAGCGCCAGCTTTGTCCATCAACTTGAAATCCACAGTGGGCAAAGGAACTTCCTGTCCCAAGAGTGACCGTCTAGGGCTGACTCTCCTGGACCCACTAATGTCCACGTTCAGGCTCATGCCACTCCCTGGGGCCAGGTGCACCGAATGCTTCTGAATTTCCCCAAAGGACATGAGGGTGCTGGGCGGGGAAGGGAGACCGTGGGCAGTTAAGCCCCAGTTGCTCATTTAACAGCGGGGTGTTCACAGCTTGTGAGACAGCGGTTGCCCCGGGTCCATGTCGCTCCTGGGCTCCTCCTTCTCTTGAGCCCAGATATGGGAACAGCCTTATGGTGTCCTCAACTCAGAGAACCGTGGCTCTTCTGTGGCAGGGGTTGTCAGAAGTGGTGGCTTTGCTGTCTGAGCTGGGGCTGCTGCCAACGTAGAGGCCCAGGATGTCCCAATGTCTTTCGGTCCTGGGACAGTCCCCACCACAAAGAATTGCACAGTCCCCGATGTCAACCACAGGGGGCTAAGAAATTCTGTCCCAAGGGTTTATAACTAAAGACGCCTTGTGTGCATCCATTCAAAGCAAATTGATATGTGACAGTCACACCTCCCCCTGGGACAGGGGAGAGTAGACAGAAGGATCAGAGCCAGTCGGCCTCTGGAGGGGACGGTCTGTACGCTGGTGGCCACGGTGAGTTCCAGCTAGCAGGAAACAGCTGGCCCTTGGTAAGGTCAGCTCAAGCTCTGCAGAGCATGCTCTGTGGGGTTCCAAAGTGACCCACAGGCAGGGTACTGAGGGCCCCAGAAAGGGAGGCGTCCCGAGGGGCCAGGGCAGGGTCCAGTCTCGGGGCTGGGGTCCAGGGCCCTAGAGGAACTGTGAAGCTCGGGGCAGGAGGAGGGTCCATGGGGCTGATCTCAGAGGTGGAGACCCAGCCCAGAGTGTCTAAGAAGGGCTGGGGCCCAGGGGGAGGTCTGGGGCCCAGGGCCAAGCAGAGGCCCCGTGGAGGACTGGATTGTAGACCTAAAGCAGGCAATACCCAAAGTCAGCTGCAAGGCTGAGACATATCTGAGCTTAATGTGGTCCATCCTGCATGCAGGACAGACCCGCATGCAGAGGCGGGAGGGCTGCAAGAGGAGACCAAGTGATCTCAGGTGTCGGGGGAAAGAGGCTTGAGGTGCTCAGACCCAGGGGTGTTGGTCTTTAAGGATCCAGCCTCGACAGATTTCAAAAATGCATTTGATTAGATAGGTGCGGTGGCGCACGCAGGCAGTCCTGCAGTTTGGGAGGCTGAGGCAGGAGGATCACGAGTTCAAAGCCAGCCTCAGCGACAGCGAGGCCCTGAGCAACTCAGTGAGACCCTGTCTCTAAATAAAACACAGAATAGGGCTGGGGTGGGGCTCAGGGGTCGAGGCCCCCTGGGTTCAATCCCTGGTATCCCCCCCAACAAATGCATTAGATTTTAGAACATTTGAGAAATATACTCCAGGTGTCCAATGTATCGATGTGATGCATGGGTTTGTGCGCATATATTTGTTTATGATTTAAAGGCTCTTTGTGTTTATATCCTCAGTCCAAAAAGGACACAAAGTGGCTCCCAATCCAAGATGTCCCTGGCCCACAGTAGGTGGTCAAGAACTGCTTTGCTGATGGGCTGAAGTACACGGAAGGAGGAGAACGTTCCTTGCTGATGGTAAAGGTGAGATGCTTTCCCTAGGATCAGCAAAGGAAGTCATCTTCCTGTCGACTGACCATCTCAACGGTGTGTCCATTTATTCAGTCTCTGGGTTATTTTCCCAGGAAGTACCTACAACGTGCTCGGTGCTCTGCTCCTACTGAGAATACGGTGGTGAGCAAGACAAGTGTAATTTCTCCTGGAGTTTATGGTTGAGTTGAGAGAGAAAGAGACCAACAAAAAAATTATTTAACTGATGGCTGCTGTCCTTATCAGGATCTATTAGCACACCTGAATGAATGGGTTTACTAAGACTGATAGAATTTTCTCACGTCCAGTGTGGTTTTTTTTTTTTTTCTTTTACACACCTATACACATTTTTTTTTTTTTACTAGAGCAGTATCATGACACATAGTATTTGGGTTCATTTGACAAAATTACACATGTAAGGAATTTGATTTTATTCCCTGTGCCCACTCCTCACTGTCCCTTTCTTCTACTGCCTCCCCTTCTCTCCTCTCCTCTATTGGTCCTCCTTTCACTCATCTATTTACTGATGCTTGGCATTTTCTACACAATCCAGGTGGGATTCTTCTGGGTACATTTATATGCGTCTACAATCTGCTGCTGTTGAATTCACCCCGTATCTCTACCCTCTCCCTTCCCCTTCTCCCTCCCTCCCTCTGTCCCCGTCCTCCACGGCCCTGATCTTATATCTTTATGAATCTAGCCTCCCCCGCCACCTTTTCCCTCTCATGTTTCCCTTGATTCCACAGATGAGAGAAGACATCCGGCTCCTGATTTTCTGCCTTAATTTACTACATATGATGGTTTCCACTTCCATCCAAGTGCCACTATTTTATTCTTTTTTACGGCTGAGTCAAACTCCGTTGAGGACCACGGCCACATTTTCTTGATCCTTTCGTCTCTTGGTGGGTTGACGCCACGATTTGGCAGCTGTGAATGGGGCTGCTGAAGTATGGAAGGGGATCTCCTGGAGGGTGTGTCGATTTTAGTTCTTTCAGGTAAACGCCAAGGAGTGGGGGAGCGGATCACAGGATGATCCCACCCTGGTTTTCTGAGGGATCTCCCTGTGGCTTTCCCGAGTGGCTGCCCTAACTCAGGGTCCCACCAGCAATGTCCAGTGCCCCCCCCCCATCCTCTCCAGCATGTCTCATTGTCTGTGTTCCGGGCCGTTGGCATTCTGAGGGGTGTGAGATGAAATCGCAGCGTGGTTTTGTGATGCTAGAGAGGCTGAACCTATTTTCATAGATTTGTGGGCCATTTGTATTTTCTCTTTTGAGAAACTTCTCTTTAGTTCCTTTGCCCTTTATTGACTGGGATATTGGGGGGGGGGTGGGTTGAGTTACTCCTTTATCCTGAACAGAACCTCTGTCAGGGGGTGGCTGGCAGGGGCCTTCTCCTGTTCTGCAAGCTCTTTACTGTCCTGATCGTACCCTTTGATGTGCAGAAGCTCATTAATCCGAGAGCGTCCCATTTATTGATTCCTGGTTATATTTCCTGAGCTTCAGGATTCTTGTGAGGAACTTGGTGCCTGGGCCAATAGGATGGTGTGTCCACCCTATTTTTTTTTTTTTTTTTTTTGGTGGAGGGGAAGGACTGGGTTTGAACTCAGGGGCCCTCAACCACTGAGCCCCACCCCCAGCCCTATTTTGTGTTTTATTTAGAGACAGGGTCTCACTGAGCTGCTCAGGGCCTCACTGTGGCTGAGGCTGGCTTTGAACTCTCGATCCTCCTGCCTCAGCCTCCCGAGTCACTGGGATGCCAGGCGTGCACCACCGCGCCCAGCTGACCCTGTGTTTTCTTCCAGAAGCTGCAAGGGTTCTGGTCTGATTCCTAAGTCTTTGATCCTTTTTGATCTGGCTTTTGTGCACAGGGAAAGATGAGAATCTGATTTCTTTCTTCTACACATGGATGTCCAGTTTTCCCAGCTCTATTTATTTAAAGGCTGTCTTGTCTCCAACACTCAGTTCTGGCCCCGTTATCAGGTATCAGGTGGCTGTAAGCAGGTGTGTTTGCCCTGGTGTCTCCTGGTCCACCGCTCTGGTCCTCAGGTCTGTCTGGGTGTTTTGCTGTCTCTCTGTGGTATAATCTGAGATCGGGTGTTGGGATGTCTTCAGCATCACTTTTTTCCCTTCAGAATTGCTTTGGCTACTCTTCACCTCTTTTTCTTCCAAATGAACCCAAGGACGGGTTTTTCTAGGACTGTGAAGGATGGCATGGGTGTGCCGTGGGGATCGCATTGAGTCTGCAGACTGCCTTTGGTCCTGTGGCCGTTTTGCTTGTCCACTGTATTTTTGAGGGTCATCTCTGGAGTACCTGCCCTCCCTGCACTTCCTAATCCTCTTTGACTTGTTAAACAGCCGCCCCAAGCTTCCAAATCAAGAAAAAAAACATATTGAGAAAAAAGAGGAGTCTAAACTGCAACATTGTGCCCTTGGTCCCTTACGGCTTGGCCAGGCTGGAGCGCTTCAGGGTCCCCGGGTGGCAACGGGGAAGGCTAACAGTGCAAGGAACGCGGACATTCCAGCAAAATAGCACTAAGGTTGGGGGCCAGCGTCAGGCCTTGGGCTGGGGCCTGGGGGTGCTGGGCAGTGGGAAAGAGAGTTGGGCAGAGACGGGAACCAGCCAACCAGTCCCACCTGATGGACAAAGAGAACTGGCTCTCTTATTCTGTCCCCGACGGTCCCCTTCTGGCTGTGTGACCTTGGACACCTTGGGTCACTTTGTAGGGCTGCCTCGATGATCCCCTCTGCAAAATGGGCCTGGTCCTCTGCACCTGCTCAGGGGCTGGCCTGAGGCTGCACATCGCCGTCATCACCTGCGGGAGCCCCTTCCCAACGTCCACTAGCGCGGAGCCCGGGAGCTGGGATCGGCCCTGTTCTGCTCGGGCCCCGGGCCTCCTCGTCTCTGCACTTGTTCACACCTGCCTTCCTGGGGCCTCCGACCCTCCACAGGAGCAATTTCCAACCACAGCTGCGGCTCCCCTGGAAGGCTGGAGGGTCTCATGCAGGTCGGCAGGGGCTGCCTCCTCACCCGGCTATTCCAGGGCTGAAGCCGTGGCCTTTGGAGTTGGAATAGCACAAGGCAAAGGAGGCAGGAAGTTAGGGGAGACACAGAGTCGTGACCTAAGCCAGTGGGGGGCACGGGCCCAGGTGAGCTCACCCCGGGGGTCCTACCCAGGGGCTCTGAGAAAGACCAGGCTCTGGTGTCCTGGGACCATGGCCCAGACCTGGTGCATTGTGGGTGGAGGTGACACCCGGCTCTGGCCTTCCTCTGCTGTCTGCTCTGTACCCAACCCTCCCCCTCCCTGTAGCCTGCTCTCCTCTGGAGACCCGGGGTGGTGGCTTGACCTTGGGGATTGGGGTCCAATCATTGAGGGCCAGCAGGGGATCCTGGCCCAAGAGGCAGGGCACACACGTGGTGTCAGAGGAGCCTGAGATTTGTCCATCTATTACTCATGCGTTTTGCATCATGAGACAAAAAGGAAACTAAATAGCCAGGCGCGGTGGTGCACGCCTGTCATCCCAGTGACTCGGGAGGCTGAGGCAGGAGGATCGCGAGTTCAAAGCCAGCCTCAGCCATGGGCAAGGTGCTCAGCAACTCAGTGAGACCCTGTCTCTAAATGAAATACTTAAGAAAAAAAAGGCAGGGGTGGGGCTCAGTGGTTAAGCACCCCTGGGTTCAATCCTCAGGACAAAAAACGGAACTCAAATTATCTTTGGCAAAGGTGAAATTGAACAGAAGGTAGTGGGATTCATTAGCTCATATAATTAAGAAGTCGAAGGGATGGGACCAGCTTTTCAGACCTGACAGGATTCGGGGGCTCGGGACATATTGTCAGGGTCCTACCCTCTCCTTCTCTCAGTTCCGCTGTCTCACTTGGCCTTGGGATTCTGCTCCAATCAGGTGTCTCTCTGGATGCCATTGGACCTTCTGGCCAAATGTATCTTCTTTGTCTTTTTGGTACCAGGGATTGAACTTGGGGGCCGTTGACTCCTGAGCCCCATCCCAGCCCTATTCTGTGTTTTATTTAGAGACAGGGTCTCACTGAGATGCTTAGGGCCTCACCCTTGCTGAGGCTGGCTGTGAACTCAGATCCTCCTGCCTCAGCCTCCCAAGCTGCTGGGATGACAGGCGTGGGTCACCTCATCCAGCTAAAAGAGACTTTAAAAATGAATTTAACCTGGTATTTCCTAAAATGTTTTGACCACCTAATCTTTTCATTTTTCAGAATCAACTAGAAAATCTCAGGAAACCCCTTGGGCTAGGGCGGGCCAAGGTCCAAGTGCTGAGAACCCCGAAGACCCAGGATCTGGGGTGAGTGGGGCTGGAGGTCCTGTTCCAGAGGCTGGTGACAGGCAGAGGAGCCCTGGGCACATGACATCCAAGAAGGGGCAAGCCGCCTCAGGGGATGGGCGGAGTGGCCCACCCGGCCGAGAGCTGAGAACCATCCTGTGCCACCACCTTGGGGCCCACCTCACCACGTGCAGGGAGCCATATTGGAAGATGGAGATGGGTCTTCCTTGGTGAAGGTAGAGAAGCACATGGTCCCAGAAGGACTCCTTAGCTAAGGGAGCCCCCTCTCCCAGTGCACGGGAACCGGCCACTCGGGGTTCAAGTCAGCCCTAAGGGCCTGGGGTCAGGGTCAAGCCTGGCCCTGTTGGAATCCAACCAGGAAAACAGAGACAGCTGGAGGTTTTCACCTGGAGACTTGGGCACAGGGAGCTGGTGATACAGGTGACGAAGGGGCTGAGAAGGTGCCCGGACACGGGGCCATGTCACAGAGGGGTACAGCAGGAAGCTCCCACTCCTAGCAAGGTTACCAGAGTTCAGGGGCTGGGGTCCCCCCGCAGAAGCTGGCTGTCCCCAACAGGACCACAGAGATACTGACTGAAGCGTGGAGTTCAAGTGTGTGTGTGTGTGCATGCGTGTGTGTAACTGTTCTTTTCCCTCCTTATGCTCCTGTTGGTGGCCACTGTGCAAGATCTGGGGAGAAGCCGGTTGACCCAGGGACCTCCCATGCACCTGCTGTGGTCAGCCCCTTGTGGGACAGGGCAGGAGAGAGACCAAGCCCAGCACAGAACTCAGCTCCAAATGCAAGATTCAGTGATTCCCAGATGCCCCTTCTGATCGGGGCAGGAGAATTCTTTCCACGTTAAGAGGCCAGGTCGTCGGTATTTCAAGCTGTGGGGACTGTTGGGTCTCTGTCACAACTGCACAGCTCTGCAGCAGGGTGGCCTAATGCAGCCTGACCCCGTGCCAGCCAATGGCTTTGTTTAAGGAAATGACATGTAAACTAGGACGGGGTGGATGTGGCCCGCAGACTGCAGTTCCCAAGCTCTGCAGATACAGAGCACCCTGAGGACCCTGAGGACCCTGGGACATCTGAGACGGACCTCACCCTTGCACTTCACCCTCAGGAGGCAAAGACTGTCTGCTTCTCCCTGCAGGATAGACCTGTGCGGCACAGGTCACGGGCCAATAAAAGAAGCAAAAAATACTTTAATGCTTAAAATGGTTTCTCCCAGACTCTGACCTCCAGCACCCCCTGGGTCATCACAACAGCCTGCTCTATTGCCACCACACGTCTTTAAGATGTGCTGACATGCTGCAACCTCCACCCACACACCTCTCCCGCCTTCTCCAGGACAGCCTGTGATTTCCTCTTCCAAGAGCCCTGGGCACAGGAAGTGAGCCACAGGGGGCTGATTTGGAATTGTGCGCAGTGAGCCGCAGTCAGGGCGGACCCCTCATTGGTTGAACTGTGGAACTGTGGGAAGGATTCTGTCACACGTCCCCTGGGGGTTTGAGATGGAGCTGGGAAGACGGGGGCAGGGTTTTCAAGTTGGAATTGGTCCAAAGTGGTGCAGGCGATGGTTTACCTCAGGGAGATGCTGTCCCGGTCCCCAAACTCAGGACAGAGCCAACACCTGTCAGAGGTCCCCTTCCCTGTCCCAGGGGTTGGTTGGGAATTTTGTACAACCATGAAATGATTGTCTCCTGCTAGAACTTCTCAGGAGAATGCTCCTTCCTTGGAATTCAGATGGCGTCCAGTCTCCCACTGGGACATTTGCAGAGCCCTCTCTCCCCAGCCGGGGAGGGCTGGTCTGGACTCACTTTCACCGCCTCCTTCTCCCATGTCCACTTTTGGTTCTCTCCCCTATTTTCTTGGGCTCTCTTTGCAAATGTTCTTTCAGGAGACAAAGAGTGGCGAAGACATTAGGTGTATTCAAAGCCAGGTTTGAGCCGGACGTGGTGGCACATGCCTGTCATCCCAGTGGCTGGGGAGGCTGAGGCAGGAGGATCGCGAGTTCAAAGCCAGCCTCAGCAACTTGCGCTAGGCAATTCAGCGAGACCCTGTCTCTAAATAAAATACAAAAAAGGGCTGGGGACATGGCTTAGTGGTTGAGTGCCCCTGAGTTCAATCCCTGCCCCCCCCCCAAAAATGAAAGAAATAAAAAAAAATGTCAGCTTTGAGGAGGACAGAGATGTATCAAATTTCCATCTTGGGGGCCTCAGAGGCATGAACAGCTGTTCCAAAAGGAGAGGAGACTCAGGGAGAAAAGGCAGAAAATACACTTATGGAGACTTGGACTGTACAGGTCCTAAACATGTTGCTGTCTCAGTCTCCCTGCACCCTCTGGAGCCAAGGGGCAGCCCCCAGCCTCCAGCCTCCGCACCAGAAAACTCCAGACACGGAAGAGCAGTTATCAGGAAGTTGCTTCTAGTGTTGAAGCATCTCTGTTTGGATCCCAGTGAACACGGCCTTCAGGGTGGGCAGTGGGGCTTGAAATGGGGCTTTACGATGACATCAATTTGCTTGCATGGAAGAATCTGGACAGAATTTGCTGATGGTGTCCACCATTCCCAGGAGTCAGGGAAGGTCCTGGTCCGAGTCCACCTGAGAGAGGAAAACCATCCTAGAGGTTTTGTGAGGACAAATATTATATTATCCTTCTCTTCCAGTTCTAGAACCTTCCCCTCGACCATGGCCACGCATGTGAAGGAGGCAGAGGTGCAGTGAGGTACTGGGTCCAGAGGTGTTGGGTACACGCAGAGCCGCTACTTTCTCCTGCTCTGTCAGTGCCAGCTCTGTCCCCGGAGCCCAGTGTCTACCACTTGTGGCTCAGCTGTCAATCAATCTCAGCTTCCCTCTCACGGAGTTGCATTTCCCTCCTCCACCTCATGCGCTCCCATGGGACCCTCCGGCTGTTGTCCTCGCCTACTGACTGGCCCTCGAGCGACCACCTTCTCCCCCCACATCCAGCCCCCTCCCCGTGGTCCCCAAGCCTGCTCCCAGCCTGGTTTGTCTTGACCTGGTGGACATCAAGGTGTGACCTTTCCTACCTGTCCCAAAAGCACCAGCACTAGAAGCCGGTCCTCCCTAGAGCAGTTGGAGCATCCCTTCTCTGAAATGCTTGGGACCAGAAATAGTTCAGATTCCAGAGCTTTCTGGATTTGGGAACGTTTCTATAGACTTCATAGTTGATTGAACATCCCTAATCTGAAGATCTAAAATTTGAAAAGCTCCCAAATCTAAACCTTTTCAAGTGCCCTGCAGGGGCTCAAAAAGTTTCCAATTCTGGAATCCTTTGGATTTGGGATGCTCATGCTGTATTTCAAAAGAAGTTATTTTGGACTGAAAAAATACCTTTCTGAAAGTGTTTCAATTTTTGAAAGCTGATACTCATGTTCTACTTGCTTTGTATCACCTCGGGGACCTTCAACAGCACTGTGTATGGTGCCAGTAATTAACAGGTCTTTTTTTTTTTTTTTTCTTAATTCTCACTTGCAAAATCAAGTTCACTGGGAGTGCCTGACTGCAGCCGCGTCCAAACTCACAGGAAAGAGTTCCATGATTGATTAGTAATGTCTGCCCTGGAAGTAGGTTAGGAGAGCAAGGGCGGGCTTGCTTCTTACCTTCTTTTCCATCAACTACAACTTGCTGGAGCAGAGGGAGACGCAGAGAGCTCAGAACTCAGCACAGCTAAGATTTAAAATCAGCATTGCTGCTAATTAGCTGGGTTGACACTGAGCAAGTTTCTAGCCCTTTCTGGGCTTCTGTAGTCTTAACGATTAAGGGAAAATGCTTGAAGCCAAACCAAAAACATTTAACCTGGAGTCTCCAACCTTGCAAAAGAAACTGAGAAGACAGGAACGGGCCAGTCCCAAATGCATGTCCATTTTTTCAAAAACAAAGATGAATGAAAGCCTGCAGCATGGAGCGGTGCAGAGCAGCTGTGTGCCCAGATACACCTGCGTTTGGCGCTGGCTGGGCAAAGTTAGAAAGCTCTTCTCTTTCTCGGTGTCCTGAACTGAGAGACAAGGGCAACTCCATGTCCAGGAGGGATTAAGTGAGGTTAGGCTTACAAATCCTGTAGCGAGGCTCAGGAGGCACTCCGTAAATCACCCTTTTATTGATGCTATTATTATTTCGGGTGAGCCAGGCTGCTTATCTTTTCACGGCATCGTGTCAGCGGAGTGATCATTAGTTACACAGATCCATGGTTATCCTGTGGAAAACGCATCCTTTTTCAGATGATCAGAGCCATTTTGTTTCCCGGCTGCGTCCTTTAGAACAGGGGACCCAAGGGAAGGAGGAACATATCAAAGAGCCCTCTGATGTGGGAAAGGCTGTGGTCCCCAGGGAGGGACGTACTCTAAAGCCCTTCTTGTTTCAAATGTCGCCCCCCCCCCTCCCATGCCGGGAAAGCCCCTCCATGGGGCTGGGCACATGGCAGCCCTCCCGGCGGGAGGCGGGGCCCGTCTGAGATTTCCTGTAGGATTCTGTGCCTTGGCCTACAGTCCGTGTCCCCTGCCGGGCCAATTACTGACCTCCAATGTTGTCAGCCAAAGGTAAGCGTGTTCATTACGGGGCCGCGAGCACTCGGGCCCCGTGGTTTGCTATTGATGCTGTTTGAAAGGCCATACTTTCCTGGTCCCTTGTGTGTGAGGTCACCCAGAGCCCTCTCCCCCTCAGATGCCATCTCTCTGCCCTCTCGGGCCCCATCCATCACGCTCTCCTGCTCTGCAGGGGACGGGAGGCAGGGAAGGGGAATCTGAGCAGGGGACCATGTGGCTGGCCACAGAGATGCTGGGTCCCACGGGAGGGAGAGAAGGAACTCAAAGCCAAGCAGGAACTCGTGGATCCCGTGAGCATCCCGGCTGCTCAGCCTGGGCTGGGCCGTGTGGCCACACAGAGCGCGTCCTTTCTCAGGTGATCAGAGCAGCTCAGTTTTCTGGTCCGACGATTCCCAGGGCTCAGTCACTCCAATGAATAAACCTGAAACCAACCTTTAAACCAGCAGGTCACTTTGTTGTGACAAAGTAAGCAGCAGGGTACCTGGGTTCTTGCTTTTTGACCTTGAGCAGGTGATTCGTTGTCCCTTCCTGGCTTCCGGCATTTTCTTCCGCGGTTGAGATTGTGGGGTTGGCCGAGTTTCCATCCCACACCTGTGACCCTCTGATTCCATGAAGCGCAGCGGATTGGGAAGCTGGGGTCTGGGGTCTGTTCCTACCTTGGCCTTATGGACAGTGACCCCAGTCTTAGGGCTTAGAAGCTCAACCATCCAAATCAGGTTTTCTAAGATTCGGGTAGAGCCACAGAGTCCAGGACACAGAACCCCCACAACCTGGAATACCACTTTGACAATTTATTATTATTATCATCATCATTTTTATTATTATGTGATACTTTGGTGTGGGAAGCACACGGAGGCCCTTCTTTCCGTCAGGGCTCGGATTCACACTTCCACGTGCTTTTTCTAAGCAAGCAGAACGGCTCACCTCGGGCGACAGCCGTGCTGAGTCTTCTTGGCAGCCTGTTGGAGGGCAAAGGTCCCTGCCCAAGTGAGCGCCTGCTGTTTGTACCCCCCTGTTTATCCTCCTGGGGTGACTGTCCTGATTTTGTTTCTCTCTCTTAAAAAAAAAAAAAATCACCTGCTCTGAAGCGAAAGGTGCGGATTCCCGCAGGGAGCCTCCTTTCCTTGATGAGGTCAAAGCCATCCTCCCCCACCCTCCCCACCCTCAGGACAGAGGACGGAGCGGATCTAGGTGTGCGGCACACACGTGTGGAAATACCACACCCAGTGCCATCCGTTGTGCATTCGTGTGTTAATAATTATAATAATGAGGAAAAGGGGGGTGGCAAACAGCCCCCCTTGGCCAACACTGCCTCCAGAAGAGCATTTCCCCCAACCCAAAGGGACTGGTCTCCCTTCCCCCAAGACAGAGCTTCCCTGTTTTGCTGGAGCCGCCAGCGTCTGGGCTTACTGATGACCAGGACAGTGTCTCCTTAGCAACTGGCTCTCCTGGGGTCAGACGACAAGCCCCTCTTCCGTGCTCCAGTTTACAGAGGACCCAGCCTGGACGGAACTCGGCTCCCCCAGGGGACAGGACATCAGGAGGCCAGAAAGACAGCGAGGGGTCGTATGCCAGCTCCCCGCCAGGGGGGACGAGGGACCTCCTGCTCCACAGCCGCTGTGTGAGAGGCAGGCTCTGGGGCATGGTGGGCGGAGCATCCTGGGGTCCCCTCCTTGGGTGATCTTCTGTGTCCTTAGAGAGACAGACCTTGGGCTTCGTAGGAGGTTTGCCTCTGAGGAGGCACGGGGTGATAAATGAGACGGGCCTGGTCCCCGGAGGATCCAGGAGTCGCAGGTGCTGCCCAGAGATGTGAGCATCCACAAGCTGCTCCACTGCAGCTCTGAGAAGGGGGGCCAGTCTTCTGTGTTCAGCACTGACGCTCAGTGTGACCCCCTCCCGCAGTGAGGTTCATGATTATAATAATGAAGAAAAAGGGGGGTCACAAACTGCTCCCCTTTCCAACACCGTCTCCAGGATGACATGACAGTTCACAGTTGGAGCCGGGGACACGGGGAGCTAGTTACTGTCATCATCCCCCATCTTTTTTGTTGGAGGTGGGGTACCAGGGGTTGAACTCAGGGACCCTGACCACTGAGCCCCATCCCCAGCACTATTTCGCATTTTATTTGGAGACAGGGTCTCACTGAGTTGCTCAGGGCCTCCTTGTTGCTGAGGCTGGCTTAGAACTCACGATCCTCCTGCCTCAGCCTCCCGAGCCTCCGGGATGACAGGTGCGCCCCATCGTGCCTGGCATCCCATGTTTCACACAGGAGAACAAGGAGACTCTGAGACGAGGTCTCTGGATGGAGCTTCCACAGTGAGTGGCGTTGCCAGGCTGGGTCCCCACTCCAGGTGACGTTGGTGCCAAAACTCTGGACCCACTCTATTAAACTGTCTCGACAAACGGTTGCTTTCCCCCTGAATCCACGGGGAGCACACAGGCCAGGTCTCCCTGCAGTGCTCTCGGCCCACCTGGAGGAGCAGGTGGAGGGCGCAGATTCCCCCAGGTGGCCTGGGAACCCGTAGCACAGCCCCGCTCTACTGCAGACAGGATGCCTCAGCATCACCTCAGCACAGCTCCCTCTAATCCATGGAGGATCCGCCCTCTGCTGCTCCTCCAGCGTGTGTTCATCCAGATAAGTGCAATCACAGGGGTCCCCCGCCTGGGGCTCCGCTCCCTGCCTGGGTGGGTTTCCTGGTGGGAACCCGAGCCAGTGCGCAGGGCTCGGGGGTGGAGCGGTTGAGTTTCCCGAGTCCCCGGGAGGACCTGTGGCCTCCCTGCACGGGGCCAGGATTCTGGAAGAAGAAGGGGCCCGAGGTGCGGCTGTGGACATCTGGTTGAGGTCACATGGTTCATGGCTTTGATTCCAATGGACAGCCCCAGAAAATGGGCCATGAGACCCAAGTGTCTCCTGGCCCAAGGTCGGCCTGCTCCCGCTGATGCTGAGCAGTGAACCCCAAAAAGAGCAGACCCTCGGGATCTTCCCTTGGTCCTAACCCCTCATCCAGTCCCTTCCTAGGTCCTTTCTTATCACCTCTCTGCATGAGTTCACTCACTGTCATCTCTTGGCTAGAGCACTATTTTTCAGTAATGTCCCCTGGTGACCAACTTCCTCCCCACCAGATGCGTCATCCCCTTTGCAGAGACGGTTTCCTTACAAGGGAATTCTACTCAAAACCCCTCAAAGCCCCCTCCCTCCCTTCCTCCCTCCCTTCCTCCCCGCCCCCCTCTACCTTCCTTCCTTTCTTCCTCTCTCTCTCTCTCTCTTCCTGTCTCTTTCTTCTTATTTGGTACCGAGGATTGGACCCAGGGTGCTTACCCACTGAGCCCCATCCCCAGCCCTTTTTATTTTTTATTTAGAGACAGGGTCTCACTAAGTTGCTGAGGGCCTCACTAAATTGCTGAGGCTGGCCTCGAACTCAGGATCCTTCTGACTCAGCCTCCCAAGCCACTGGGATGACAGACCAGGGCCAGTGCACCTGCTTCCTATCTTTATAATAAAACTGAATCCTGTACTCTGATCCTTCATCAGTCCTTCATGAATGGCCTAACTCCTCAGTCTCCTCCTTTTGCACCTGGTGACTTCCTGGTCCCTGCTGCTGCACGAGCCATTTCCATGACCACAACTGCACTCCGACCCCAGAACCCTCAATGCAGTTCCTAAGAGCTACAGCCTCCTCTCCCTCAGGGGGCACACTCCAGCACTCCAGAAGAGTTTCAGGTCACCCTGAAATTTGGGCTCACTCCCAAGAGGCTCAAAAGCATATCATGCAAATTAGGAAGCCCTTGCACTAGCATATATTATGCTAATAAGATGCTAACCAGATCCAAGTGGATGCAGGAGCTTTTGAAAGAGACACTTGGGGGTGTTGATTCCAGCCCTGCTCTGGCCATGAAGCCTCCAACGAAGCACTGAGCTCACCTGAATTGTTTTCCTTGGTAAAGCAGGGAAAGTCATCTTACCTGCCGTCTTTTTTTTTTAATTAGGTAAAACACAGAATCCTGCATCTTTCACACAAATGTATGTAATAGGGAATAGTAAGGATAATATGACCCCATCGGTCCTGGGTACCACCAGACCCAGTTTTGGGGAAGGGTGACCTTCAGTGCAGCGCAGGCTGGGGGCATAAGGTGGTGGGAAAGCCGCCCACATCTTATCCTCCTCAAACACTTTCCTTAGGAGGTGACGTAAGGAACCAGGTGCCACCACTCAGCTGTCTGTCCCCCTGTCCCTGTTAACACTGCCGTAGAACATGTTGTCAATCACGAGTTGGTGACCTTCTCTTCTACTTGGTAACCAGCTTGGCAAACTGAGGTGACGTGTGCATGAAATAAATGATGGACGTCATCTCAAAGCAGCCTCCGCCAAGGTGCACGGAGTCTTCCCCCAATTCCGTCATGACCACTTAACACCCAGCGTCACCAGATGCCCGCGCACCGTTCTCATGGATTGGGCGCCATCTTTCTCATCATTCCGCCACCGACATTTGTAGCATAAGTGGCTGCAGAAGGGAATCCCCCCCAAAATGTCTCCAACCTGGCCCAGGGGGCTGTCTGAACCCTGAGCACCCTCCTAGCCCCCAGCAGCATGTCAAGGTCCCCAGGGAAGCGTCCTTGCCCCGTTATCCCTGGGCTCCTTGGATGCCGGAGTCTGCCTTGGTCCCTGCAGGGTGCAGTTGTGGTCCCACAGGTGGCTCTGCGAGTCCAGTCCAGCTGCGGGCCTCACATCCCGCTCTGTCCGCACTCACTAATCACACCCTGGCTCTGTAAGAGGAACTGTGATTTAATGATGGTCCGTCAATTTCCATGCAGCCGTCGCGGTGGCCTGGTGGGTGGTGTTCCCCTTGTTTATTTGTTTTATAATTTAATTTCCCACCAGAGATAAACAGGGCTATTTTTTGGAGGCCATTATAAGAATTGAGATTGATTCAAATATTGGCTCCAGCTCATTCTTTTTCCAGCACAGCCGTACTTAAAATTTAGCTCTTTAGTTTGGATTTGGACTTGGCAATGCAAAAGAAATCCTGCCATTATTTTGCACTTGCTGTATCCCAGGCACTGTAGCCAGGGTTTGATATGCATTTCCCCCACTGAATGTGGCAGGTACTGTGGTTACAGATGAGGAAACAGAGGTTCAGAGAGGTGAGGTGAATTGCCTGTGGTTGCTTCGAGGTGTGCTCAGGACATCAATTCAGACATCAGAGGGCCGGGCGCGGTGGCACACGCCTGTTATCCCAGCGGCTCTGGAGGCTGAGGCAGGAGGATCCTGAGTTCAAAGCCAGCCTCAGCCACAGCGAGGCCTTAAGCAACTCAGTGAGACCCTGTCTCTAAATAAACACCAAATAGGGCTGGGATGGGGCTCAGTGGTCGAGGGCCCCAAAGTTCAAACCCCGATGCCCCCCCCCCAAAAAAAAAGAAAAAAGAAAACTTGAGACATCAACAATCCCAGACCCCTGGTCATTCGTTTCTCATTCATTCATTTATTTAAGAAATGTGCTCTGCGTCTCCCTGGGCTGGGTGGCGGGGATTCCGCCCTGAGCAGGATGGCCAGGCTTCTGCGTTTACGGAACCTTGAGCGCTCTCTGGCCAAGAGCACATTAAGCTTGCAAAATAACCATCGCCTCTTATTTGCCAAGCACTTTAAAGTTTACAAAAATGCACGCTCGCCCATTACCTCATTGTGACTAGATTTACTGCTCTCCCCGATGCTTAAATAAATGGCCAATGAGACCCGGGACTCCGGAGCGGTCTGTTATTGAAAGTGCGTCCTCTTCCACTCAATCTTTCCCAAACCAGAGGCTGTGTCTACGACACTCGGAGCAATTGCCTCTGAATTAAATGCCTGTCCTTCCCGCCTGCCTTCACTCTTGGCTTTATGCTGCTTTTAAAATGTGTCTCGGGTCTCCAGGTTGGTGACCCCTCTTTTCCACAGTCATCCTGTCTCAGAGGACATGCACGTCTGCACGTGCTGGGGGCCAGGGGGAGGCCACTTGGAGTCCCATAGGGTGCAGTTTGACAGATGGGGAAGCCCCCTGAGCTGTCGATGATCCTTCTCCTGGGAAGTCTTCTCTGCATCTAACTCATCTATCCGTTGTGTGTGTGTGTGTGTGTGTGTGTGTGTGTAACAAGCCAATACACTAACAGTTGATTGTCAGTTACATGTTTACAACCTTGTAGAGCGTGACAGAGCGGAGCGTTGTTTGTTTTGGCTTTGAGCTCAGGGTAATAGGGAGCTACAGCAAGGTAGACCCCAGCTGTGAGGGAGTCTGGCAGTTTTGGGCTGGTTCCATTTCTGCTGGTGGAGAAAGACCCCATAAGTGGCTAACAGGAGCCGGGCTCTGTACGCTCACTGGCTCCCTGAGAGTCTCCCATGGGTCTTTATCTTTTAATGATTTTTCTCTTCATATTTTTTACTGGTGCATTATCATTGTACATCTTGGCGGGAACTGTTGTCACCTATCTGTGCATGTGCACAATGAAACAAGGTCATTTGGCCAGTATCACTCCCCTATTGCCCCCCGCCAGTAACTATGGTGACAAGGATAAAAATGGAAGCCCTACTTACATATCTCAGACGTGGTCTTAGGATCTCGGGGTCCCCACACACTATCTCACTGGTGTGGGGTCGGGAGCTCTTGGGTGGACCTGCGTTTTGCAGGACCTTCCTTGGGCAGCGGTGCCTTGAGCTGCCCCTTCATGCCAGGGAAGGGCCGCCAGTGGGGTGGGTTCTCCTGACCAGCGAGGCGGACGGGAAGCAGGTGGACCTCGCTCTAAGCACCACTGTTGACACAGGCCCCAAGCACAGGAGGCCAGTGGCCAAGGACCTACTTCAGACTCTAGAGGAGAAGGGTAGCAGACGGACGCCAGGCCGGCTCCCACGGGAAGAGCTGTCCAGGCTCCAGGAACAGCAAGGAGAGGAGATCGGCAGAGGGGGGAGTGGCGGCCAGCGTCGCGGGGTCAGGAATGACGGGCGATGTGGGGGGTCAGAGGCCAGGCCGGGGCTGGATGGAGCAGCTGTCCGTGACACAGAGGGGACGCAGAGCCAGAGCGTGTGGCCTCCCTAGACATTCAGCAGAGCAGAAAGGAATGGGTGACATCAGCTTCACTGGTAGGTTCCATGTAGCCCCACAGAGCCACACATCGTCACTGAAAGATGATCACGTCATCAATGGGGCATTGCAGTCTCCAGACGTCCACGTCTCCGTGACCTCATGACCTGCTACGCATCGTGTGCTCACAGGGTCTCCATCTGAGCCGCGCCTCAGCCCCCGTGGCTGGCGGCTGCTGGTGGGGGTGGTCCAGGGCTAGACGTGGAGGCAGGCACTGCCGGTCACACGGTGGTGTCTGCCTCCATGAAGCAGGACGCGCAGTGGTCATGCCCTTCGGTCTCTGTCCGTCTGTCTGTCTGTCCCTCACACGCTAACAATGCACCAAGTAAGTGAATGGACAGAAGCAATGCTGTGCTCTTTCTGAGGCTTGGCCTCCAGCCTTCTGTGGCCTCCACTTCCACCTCTTGGGCTTGTGCCTGCACTCTGCCGCCATGCTGGGAGGAAGTGCAAGCAGAACTACAGAGGACCCCATGGAGAAGATGGCAGATGCCCCGTCCATGGCCCCAGTCAGGTTCCTAGAACAGCCAGCAGCCAGCTCTAACCATGGGTCATGTGTGTGAGATCATTGTGGGCTTTCTTGCTGTCCCCAGCCCATTTTATTCAAAACGGAAAAACTATACAAGCAACCCAGAAAACACGTTTTGCAGTGGTTTGTCCCATAGCCATCATCTGCAAAAGCTGTGGTGAAGATTTTACTGTTACTTGGAGGAGAGGGGACACCATGCAAGAATTCTGAGCACAGCCTTGGCCGGCCTCATCCGCCTGTTTTAACAAGATCACTCTGAATTGTGGACAGAGAACAGACTGTCGGGCCCAGGTGTGCGAATGTGGACTCCGGGTGAGAGACGATGGCCACCTCCAGGCCAGAGATGCTGGTAGGTCCAGCAAGGTGGCCATGGTGGAAGCCCAGGGGGATGGGCCCAGCTGGGACACTTTAGTGGCAGACTCAGCGTCCCTCTGATGGAGTGGCCAAAGTTGGTTCTGATGCAAGGTGATAGATGGAGAGGGACTGAAGACTGGGTGGAAAGGGCGGGGAAGAGCCCCCCAACCCCAGGGCCTTTCTGTCTGTCACAGGGCCCAGTTCACAAAAACTCTGAGATTTAGTGGGAGCTAAAATTGGAAAGTGTCCCTTCTTTCTAGAGGCCATTGTGGATGGCATTTCCTCTGTTTCATTGAGCATGGATCAACCAGGCCAACCTCTGCCCTCATGGCACCACCATACGAGTGTGCAAACATGGGTAAATAGCAAGCATGTTCAGATGCCCTGACAGTATCTGCATGTTAGTGATCATAGGATATCTCAGCCCCCACCCCGTGCCAGCCAGACAGCTGCTAGGGTGTCATAATTGTGCTGATCATTGCAAATTGACACTCAATGAAGTCCAAGAATAGACGTTATTAAATAGTCATGGGTTGCCAGAGTCAGTTACATCTATAAAGAATTAGCACTATTTACGTATGTGTGCATACAGCTGGAGCCAAGCCTCCATCTTTCCCCCAGTGAGCAGAAAGCTGCCTGCCTATTGAGGATGGAGCCATTTCATTGTATCAGTTAGTTACTGCTGCGGTCATGCTGCGTAACAAACACTCACCAAAGCCCAGTGGTATACAATAGTAAATGTGCGGCTGCTGGGGTCACTGGTTGGTGTGCTTGGCTCTGCTCTGCTGGTCTGGCTGGGCTCCCTCTCCTATGCATGACAATCTTGGGGACACAGCCCTGATCTGCTGCTTCAGAGAGAACTTCATGTTCAGCTGTGAGGGCTGCATTGACAGCCTCCAGCTGTCCGAGCCTTTGGGCTCTCCCTGGGCTTTCGACCAAGACTACACACCTGAGCTCAGACCTCGGATCGTGACAGAACAGGGACAGGACCAGGGCCTGGCTGGGGGCGTCTTTGCTCCCGTGTTCCTGCTGGGGCTTGGTCGGCTTGTTCAGAGGTGGCCGTGAGCCGAGGCCCTCTGCCCAACCCTTCCTATGACAGGAGTCCCCTCTGCACTGGGGTCGGGGCCCCCTCACCCAACTCTGCCTCTCCCTTCTTTTCTCTTTCCCAGGGCACCCCTCAGTGAGCACCTCCTGCTCCTGATGCCACCCAGGCATCTGGTTCCCAAGGGACATGGCTGATACTCTGGGAGTGGGTGGCCGGCCACCAGCCAGCCTTGCACGTCCTCGGCTCTGATGATGGGCGTGAGGGCTGGGCTGGCTGAGCTGCCTGTCACTCTCCCAAGCCACCTGGTCAGCTCAGGCACGTCCTCGTAACAGGACAGAGGCACGGGAGCAGGTGGAAAGCCGCCAGACCTCCTGAGACCGGCTCCTTATCAGACGGGGGGGCGGGGGGGGGGGACGTGGGGAAGGAAGCGTCTGCTTTTATAGTGTGAATTCCAAGGTCAGAAGACAAAGCAAGGACATGGGGGCAATGACTTGCTGGGGCCATGACTGTGATTTTCCATTGTCACCGAGCAGACCATCCGCTGAGAGGCACGGTGGCTGCTGGGCCTTGTGTACTGGCTCTCCCCCGAGGTCCTCTCTGCTTGAACTTGCTCAGTCTCATCTTACTTGACCTCAACGGCTCTCTGAAGCCCTGAGCCCTGGGAAATTGTTGTGGTCCACAGTGGCTCCCTCTCCCATGTCCTCTGGATTCCTCTAGACCCAGGACCCAGAGCCTTCAACATGGTAGAGAGGGGGCGGGTCCCCCAGCAGATCTGCCTGGTTCAACCTGGGTGCTGGACAAAGATTCCCGGAGGACAGAGGGGAACCAAGCATTGAAATGTAATAGGAGGCCGGAATGAGGTGGAGCATGGTGCACGCCTGTCATCCAGCGGCTCAGGAGGCTGAGGCAGGAGGATCGTGAGTTCAAAGCCAGCCTCAGCCATGATGAGGCCCAAAGCAACTCGGTGAGACCCTGTCTCTAAATAAAGCACAGAACAGGGCTGGGGACGTGGCTCCGTGGTCAAGTGCCCTGAGTTCAATCCCTGGTACCAAACAAACAAACAGAAAACAAAATCCAAAATGAGAATTCTCCCAGGTGCGAATGGAGATCTGTCTATCTTGTTGGTACTTCTTTGACAAGTCCACAGACATTCATTCATTAAAGTAGACCTTAATTAAAACATTAATCTGTTTTTGTTGATGCTGACAAGCACCCCATTGTCTAAATACTCAAACATAAAAACATTAATCAAAGAAGATGCTCCGTGGTGAGCGCTTGGTCCATGGCTAGGGTACTGCACGCTCGTGGATCTGAACACCAAGACCCACATGGAAAGCCAAAAGGAGAGACAGATCGGAGGTGTCTTGATGACCTTTTGGATAGAAACATGTTCTTCGAGAGGGTTTATAAACGACGAGTCATAAAAGGAACGGGAAAAATAAACTGGATTCACCCAAACTAAAAACATCTGCTTCATCTAAATGCGTCCTTAAGAAAATGATTCTGCAAGCCAGGGGCCGGTGGGAAATGTTGCAAAGCATATATCTGCCCGAGGACCTGCGTCCAGAACATAGAAAGAATTCTTACAACTGGGTCATAAAAGGATCAACCATCCAGTAAAAAGAGACTTGCAGGGACACTTCATGTGAGAACATGCACAACTGGCCGTAGACACCTGGCAAGGGTCTCGAGCTGTGGGTCATTAGAGAAATGCCGACTAAAAGGGCCGTGGGCTGTGTACCCCGCCCGCTGTACCAGCCAGAATCAAAGCACCGCCCCCAGCAACGTGGGCAGGACGGGAGGGGCTGGGACTCTCCCACGTGGGTGGGGAAATAGAAAATGCCGGAATGTCACTGGTCACTGGAAATCAGTTTGGTGACTTCTCCAGAAGTTCAATATCCATCTATCTACCTGGTGTCCCTGCTGTTGGACTCCTGGGTATTTATCCAAGAGAAATGAAAACCAATGTCCATAAAAAGCTCTGAATAGAAATGTTATAATAAACCGCCAATTGGAAAGAGTCCAAATATTTATCTACAGGAAGATGGATAAAAGGCTGGGCTACATTTAGATAATGGGAGACTTTTCAGCATCAATAAAAACAGAATTTTAAAAAAGGGATTCATTCAATAACATAGGTGAGTATCAAAAAGGTTTGCTGAGCTGGGCGTGGTCACACATGCCTGTCATCCCAGTGTCTTGGGAGGCTGAGGCAGGAGGATCATAAGTTTGAGGCTAGCCTCAGTAAGTTAGTGAGGCCCAAGGCAACTCAGGGAGATCCTGTCTCTAAATAAAATATAAAAAGGGCTGGGGATGTGGCTCAGGGGTTAAGTGCCCCTGGGTTCAATCCCTGATGTAAAAGTAAGCTTTGCTGAATAAAAGAAATCTACCCTCAAAGTACAGTTTGCATGATCCTCTTTGTAGAAAAATTTAGAAGAGGCAAAATTCACCGAGGATGGAACAAAGCCGGGCAGTGCTTGCTTGTAAGGGGCAGGGGAGGAGGGTTTTCCTGGGAAGGAACATGAGCCAGAACTCCTAGGATGATCAGAAATGATCTGTCCTGACATGACTTTGTCAAAACAGACTGATTGGCGCATTTGAGATCCGAGGATTTCACTGTCTATAAGATAGACCTTAAAACAAAAAGAGACCTACAGGTCATTCGTATTAATATTGCCACTGTTGGTTTATGTGCCCCAGGCACTGAGGTCTTCTCTTGAAAGTGCCACAGAGGCAGGACTGTGGTCCTTCTTGGCTCCGTGGTGAGCAGCACCATGCCTGGCACATAATAGTTCCTCAATAAACGTTTGTTGAATGAATTCTCAATTGATGAGGTAAAGGGGTATTTGAAGAGGAGCAGGAGTGAAAGAAAGTCCTGGCTTCAAAACAGCCGGGTTGGGAGAGACGCAGCCCTGGTACTTACGGCCTCCGGCATCTCTGCTCTGGTTTGCTGGACAACTGGGGCGTGGTTAACGCTCCTATCTATGTATTTACAAGACAGCCCAGGGGCTGCTCAGGATGAATTCAGCATCTCTGAGAAATCATTTGCTTTTAGGAAAGAAGTTATAAATATTCCCTGCCCGGCTGAACAGAATGGCTCCACTGGGTCCCCCAGAATCAGTCCTTAAAAGCATCACTTCACTTACACAGGAAAGCACGCCGGGGGAGGTGGGGATGGGTCCCGAGAAAGGAAGGGCACTGATGGGCAGGACGGAGGACAGACCACGCCCAGCCCCGGGTGGGCTCAGACCCTCCTTTATCTGTCCTGACGCTGCTTACAGGGGTCACTGTCCATGTTCCCCAGATGAGAACCCAGTCTTGGAGAAGCTGCAGAGAGAGGGGCAGGACGTGCCCCACACAAGGTGGGGGGGGGGTTCCACTACTTTCTGGGCACTGGGGGTTGGACTCAGGGACCCTCGACCACTGAGCCCCACCCCAGCCCTATTTTGTACTTTATTTAGAGACAGGGTCTCCCTGAGCTGCTTAGGGCCTCACTTTTGCAGAGGCTGGCCTTGAACTGGATCCTCCTGCCTCAGCCTCCCAAGGCACTGGGATGCCAGGCGGGGGCACTGTGACTTCCCACGCCCTCTTCAGGGTTCCCGTTTACTCCAATGATGGAATCTTCGCTGCCACAACCCGAATCGAACCTATTTGGAGGTTTTCTGTGTCCATCACTGAAGAATCATGACAGGTCTCCTCCCTGATAAAGATGATTTTTTGTGACATCAACGCTCTATAGATTTTTAACAGGGCGCCCGCGAGGTAGTTTCTGCTTTATTTTCCTCCACAGACATTTTCTGCTGACCGTCTATTTATTCCCATGTTTATTGCCTGTGTCCCCAGCTAGCACATTCCCCACTGAAAAGCAGCAGCGTCCCCTGCCTGTCCCCACCCGATCCCTGTGGGAACAGCACCTGGGAGGCGTTGGGCACATACTGGTTGCGTGGAGACGTCTGGTGGCACCCGAAGAGAAGCTTGCAGAAACGCACGGGTGCCAGGCCCAGGGAGGCCGTGTGCATCTGTTCCCGACACCCGCGATGGCTTTTCCCTGTGGCCCAGCCCCCCAGGCCGCCGTGTCCCTAGGGATTTCTGGTGAACTAATGGACGTCCTCTGCTCCCTCCTGAAGACCAGGCGGCCTAGGAACCTCTTCTCCAAGATGGGGAACCGCCCCATGAAGGCAGTGACCTCTCCAGGCTCCAAGACCCCGGGGGTTCCACCGTGGGAGCCTGGGGCCCTGTGCACGAGCCACCAGTTCTCCATGCTGACCTGAGTGTCAGTGGGCGTGGGCACCAGGGCCTCTGACCATCCACAGATGGCTGCCTCCCATCCCCCCATGGTCCAGCTGTCTCCGGTGAGCTGGGGCCTCCTGTGACTGGCAGGCTGGTGGCGGACAGTCCCCAGGGCACTGGCCTGTGAACCCATGGACAGGGGGACACACCAGCGACGGCGAAACACGTCCACCCCTGTCCCCGTGCACCCCCGTCCCCCCAGGCCCTTCAGGACATGCGCTCCCACTGGCTGTCATGAGGCCCCCACGGAGGGGAGACGGTATAGAAGGACTCGGGAGAGGACGCCACCTGCAGCCCAGGAGAGGGGCCGCCCGAACCTGTGGAGGAGCCGGCCGCCCAACGCCTTGACCTTGAAGGCAACCATCTGTCGTTGAGGCCACTGGCTCTGCCGTCCTCCCACAGTGGGGCTGCGGCTGGCCACGTCAGCAGGGTCCTGGGGTGGAGTGCGTCTGGGCAGGTCGGGGCATCCACGCTGGGGGAATTTGGACAGAGGCGGCGCCGGCTATCCAGACGCAGCAGCATGGCCCTCCCCAGGCCCCTCTGTGGGAAGGGACTCAGCAGTGCGCCTGTCCTCCAGGGCTCTGTAGAACTGCAGCAGACACCCCAGGAAGTGTCAGCGGAGCAGCAGCACACAGAGATGACCAGCCACCCACGGACAGCTTCAGGGTCACCAAGAGGTCGAGGCTTGGACACAGGCACCGAGCCACACGGTGGGACGACGTGCCCCGGCGTGCTTCACGGTCTGCGTGTGCATTATGGGTGTGTGTGCAGGGTGTGCATCTGTGCAGCTGTGGGGACGGCGGGGTGTGGACGTTCTCTGGCTCTGAGGGGTTGATGGCGTGTGCGTGGGCAGGGACGGTGCGTGTCGGTGCCTGGGCTCACGACTGGATCATTTGCCATCGGAGCTCCTTGAGCCCTTGCTCTCTCACAAACAGCCAGCAGAGAGACAGACAAAGGGACGGAGCCAGCCAGCCGGGGAGGGAGAGGGAACCGAGAACAGCCTGGAATTCAGCATGATGATCAGGGAAGACTTCCTGGAGGAGGGGGCACTTAAGCCAACGTGGCCAGGAGGGAGGAGGAGGAAGGCCACTGCAGGGGGACAGGAAGGGGAGACACTGGGGACACTGTGGGCCCGTCCCATTCTTTGGAGTCCTTATGTCCCCAGGTACACCCGAGAGCCCTCCGGAGTCCCAGGTGGCGTGGTCACAGATCAGAGAGGCCCGGATACCAAGGAAGACGGCTTTATTTTGTACAGACCAAGCACACGGGCGCCCCGAGCCCCCAGCGGGAACTGCCTCCTGGGTCCTTCTCCCTCTTGGGGGTGGCTGTGTGGGCGGCTCCGGACCCGGGGCCCCGCGAGGCCTGGCCAGTCTCTGTCTCCAGGCGGCTGTGGAGCTGGGGAGACTTCGAGGACTGCATCTCCAGAAGCTGGGGACAAACGCAGGTCAGAGCTGGTGAGAGGTGACGGGGTGCAGGGGGGGCTTGACGGGGGGCTGGCATTCTGTGTTCCCAGGGGGTCACTCTAGAGCCTGCCCCGGGGTGGGGTGGAGAAGGAGCCGCAGAGGGATCAACTGGAGACTTTTCTAAAGGACCTGCTCTAGACTGGCTCAAGATCAAGATCCACGGGTCTCCAGGAAGGCCCAGGGTCAGGCCTCCATTCCCAGCCAGATGCTAGTGGGGGCGGGGAAACTCCAAGAGGCGGGCACCGTGTGTGGGGGAGGGTCCTCTGGTCCTTGGGGGGCCCTTGGCAGAGATTATGGTGAGAGGCTTTGCCATGTGTTCCCAGCAGGAAGTAATGTCTCGCCACAGGCCTCAAAAGCAACAGAGCCCACCCATCATGGACTGGAATCTGCAAACTGTGAGCCCAAACCAACCTTTTCTCTTTATAAGATGATTACATTAGGTATTTGTTACAGTAACGGAAAGCTGACGAATACAGGACCACATTTCCAAGTGCAAGGTCACCTGGCAATTATGGCATCTGCTGGGTGCCAGGCTCTGTGCTAGGGGTCACCTGTATTCTTGTTAAACCTTCAATGTCACTTGAAGTCATTAGCATTATTATCCCCATGTTCCAGCCGAGGGCATGATGGCACCCCTTGCCCAAGGTCTTGTGACTAGTTGCAGGAAGAACTAAGACTGGGCTCCAGTTTGCTTCCAAAGTCCATCAGCCGTGGGGAGAGGGGCCACACTGTGGAGTTCAGAACTCCAGTGTGGGAATCAAGGGCATTCTTAGGCTGGTGCTCTGCTCCTAGGGTGAGCACCTCTGGAAAAGCACCTTGCTTGGGGGAAGGAAGGGGACTGGAGATCTTACAAAACCATAGAAAACGGCAGAGACAAGATCTTCTTGGGCCATTTCTGCCAAGGACCATTCCCTGGATGGACACGTGCCCTTTACTTGGCCTTTGAAATGGCTTCCTATGTCCCCAGGAGCATGATAATGTAAATGAATCTCAGATCTTCACTTAGTGATTGAGAGCAGAGAGGAGGCCATGTGGAGTCAAATTAATTTGCTCTGACAGAGCCTAAGTGTGTCCCCGCGGAGGGGGCAATGGCTTTTTGATGGGCCGAGGTGTGCAAACAAACGGGCGGGGTGGCAGCTGGTGGGGGTCAGGGCAGCCTGGGGCTGGGGCAGGGTGTTGGAGCCCTGAAGTCCTGTGAATATCCTGAGCTTCGGGGACCGGGGGTGGCGGAGGCTGTGGCTCTAGGCCAGCTCCCAGCTCACGGATGCAGACACCTGGATGGCGCATCTAAGGGGACATATTAGATGCAGGAGAGGAGTCCACCCGGGTGATGGTGCAGCAGTGACCTAACCTCTCTGACCCTCGAATGTCCACCTGCCGCCCCCCCACCTTGGACTTCAGTGGCCCTCTATGTGATGCAGTAGTTGGGCTCTGCCCTTCCGGGGTGGGGACCATTTGTCCCAGGGATGGAGAGGGGGCCCTAGATCCTCCCCACCCCCAGGTGCAAAGAGTTCAATGACCTCAGCTGGGGAGCCTTGAAACTTCGGGCCCCTCCTTCAGGATCCCCCCACAGGACCCCCTGGCCTCCTGCTGCATCTGCATTTATCTTGCAAGGGGACCGTAGGTGGCCCCTGCAGAGGGCGTCTGCTTTGCAACCCGCAAGACATTATTTTGGCTAAAACCACCACAATCCTTGGAGCTTGGGTCAGGGAATTAAAGGCAGAAACACCACTGGCTTTCTGCAAGGCTCACGGCGCCCCCCCGCGGCTCCACGCCCCACCTGCCGCCTTACCTGCAGGGGCCCTACTTCTGGAGGTATTTCTTCATGATGCTCTCCACGTCTTCTTTCCTCTCTGCACCTGGCTCTCTGTTCTCGGGGGACATTTGTTCTCCACCGTCGCCCTCCAGTCGCGGGGCTCTCGGCCGACTCTTGATGCTGTCGGCACTTTTGAAGGACACAATGGAACTGGAGGAAGAAGACGAGTCGGAGAGGTGTGCGGGGTCCTCCTTGGACTCCGGGCTCTTTTTCAAAATGGTTTTGATGCCCGAGACAAAGGGGTGGTCAGCCTTTTCCATCTCAAGGTGGATGCTCGAGTGCTTGGAACCTTTGTGCCCATCTTTGGCTGCTCCGGACAAGAATGGAGGGGTCTCGGGCTTCCGGATGGCAGGGAGGAAGTCATCGAAGTCCACGCTGGGCTTGCGTCTGATGTCCAGGCTGGGGCGCGTCCAGCTGAACGGGTCGCTGTCCACGGGCTCCTCCATCAGGTGGGCAAACTGACGGTTCTGGAAGACCAGCGGCTCCTTCCCGAGGTCCGGGCAGCCCGCGTCATCCACCGAGGACTCCAGACACCTCCTCCGAGGTCGCAGTGTGGGTGACAAGAGCGTGTCCCTGGGCAGGGTTGGGGGGCTCGGTTTTCTCCCCAGGGTGGGTCCCGATTCCAAGAGGGACTCGCACGAACTGAACCGGGTCTTGAGCTTCTCGGGCAGCTGGGTGGTGCCCTCGGCGCCCTCGGAGGAGATGCATTTCAGGCTGGTGGAGCGCAGCAGACCAGCCGATGTCCCCGTGGCCCCCTCTTCTTCCAGGGGTGACCTGGCCCGTGACCTCAGGAACAGCTCTCCCTCGTCGCTGCTGGCCCTGCCCCTCCTGAGCGTGGAGGCGCCGGTGGTCTGGTAAATGGGGAGGGTGGGCCAGTCCTCCAGGCCCAGAGGGGACCCTTGTCCTCTCTGGGCCCTTTTCTTGCGAAGCCCTTCCACGAACTCCGAGAGGGCCGCCGATGGGCTGGGCAGCTTCTCCCGGGGCAGCGGGGACGCATCTGGACTCCGAGAAGCCAGGGGAAAAGGCAGAGCCCCCGACCTCTCCGCGGGCTTTCTGTGGACACCAAACCTGTCCCCATCCTCAAAGTGGCAGGACTTCTGTGGGCGGGCGGAGCGCGGGGACACATCGCCTTCTCTGGAGGTCTTCCTGCCGCCGTCCCAGGCTCTGCCGAGCGCCGACGCTGGCCGGGTCCCCCCAGCATCTCTGGCCTCTTTGTTCGCCCTGGGACAAGAAGAAAAATGCTGTCGGTCGAAATTGTGTGGTTCATACAATTTGTGCAATTGCTGCGAGGGCCGCTAAGCGCAGGCACTGATATTATTTTTTCTTTGGCAAAAGCCGTCTCCACCTCACTCTCAAATGAACCATGTGATTTAATGTGCAAATTCAAGCCATGTCAATGATTTCTTGTTGCTTTCTGAAATGCAATTTCTGACTATAATTAAGCCCAGCTAAGTACATTGGAGTCGATGGGAACTGCGGCGGGGACGGGTGACTTAGATTCATGAGGCATCCTATCTGACACCAAGGGACCCGTCATCCCAGAGCCGACTGCGAAATCAGCAATTCGCTTCTCCAAGAGTGGAGGGGGACAGGCGGGGGGCCAAGCCCAGGACAGTCCCACCAATGAGGCTTCGGAGTATCAGGGACCCCAGTGTGTGTCTCAGGGGCACGTTCCCTGATTATTTCATGGATTATTTCATGGTCCCCCAAAAGGACAGAGTCACATGAAATCATCTTGAAACCGACTCTATATTCAAGGGACAGGCGGGTGCTAATCTGGGACACAGCAACCTCGGCTTTTATGCAGAGGGACAGAGCCCCAGCTGAGTCCAAAACACACTGCCCCCCAAAAGTAGGAGCTGGCGGCAGGGTGGGACTGCAGACTGTTACATGAAGGGCATGGCCGGGCGCGGTGGCACAGGCCTGTCATCCCAGCAGCTCTGGAGGCTGAGGCAGGAGGATGGCGAGTTTTAGGCTAGCCTCAGTAATTTAGAGAGGCCCTAAGCCACTTAGCGGGACCCCGTCTCTAGTCTCTAATTAAAACATAAAAAGGGCTGGGGATGTGGCTCAGGGTGGAGCACCCCTCCGTTCAATCCCTGGGGCAAAAAAAAAAAAAAAAAAGCAACGAAGGGATCCTCTACAGCAGAGACCGGAACCCATCGGCCTTTTCTTTAATAAATAAAATCTGTGTCCTCCTCTAAGAGAAACCACCTCCTCCCTGCCCACTGCCGTCAAGCACAGGGGAACACCAAATGTCGCCTTTGCCGATGCAGAGAAACCCGCGGGCACGGGTCCCTAGAGCAGCCTCTCCAAGGACCAGGCGCGAGGCTCAGAGCTGCGTGGCTCCAACTGTGGCAACAGACAGGGACAGGGCCAGCCCGTGACACACCAAGGGTGGCTTGGATCTCGGCAAGGCTCCGAGGAAGGTGGCCCACGGCTTTGGAATCTGGAGAGGAAGCCAAGCCAAGGCCCCTGGAGGTCATGGCCTGGAGGGGACCCAAGGGCCCAGACATCCCGGGGGTCTTTCCAGGGGAAGGATGTTTTCACTCCCTGAATTCTCATGTTGAGACCCAGTCCCCAAGGTGGTCCTGGTGGCAGGTGGGGCCTCTGGGTGCCACACTAGGTCCCCAAGCGAGGGTCCTGCTCTCATGATGGTCAGCGCCCTGACCGGCCCCAGAGAGCTCCCTGGCCCACTCCGCCTGTGGACACCCGGCACCAAGTGTGCGGGCTCCTCCTCCTTGGATTTCTCAGCCTCTGGGACGGGGGAAATGACTTTCTGCTGTTGATAAGCCAGCCGGCCCATGGACCAAGACAGGCACCAGCCACTGCCTTCCTGGGAGCCAGAGGCCAGACGCCAGCATCCCACAAGCCCCTCTCTTCTGGGGCGGGCGGGGGCTCCCTGAGCCTAGAACCTGTGGGAGGGCACCAGGCCACAGTGGGTCCTGTTGAAGGTGCCACGGGACGGGTGGTGAGCTGGTGTGCTCATGCCGTTCCGGGGGAGGTGGTGGAGGAGGGTCCATCCCACAGCCTGGGCAAAGTGGAGCCCTCCGGCGTGGGTGGAGCAGATGAGCTACCTCCTCTCCTCCTCCGTCCCTTTCCCCTGTGGTCGGGCTCCTTCCTCCTCCTGGCTGGCCGTCTGGTGACCCCCCTTGTGCACTCTGCCTGCTATGTGGGGACAATTCAAGTCCTTCCTGCCTCGGGGCTTTGTGCTGGCTGACCCCTGGCCTGAACAGCCCTTCTGCCACCTTCATGCACCCCACCTTTATGCACCCCACCTTTATGCACCCCACCTTTATGTACCCCGTGGGGCAGGCAGAGTGGTGAGAAGCCCTCAGGCAGCGCCCGTCCCGTCCAAGGGGTGAACAGCTGCGAGGAGCAATTCAGAACCCAGGGGAACAGTTATGGGTCACACCCATCAACACTGAAGGTGGCCACAATCACAGATGCTCCCTGAATCTGCAGCGCCCGCCAGGTCCCTGGGCCCAAGGAAGTCCACAGAGGGACACGCAGGAGGATGGACAGGCAGGCCACCATGCCTGTCCCTCCCATCACTTCCTCCCCCACCAGCTAAAAGCAGAGCCACACAACTTGCCCGAAGCCTATGTCTCTTCTCCTAAGCCCTCCTGTCACTTTCTGTCCCCATCACAGCTGGACACAGGCTGAGAGAGGGCTCCTTCATAATTACCCCGGCTGCGTTTGTCACCGTCAGCACTTCGGAACAACCCCCCCCCCAGCAAGGTGCCATTCACACTCCTCTATTTATTTGGATTCTTTTTCTTTTTTAATAAACAGCTTGGAGCTGCCGGCCTGGCCTGCTGCAGAGCTGACAAAAGACATTTCCTCCTGTCTCCGTCCTGAAAGGAGGTGGGCGTGATGAATGTGAGGTGTCTTGGGTGCTCTTCCCATCTATCACCTGCCACCTGGGGGTGACGGCACCAAGGCTGCCTGTCACAGAGTCTCCAGGGACTCTGCTGTCTGTGTGTCTCAGGTCCCACTGCCACTGTTGGCTGCAGATGCCAGGACAGGGTGTGAGAGAGAGGGGCAAGAGAAGCTGGAGAAGGGGGAGGGGGAGGGGGGGAGAGGGAGGAGGGGGGGAGGGGGAGGGGGAGGGGGAGGGGGAGGGGGAAGGGAGGAGGGGGAGGAGGGGAAGGAGGGGGAAGAGGAGGAGGGGGAGGAGGGGAAGGAGGGGGAGGAGGAGGAGGGGGAGGGGGAGGAGGGGGAGGGGGAGGGGAGGGAGAGGGGGAAGGGAGGAGGGGGAAGGGGAGGGAGGAGGGGGAGAAGGGGAGGGGGAGGGAGAGGGGGAAGGGAGGAGGGGGAGGAGGGGGAGGGGGAGGAGGAGGGAGGAGGGGGAGAAGGGGAGGGAGGAGGGGGAGGGGAGGAGGGGAAGGGGGAGGGGGAGGGAGAGAGGGAAGGGGGGAGGGGGGAGGGAGAGGGGGAGGAGGGGGAGGGGGAAGGGAGGAGGGGGAGGAGGGGGAGGAGGGGGAGGGGGAAGGGAGGAGGGGGAGGAGGGGGAAAGGGAGGAGGGGGAGGGAGAGGGGGAGGGGGAGGAGGGGGAGGAGGGGGAGGAGGGGGAGGGGAAGAGGATGAACAGGAGGAAGAGGGGAGGAGGAGGAGCAGGGGAGGAGGAGGAGGAGGAGGAGGAGGAGATGATGATATGGGAACAGATACTGGAAGAGCCACTCCAGGTGACAGGCAGGGCCAGGAGGACGAGGTTGGCTGCAGAGAAGGCTGGGTCTGAATCCCAGTCCTTCCCTTCCCAGCCGGGTAGCACATAGGCCTCCCCTGGTTGGAGTGGCCCTGGTGGTGACTTATCTTACAGGGCTCTGTGAGGAATTAGGAAAGTGTCCCTGGTGTATTCCACATCCTGAGTGTGGCTGTTCTTGCTCCATCTGCCCCAGGTCCCCAAGCAAAGCAAAGGACACAGCCGTCCAGGTGCTCATGCACTCGGGCCCTTGAGGCTGGTTCTGCATCCGTGGGTTCAACAGACCGGAGTGTTTGAAAAATGCAGCATCTGAACACAGGCCGACTTTTGTATGGTCACCATGTCCTAAAACATGGTGTCTCGACTATTCACACATTTACATCGTGTGAGGTTTCATAAGAGATCTAGAGATGATGTACGGACGATGAGTGTGGCTTATGATAGACACCATGCTGGGTTTTGGGTTTTTTCGGTGGGGGGTACCAGGGGCCCTCGACCACGAAGCCCCATCCACAGGCCTATTTTGCATATAATTTAGAGACAGGATTTCATGAGTTGCTTAGTTCCTCGCTGTTGCTGAGGCTGGCTTTGAACTCGCGATCCTCCTGCCTCAGCCTCTCTAGTCACTGGGATGACAGGTGTGTGCCACCACACCCGGCATATTTTAAAAATCTGAAGACTCGTTTTCCTTTGCTGACTCCTGCCATCAAGGCCAGAGAGTGGAGTCGGAAGTGGCTGCTTCACTTGCAAGCAAGCCAGCTGCTGGGACAGTGTCCCCTGCCTGGACCCCACCCGTCCCTGCCAGGTTACCCTGTGAAGCATCTGCTTGGTTTTTGTCTGCAGTGCTCAACACAAGTCGCCCGGGGGCTGAGGAATGGAAAAGACGCGTCTGCATGTGTTTCTTACAGGTCACTGGTCAAGGTCAGATCACCGCCCACCGTGCACATGAGGATGCTGGAGCTCCCTGGTCAGCAGCCCTTTGCTCCAGGACCCGCTGCTGAGCGGCAGAGCCTGGATTTGGAGCCCGTGAGTCCGCAGGAAGTTCCTCCCTCCCTCCTCTGCTGCAGCCACTCGCCCAGGCGGAAGGCGGAGATGAGCAACCCTGGTTGAACTTACATCAACATTTATGTGTTTTTCAAGATCCACCGAGATGAGCTGAACAACACGGTGAAGTCTAAGCTAAGGCGACGCTGGATTCACAGGCATTAGACATAATCACAGAGCAAAAGAGTGATTCCCAGGTCTGAGCCTGGTCAGAGGCTGGGCCAGCCGCGGCCACAGGAAACCCGATGCAGATTTAATGACACCATGCATCGTCCCCAAAGGTGGGCTGTCACCCCACGTCCTCATCCACACCCTGAAATTATGGAGGAAATAAAAAATGCATTGATGCGCTTTAATCCTGGCAAAGCCCAGGATGGGACAGCAGATGTCCTTTTAAGATGGCCCAAAGATACAGCAACCGTGTCCAAGATGACACGAGGAGCTGACACGTGCCCACACTATGTGCCAGGCAGAGCGGGAAGCCATTGTAAAGCTCTGGGTTGACACCGGTGAATCCAGGTGATGAGCCGACATGAACTGTTCCTTTTGGCTTTGTGGACACCACTGGATTTTATCTTCACCATGGTCCTCTGAAGCAGCCCCTAGGTCCTCTCCCCAAGTACAAATGAGGCTCAGAAAAGATAAATCTTGGTAAACAATGGAAGACAGGATGGAAACCAAGGGGCCCCAACCCACTCCCCCTAACCACCCAGCTACACTGCCCTCTATTATCCCATTTTACAGACGAGGAAGCTGAGGCTTGGACAGGTGCAGGGGTGTGCTGAGGAGCAGCAGGGCTGAGACGCCCACCCAGGTCTAGCTATAATGCTAGGCTGGCTCCATGCGGTGGAGAATATCTACAGTTCACGAAGCTCTCCTACCGATTTCTATGAATCGATAAACCAAGACAGACAACCAAAGGTGGGTAAAGACATATAAGGCAAAGACTTCATCAGACACTTCATCAAAGAGGATGTCCCAATAAAGACATGAGTACGTGGAAGAGTTTACTTATGAGGGAAATGTAAGCTCAAAGCAAAATCTGATATGGCTCATATCAGCTAGAATGACTAATTTTTTCAAATAATGAAAACAGGCTTTGGCAAGGACGTAGAGAGCCAGTGTCAGGAACGGAAATCGCTGGAATTCAGGAAAGCTGAAGTTCAGCAGTGCGCTCCTGTAATCCAGCCAGCCAAGAGGCCAGGGCGGGAGGATCCCAAGTTCAAGGTCAGCCTCGGCAACTTAGCAAGACCCTGTCTCAAAATGAAATTTATAAAAGGGCCGGGAATGTGGTTCAGGGGTGCGGCACTTGCTGGGCATGTAAGACCCTGGGTTCAATCCCCAGCACGGCAAAAATGAAAACAAGAAAACATACTAGAGCTGGAAATGTACCTATGATTTCTGGATACACACTCAGCAGAAATGGGTGTATCTGTGCGATAAGATGTGTGCTCCCTAGTGTTCAGTGTGGCACGGATCATAGGAGTCCTAGGCTGTGGAAGTTGGGTGCGGAGAGATGCCCAGTGCCAACACGTTGTCCAAGGAGCCACCCCGGACAGGTGCGCCCAGGTGGAGCGTGGCGGAGGATACGGGGCTCATTCTTAGGACCCACGTCCCTCCTGGACAGGTTCCCATGCCAAGGAGGCTGTGTCCTGCCGGTGACTCCGGGTCTTGGACAGCAGGTCGTTGGAGTGAAAAACAACTAAACCGCCCACTAATGTCTTAGAAGAACCAAGTCCACAGAAACTCAGGGGACCTGGGCTTCCTGGAAAACGACTAAGATGTCAACGTCAGTTAAGAAACAGTCCAGGGGTTGGTGCCCGGAGGGAAACCCTCTGCCCGTCTTGGGGACTTCTGTTTGTCCTGTGGGGTTTGGAATGAGTGCCGCCATCACCCGGCAGGAAAGATGGCAGTTACGACGAAGACGCAGGATCCCAGCACCATTAATAATCAAGTGAGCGTCTCCTCATTCCACATCCGCACAGGGAACATTACAGATCAGGATCGCCCCACGGAGGTGCCAGTGATATTTCGAGGCAGATGGCTCCCTGTGTGCTGTGGGATACTGAGTGCCATCTCTGGGCTCTAACAGGCCGGATGCAGAAGCACCTCTCTCCCCAGTTGTGACAACCCAAAATGTCTCTAGAGATTGTCAGTCACCTGCAGGGGAACCGCAGTCATGGGCTACAGACACCCACGTGGCAGATCTCACCAACAAAAGCCTCTCCCAGGAAGAGCAGGTCCTGGAAGCTTCCGTTCACAGGTTCAAGGCCAAGCACATCTAGTTGGAGGTGCTGGAAGACTGGTCACCTTTGGAGAAGGAAGAGGCTGGGGCTCGAATGGGCACGAGGAGGTTTTAGGAGCAGCTGCAATGCCCTGGTCTGGATGTGGGGGGTGACCACAGAGCTGTGATCCGTTCTTGAAAATGCCATCCAGATGCACCTTCTTGAATCTATATTTTAGTCATGAGTTTATTTAACAAAACTTTGGGCCAAGCAGAGAAGCATGGATTCCAAGAGAATGTTCTGAACGCTCAGCGATTCATTCCAACGGTTTTATAGGCGTTTGCAGCCACCTTCGGTGATCCTGGGTTATCTGAAAGGCCCCAAGACCTGCAGTCCAAGACCAGAGTCACACACGGGACACAGCCTCCTGGCCACAGAAGCCTGTCCTAGGGATGAGCCCTGTGTCTCTGCCATGCTCCACCCGGGTGCACCTGCCCAGGGATGGGTCGGCTCCTTGGGCGACGTGTTTGCACTGAACATCTCTCTGCTTTCAATTTCAGCACCTTTTCTTCTAATCTTGCTGACACTGATAACCTGAAAACAGCCCTGTGTCCCAGGGAGACACACAACCATAGTTAGGAGAGGTCCGTTCATGAAGTATATTCAAGATGGATTAAGAGGATCCTGAGCTTCAGTTCCAAGAATCCAGAGACCCGTAAATAAATGTACTATTGAAAGAAGATTAGCGGAGGCTGCTTAACCTATTTTGAGAACAAGCTGTTTTCAACGGCTAAGTGCCACCATTCACATTCCCATAATTAATGAGCTAATTACAAAGTGGTCCTATCTAATCATTTAAGCAGCCCTCACATGACCCACGCCTGGCTTCACGCTTGGTCGAGAATAACTGCATTTCCTTGAGAGCAATACAACTTTATCTAAAAAAAAGAAAAAAAGAAAAACAACAACAACTACAACAATACCTGCAATTTGGACCTTTTCACGAATTCAAGTCAGCCTTGCACCAAATTAAAACCAACAGGCCTGGCGGTGATATCTAAATCTTTCTCTCTTAAACCAAGAACCTCAAAGCCAGGCGTAGAGGCTCAACGTGTTTACGGAAAGCAAATTTTCCCCAGCAAAGAAAAAGTTGTTTCACCATCTTTTAGCCCGACGGAGAGCAGTTGTGTGAAATCGGCACCAAAGCAAATGATACATACAACAGTAATTAGCGAAGATTACACAGTAATTAAAATCACGATGATTATGTGAGTGAGAATGATCTATACAATAATCTCCACGCTCCCACTGCAGGATGGGGCAAGTCCAAGAGCAACTCGAGAGCCGGGCTGGGCGGCCAAATCAAATCACAGCCCCGCTAATGATGCGGTGACAGACGGGCCACCGAAATCAAGGCATAAATGAAGTCTCTGACCAAGACCCTCGCTTTTGTTTGGGTTTCCCAAGGCTGCCCAACAGGGACTCGGAACCTGTGCTAGGTCTGTCTCACTGTCCTCATCATCTGGTCCCATAGTTCCTCTTCCCCTTGGGGGAGGGGAGGAGCTACGCTTCCCATTTTTATCCACCTAGTAATATTCTGCTTCAGTCAAGGTGCCCCTCGTCCTCTAGGGAGTCCCTCCTGCCCCCATGTCTGGTGGTCTCCTGGGACTTTCCCCGTCTCCCAGAACAGGTGAGAGCCGTGACTTGAGTCCTGGGGTGAGAGGTGCTTTTGCTCCCTTGGTCCCTTCTGACTGGTTCTGTGAAGGACATGGACTTACTTGGGCTTGGGGTTTGGGGGACTGTTGAGAAGAGAGAGATTTCCTATGCCATCGGACCCAGACTGCACAGGCCTGAGCTTGGGGTCGTTGGCCACCATCTGGCTGCCTCAGAAAGCTCACGGGAAGCCAAGCAGAGAGGCTGGTGAGGCCCCGTCCCCAGGATTGCGTTGAGTTCCTGAATCCCAGGGTCCCCAGGGGAGCAGAGTCTTCCAGATGAGGGACCAGTTGACTCTGGGAACGACAGGGAGGGAGGGCAGGCTGGGGTGACCCAAGATCCCCAGCTCGAGTGGCTTCATGAGTGACAGAGGCCCCCTCCCATCATAATGATGACACAGGTCGGGGGACGAGCTTCTCCAGCAGATCAGAGAGGACAGGAAGTGTCAGCCAGAACCCCAGCAGGCGACCCGTGAGCACCTTCAGCTAAGATAGAGCCGTTTAAAACTCAGGAGAAGCCGAGAGCGAGTGGTCTAGATTTGGGGGTCACTTGCTCACATCTGGGGATGCAAATCAAAGACAGTTGCCCGCCCTCAGGTGGAGAGAGGAGCAGCCAGGTGAGCCAGGGCAGAGTCCAGTGCACCCCCGCTTTTGGGAGGTCGGGCGGGAAGAGCCTGGGAGTAAGTTTGAGGAGCGCCAAAGGACGGACATGTTGAGGTCAAGCAAAAAGTTTTAAGAGTGTTTGACGGCAGCCACGCTGGGAAGAAGTCAGAGAAAGCCAAGGACCAAAGGGAAATTGCATGGAAATGAAGGGAGACCCTCATTGCTATACAAAATTACATATAAGAGGTTGTGAGGGGAATGGGAAAATAAACAAGGAGAGAAATGAATTACAGTAGATGGGGTAGAGAGAGAAGAAGGGAGGGGAGGGGAGGGGGGATAGTAGGGGATAGGAAAGGTAGCAGAATACAACAGACACTAATATGGCATTAGGTAAAATTGTGGATGTGTAACCGATGTGATTCTGCAATCTGCATTTGGGGTAAAAATGGGAGTTCATAACCCACTTCAATCTAATGTATGAAATATGATATGTCAAGAGCTTTGTAATGTTGTGAACAACCAATAAAAAAAATTAAAAAATAAATAAAAATTAAAAAAAAAAGAAAGCCAAGGACCAGAGAACGCCCCCTAGTCGGTGTCTTGGGAACTTCCGATGTCATAGAAAAAGTTTGGATGCGCTCGTGAGGGCGGGCTCTGGGGCGTGGTCAACTGAGGCAGAGAGAGACGGGGACACGGTGACTGTGGACCTCCCTTTGGAGAAGTCTGGATGTGAAGGGAAGAAGAAGCCACTCAGCCAGGCCGTAGAGAGGACGGAGTTTAAGATGGAGAGTTTGAGCGGGGCGCCGTAGCGCACACCATCATCCCAGTGGCTCAGGAGGCTGAAGCAGGAGGATGGTGAGTTCAAAGCCAGCCTCAGCAACAGCGAGGCCCTGAGCAACTCAGTGAGGCCCTGTCTCTAAATAAAACACAAAATAGGGCTGGGGGTGGGGCTCAGTGGTCCAGGGCCCATGAGTTCAATCCCGGTACCCCCGCCCCACCTCAAAACATGGGGAGGACCCTGTGGTATCCATGATGCATCCAGAAAGAACAACTGCAACGGGAGAGACTGAGGCTGCAGGAGACGCAGGTCCCTGGGTGGGCTGGAGTGTTAACTGTCCTATCAGATGCGGCCAGCGGCTGACCAGGGAGCATCCTGCAGAGTCGGGTCAAGCAACGTCTATCAGCGCCCGGGCCCTGACGCCCTGTGGGACCACGGCTGGGGCAGCGGATGGGAGTCTCAGCGAGTCGGGCCCAGTGTCCCCTTGGAGACCTGCGGGGCTGGGAGGGATTAGAGAGCCCGCGGCTTCAGTGGGCTGGAGGACAGGGGCGTGCCAACCCTGGGCAGCCATGGTGCCACCTGCCACCAGGCACACAGAGCCCCCTGAACAAACTTTAGCTGCCACCACCAAGCCCATAAATGCCATCCCTAGGGGCCACAGAGGTAATTGAGTGTCTCCGTCCCCAGAAGTACCTGCATCTCTCAGCAGCAGCTGCGGCGGCCGAGCGGTAAATCACGGGGCTGGGTGTATTTCTCTGGGGCTGACATCTTCTGATGAATAGTGCGGGCTGTGAGCTCAGGCCGTGGCAGGAGACTGCCTTCCACTCTCTTCTGTTTTTAAAGTGACCTTCTTTCTCAGTCAAACTGGAAAGAACCTAGAGGCTCCTCTATGGAGCCCGGCCATACGCCAGGTGATACAGGGACTCACACCTCCCAGTTCTTTGCTCTGCTCCTCCACCGAGTCTCCTAGCAGGGAGGAGGCTGGGCCCATTTGGCAAGCTCTGTGCCAACTGAACACGCGAATGCCCTGTGACCTGGAGAACCACTTGCCCAGGTGCCTGGGGACACGTGTTTCCTGAAGCCTGACAGATTTATAGGAAAGATCTGGAAAGCACCTGAAAGTAAAATATGAAGACCTACAGTTCAGCAAAGCAGGACCAACCTTGAAATCTTTGGCAGGGATTTAAGTTTCTTTTTTTCTTTTGGTTTTGGTACCAGGGATTGAACTCAGGGGCACTTGACCACAGAGCCACGTCCCCAGCCCCGTTTTATGTTTCATTTAGAGACAGGGTCTTCCAGAGTTGCTTAGGGCCTCACTAAGTTGCTGAGGCTGCCTCTGAACTCAAGATCCTCCTGCCTCAGCCTCCCAAGCTGCTGGGATTATGGGCATGCGCCACTGTGGCCGGCTTTTGCAGGGATTTAAAAGAATAAGATGGGCTTTAGTGTACAGGTAAGGAAAGATCTCCAAGATACATTGTGAAGGGAAAGAAACACACCATCAGAATTCAGAAATAGTATACATAAAATAGCATCATATAATTTATGATTTTAAAAGCCAACAGATATGCCCTTTGCTACAAGTGCATATACATGACATAATTACAGAAAGAGAGGTGTGGAAGGGTGCGCTCCAAACAGAAGACGGCTGATCCCTGTGGAAAGGGAGCTAGGATTGGAGAGTTGGACAAGAGGATTTTAGTCTTCTATTTTAATTTCTTTTTTATTCGTAATACTACTGAGTGTGCTGGGGGCAATGATCACCTACCCAGGCATGACTGGAACATAAAATGAATCGTACCTCAACTTCACGTCATGTTATGAATCGGGAAATCATTTTATTTATATGAAGAAAGAAATTGATTCCTTTATCTTGAGATACAGATTTGTAATTATCCTTTCTTTACCTCGTCCAACACTTTTCTTTTAGAAGAAGAGTGGTAACTCTATTAGTTTTCCTGAAATCCAATATTCTTCTCATTATCATACTAATGGTATTTAAGCTATGATATCGTTGAATCCCCCCATCCCTGACCCCAGTAGGGATTTCATTCTAAAGCTCAGACATTTTGAATCTAGCTATAAATATTTCTCTGAAACTGGGCTTGATAGGTTTGGATTCAGAACAAAAAAGAGTTGAAATTCTGTGCAGTGTTGGAATCTTGAAATGAGAGCCCACTAGAAATGTATTTGAAGAACTGGGCATGGTAGCCCACCCCTGTATTCCAGCTATTTGGGAGGCTGAAGCAAGAGGATCCTGGGTTTGAGGCCAGCCTCAGCAACTTAGTGAGAGTCTGTCTCATATTAAAATAAAAAGGGCTGGGGATGTGGCTCAGTGGTAGCAAGTGTGAGGCCCTGGGTTCAATCCCCAGTACTGCAAAAATTAAAAAAATAATACTAATAAAGGAAAAGGAAAGGAAGGAAAAAAATGTGTAGGAAATTAATTTTGATTTTACACATTTTGGGGTCTGGTGAGATCATTCAATCCACGCCTATAACACGCAGTGATCAAATCAGGGCAATCAGCATTTCCATTTTCAACATTTACCTGCACTTTACGCTCTGGAGGGAGGAAGTCCTCACAAGAGGACTTGTGCAACTCACAGAGCTGGAGGGGGAGGCCCTGGCCAGTGACCACTGTCATTTAGGTGAGATCCGCCCTCCGCAGACCTCAGCTCTCCCTCTCTGTGATGAGCACTTTGCTTTTTTCCAACTCAAGAGTGTCTCGAATTCTGGTTTTAATTATAATTCAAAGGAAAGGTTCACAGTGATCAGGGTTTCTCGCCATGGGCCCTGGCACACAGTAGGCCCTGGATCAACCTCTTCTGCTGAATGTTGAATGCTAAATAACATTCCTTAAGCACTTGTAGTAACAGGACAGATTGTCCCCCACACACTCTGCCAGGGGATCAGTCCAACACCTGGATAAACATCAGAGAGCCATGGTAGTGGGGCAAATCCAAATACAGGCTTCAGCAGGGGTTCAGATCCTAACTCTTGCACTTACTCGCTGTGTGACATTGCGCCAACCATCCACCCTCTCTGAGCCACAATGGCTACCGAGCTATGGCTAAATAAGGTTCCTATTTCTGCTCTAGCCTTACTGCTATGATAATCATCCATTCACCAAACCTTTATTGAGCACAGACTGTAAGCCAGCCCTGGGACACTGACATGTCCCCAGGAGAGTCAAGGAGTTCCTTCTTACAAGTGTCCAAGTGTCTCGTTTGCCCCCTGACCCTCCGTGGTTCTAGGTGCGGGCACTTTCTCTCGCTGGGCCTGCCCCAGGACCTGGAGGGAGAACGCAGGGCAAGGGGGAGGAGGCCTGGAGATGGCTGCTGAGGACCCACCTCCCTGAGGGGCGGCAGAGGACTGGCTCAGACCAATGCAGAGTCAGTTGCTGGGGCCTCCCGGAGTCTCACCATCTTCCTAACAGTGACTGATGACATCCACCTCCTGGCGTTGCTCTGAGCATTCAGGAGGTGTTCATGCTTCTAAAGCAGCTAATTAGCTGAGCATGTCTTAGGCACCAGGCTCTGGGTGCAGAACACCATGCACATCCCCACATTTACCCTGACCACAACCCCGACTGATCCATGAGGAGGCACGAACAGAGAGGTTAAGCAATTTGCCCCAAATCACACAGTTGTGGATCTGCAAATAAAAGATTGGACTCCAGATGCTCTGACTTTAGACGGTGCATGGAAACCACCCCACGCCTGCCGTCTCTCATGCAAATAGATGCGTAAGGTGTAAGCCACAGGTTATGGGTCCCTCTCGGGCACCCTACTATAATTTGATTATGAAACTTGCACCTCGCGGGACGGAGCATTGGCCTCCCCAATTCTGCCTCTGCTGCCTCACGCACTGTGGGCAGGGGAGACCGAAGTCGAAGGGAAAGTCCTAATTTTTGCGGAGGACACGATCCTTCCTCCACAGACCTTTGTTTTTAATTAACAGCAAAATCAGATGATCCCCAGATCCCCCCGTGCTTAAAGGGGTGCACTCACATTTTCTACCTCAAATATTTCCGTCTAGGATTAACCCGATGTGGGCCAGGCATCTGCCGTTTGCTGAACATGCCCAAGGGGCAGCGTGAACCCCTGCCCCCTCTTTTGGTCGAGAGAGCCCCTGCTTCAGAGCAAACGAGGCTTGAGTCAGGAAGGGAGGCCTGGGCCCCCGTTGGCCTCTGACTCTTCTTTCTGTCTATCTCTTGGGCCCTGGGTTAGGGGGGCCTGTGCATGTCATCTTAATCATGCATCTGCTTAATCCGTGATTCCTGATTTATGGCCATGAAGCCCTAATTACAAGAGGGTCGCCCTGGAGAGGAAAACCAGGCAGACTCGGAGAAATGGAGCTGGAAGCCCAGGGAGGGTGGACTTAATTCATGGGAGGAAGGGTGCACCCCGGGGCCAGTCTGTCGGGGAGCCCACTCCAGGCAATCCTGTGGGCCCGTGAGCATCTCATTGTGGCCAGGGCCAAGAGGACTGGCATGGGTGGCGTGGAACCGATGTGGTCCTGTCTCCCAATAAAATGAAAGACCATCCAGCTCAACTTTCTCTTTCTTTCTTCCTTCTTTTATATATTTATTTATTTTTAAATTCTCAGTATATTGCCCAGGTTGGTCTCAACTAGACTCAAGAAATCTTCTTGCCTCAGCCTCCTGGGACTGCAGGTGTGCACCACGGCAGCACCTGGCTTTACTTTCTTTTCTCTCTAGCCACTCCCCCTCATAAACAATAACAAAAACAAAACTTTTTTGTTGTTTTTTGTTTGCTTGTTTGGTACTGAGGATTGACTCCAGGGTGCTCAGCCACTGAGCCACATCCCCAGCACTTTTTTATATTTTATTTAGAGACAGAGTCTTGCTGAGTCACTAAGTACCTCGCTAAGTTGCTGAGGCTGGCCTCAAACTTGCAATCCTCCTGCCTCAACCTCCCGAGCCCCTGGGATTGCAGGCGTTGCCACCGTGCCTGGCTAAAATGAAACACTTTAGTAACTGTTTTTTTTTTTTTTTTAACAAAGAAATTTGTAAAACTGTAACTATCTATAAATGGAAAACTATCATGTCTTAAGTAGAAGTCAACTGTAATAATAACTATTAATATCTTAAAGTTCACACTACTATTTACAATAATCAGAAAACCATGCTTTGGAGAGGCTGGCAACAGATCCTCTTCATTCCGACCCTTTGAGTCAGTGGATATGACCTTATTTCATGGTTGAGAGTAAAGGAAGAGGAGACCCAGAGGGTCACACAGTCAGGAAGGGACAGGGGAATGGCTCAGACCGTCAGGACCAAGGCTGTCCTCGCTGAGGCCGGAAGACCTGAAGGACAACCTGGCCAATGGGATTCGGGGCTGTCAGCCAACCAGCGGCACAGGTGGCGCTCTGACCTGGCATGGAGGGTGTAGCTGCTGACGGCGGACTGTCGAGAGGGGCTCCTCGCGGTGTCTGTGGCCAGGGACAGAGTACAGCTCGGCCAGGACTGCAGGCTGCCCTCTGGCTGGGAGCTGATGACGGAGAAGTTGTCTCTACAATCAGAACACAGGACTCTGCGTCACAATGACAACCGTGGAACCCCCAATAACTAGACCTCTGCTCCAAAGCACAAGCCGCGCAGGACCTTGTGCCTCGGCCCCCAGGGCTGGGAGTCAGGGCCGTCCCCAGCATACAGATGGGAGTCGTGGGGTCTGCAGGGGCCAAACTGGGTCTCAGCCAAGGTCGCCCAGCTAGTTGATGACATGGAGGTCTAAGCCCTGCTCCTTTCATTTCCAATGCCCGTGTTCCTGACCTCTGCACTCTTCCTTGGGGAGAAACATGCTCCAAAACAGGGGGGGTATCAAGGATTGAACTCAGGGGCCCTCAACCACTGAGCCCCACCCCAGCCCTATTCTGTGTTTTATTTAGAGACAGGGTCTCACTGAGCTGCTTAGGGCCTCGCTGTGGCTGAGGCTGGCTTTGAACTCATGATCCTCCTGCCTCAGCCTCCCGAGCTGCTGGGATGACAGGTGTGCGCCACTGTACTCGACTTGGCATTAAATTTTATACCAAATAAGATGTCCGTGAAATAGCAAATGTGGCAGGTTTAACTCCTTATCTTAACTGGAATGTGGTTGTGAACTGGGGATTTTACTCTGTGCTCTGTGATTCTGAAAACGGCCCAGGCAGAGGTCTACACAGATACTCAATAATTATGTCCTGGTTGGTGAACCAGGAAATTGCGTGTGTGTGTGTGTGTGTGTGTGTGTGTGTGTGTATGTATGTGTGTGGGCGTGCGTGTTGTCATGGACACTCTGTACCAGTCCCCATAGACTCAACATTGACCCTGCCCTCAAGACTCCAGCCAAGCAGAGTGGAAACACATCTCATTAAGTAACTACAGAATAAAGGAGAAATGACCGTACTGTAGGGAGGGAGAGAGAAGAGAGGCTAAGATTAGCTCAGTAGGGAGCCTTGATTTGCTTCTTGGGGACACAAGGAAGGTCCCAAGTGGTGGTAGTGGAGGTCAGGACCTGTGACTCACAGGTCCTATGACAGTCAGGACCTGTGACTCACAGAAACTGCAGAAAGAAATTTTCAGTGGAAGACATTTTCGATACACATAGGTATGGGGGTCCTTAAAAGTTGAGGCATGGGTGACATGGAAAGGTAGGGTCAAAATGTGCAGGACACAAACATCCACCCAAAAGTCTGTTCTGGGCAATGGGGAGCCACGGAAGGTGCTTGGGGACATGGTGTGAAAAGGCACCGGCTGCTCTCGGTCTATATGAAACTGGAGGTTCAGTCACACATCCCCTGTGTTATAGGCAATGACTATGAAGTCCAGCTCTTGTTGGCTTTGGTGATCCCTTTCCAAGCGGGTGGGGCTGTTTCCCAAGTGAACTGCACACAGACGGCCAGGGGCTCACTTCTGTAAGCTGCTCAGCTCTACTTGGGGTTCAACTTACATTTCTTTCCTGCTACAATCCACCGCTGTCTGCACACTAGAAAGAAGCACAAGAAAGGGCGTGTTATTCTTGTGTTGCCAGGGGCCAGGGAATTGGTTTTTAACAGTAGATGTGCTGGGGGTGGAATCCCACTTCCAAACTTTGATGCTGTGTGATCTTGGGGAAGCCACTTGCCCTCTCTGAGCCTCCTGTTTTCCTTTGTGAAATGTAGCTCATAACAGGGCTCTGCCTCCAGAGTTCTGGAGCAAGTAAGTGAAATAGCCCATATAAAGCTCTCAGTGTGGTTCCTGGCAAACACATAGTGCTAATTAAATGGTAGCAGCCATCCCCTCTACTTTTTAAAAGTACAACCAGCACAGCTGTTATTAATAGCATCGTGACTGCAGCAAGCAGGCCATTTGTTTTAGGTTCTTTGTGAGGCCAGCAAATCAGACAGGGGGCAGGACAGCTTCCCGGGGCATTGTGGGAGGTTCCTGAACCAATTCCCCCCCCCCCCCCCCCGCAGCTCCCGGTGGGGAGACTCCTTCCATTCAGCACATGCGCTTCCCACAGGGTCTCAGCCCAGCCCTGGGGTCTCTGTTGTAGAGACAGGAGCTGGGCACCTTTGTCTCAGGTCACCCCTGATCTGTGGGGCCTATTAAGGTCCTGCCGGGTGTCCTGACCGTTCACACCACTAAGCCCCAAATCCCAGAGGCCACCTCAACCCTGGACTCATGGAGCTGCATCCTCTGCTGGAATTTGGGGGCTTCCCTCCTTGGAGGTCCTGGCCATTTCCTCAGAGGGACGCACGCACTGCTTTTTGGTCCCTGCCCTCAAGACCTGTGACCCGCAGGGGCTTCTATTTACATGCCCTGTCCCCTCCGGACTCCAATGTCCCTTCAGGGTCAAGCATGAGTCTTATTCGTCTTAACAGCCCCTGGGCTCAGCCCAGAGCTCGGGCTGGACCAGGCGCCGTCAGGCAGGGCTCCCGGAGTCCAGCACAAAAGGGCTCAGTGACTACAGCGACGGCCAAATCCACAGGCGTCCTGTCGTGGGCCCTGGGGACCTTCCTCACAACCCTCCTCGGGAGCCTTGTCGTCCCCCAGCTGACCGAGGCGCTCTGGGGCTCAGTCCTGGCCACTGTCCACCCTCCAGGAGCGCAGAGCCCCGGGAGCCTCAGACCCCGCCCTGCGCAGGCTCCTCCCCCGGCGCTGGGGACCGCCCACCCGGCTGAGCGGCCTCCCCGGGTCCCTCCCGGTCCCACCCGGCTCTGCCAAGCGCCTGCGCTGATCCCCGGAACCTCGTCAGTGGGCTCCCCGCCCCCGTGGCCTCCCCTGGGCCTCAACCAGCGGAGGACCTGGCTGGGGCGGAGGGCATCGGAGGAGGAGAGGGGACTGCCAGCGAGCCCCGTCCCTCGTGGCCCCTTCCCTTCCCCCTCCCCGCCCCTCCCCCCTTCCCTTCTCCCTGGGTCCCTCTCCTGCCCCTTCAGCCCTGGTGGCAGTTGCTACTGACTCCTGGTGCTGCCGGGTCCATCCCCAGGCCTCCCAGGCCTCCCTGGCCACCTTACAGCCTTGCTAACGGTCCCCTTAGTAAGTGCTCCTTTGGGATCTGCCGTCTGGTTCCCGGGACTCTACTACAGGGTCTCGTCTTGGTTCTGGTTTCCGTCTTCACAGGCAGATCTGAGCTGGCCGGGCCAGTGTCCCGCATGGTGAACAAGCAGGAGCACACTCAACCCATCACCACGTTGTTCAACTATGGTTAAAAAAGAAAACAAAACGGCCAAGCCGGCCAGGGGCGTGGCCCTCGCCTGAAAACCCACTGGTCGGGAGGCTGAGGCAGGAGGATTGCGAGCTCCAAGCCAGCCTCAGGAACTTAGTGAGGCCCTAAGCAACTTAGAGAGACCCTGTCTCTAAATCACATATGAAAAAGGGCTGGGGATGGGGCTCAGTGGCTAAGCACCCCTGGGTACAATCCCCAGTATCCAAAAATCAATCAATCAGTCAATCAATCATAAAAGGCAAAAATCTCTCAAGTGTCAATCTTATAAAAAAAGAAAAGGTGGGGAACATCCCACACTCATCCCCTCCTACGCTACGCCTTTGGAAATGAGCCCACCATACGGACAAGTTCAAGGAGCTGCCGGGGGAGCAGCCTGTCTACCCACATTTCCCAGGTGCCCGCACCCCTCTTCCTGTGAACTTGCATCACTGACTCGGGGCAGAGGCTCTGGGGCAGAGGCCAAGGGCTGCCAAGTGGTCTGTCTACCCACGCAGAGGAAATGTCGCCCAGAGCCAAGGTGGCGTCCAGCCTGGACCCCAGGTGATCCGCAGGTGAGAAGTCTCCAACCAAACAGGGTCATGTTTAAAATAAGGAGGCTGCACTGAGCACGGCTGGGAGCTACGTGAGCCCCTGGGAACGGTGTCCCCATTCACTGGGTGAGGCAGTAAGTGTGGAAGCCACCTGACACCTTCATGGGGAGGTCTGGAGTAGGGGCCTGGGCGGGAGGGGGGGAGGCTGAAGCCAGGGAGGTTTGCCATCTGCTCCTGAGAAGCATCAAAAGGCGTGGGGCAGAAACAGCCACCGCGCTGACTGGGGACAAGTCATGAGTCACTGGTCCCAGCAGGTACTGGGCTTGTACCACATGGGGCACAGCAGCGTCCCCAGGTGCTGGGACTCACTACTGGGCCTGAGGGGGCAGGGAGAAGAACCAGGGAGGAGAAATTAGCCCGGGTTTCCTCCCTGTTACAATCTTATCCTAGCTGTATCTTAGCCTAGGCTGGAACATTCTGTAAGAGTTTGCTTTGGTGTAAAAAGCCAAGTGGTTTCTTTTTAAAAGAGGGTGTTAAAGCCAGGCATGGGGGCTGGCACGCACCTGTCATCCCAGCGGCTGGGGAGGCTGAGGCAGGAGGATCTGAGTTCAAAGCCAGCCTCAGCCACAGCGAGGCCCTAAGCAGCTCAGTGAGACCCTGTCTCTCAATAAAACACAAAACAGGGCTGGGGACGGGGCTCAGTGGTCGAATGACCCCCAAGTTCAATCCCGGGTAGGGAGTGGGGACCCAGGTCATTGTGGAGATGCCAAGTGGGGAAGCATCCTGGCTGGCACTGAGGGGCAGAAGCTGGGGGCAGCTCTGGATGGTGTATCTACAACCTAGAACCACTCGGACTTCTTTTCGTGGTTGCTGATCTGCGGACTTGGCCTGCGGAAGGAGAGCGTGCTTTGTGAGTGTTGATTCTTTGAAATGTATTGAAACTCCTGCGCAGGCAACTCCCCAGCCCGGTTTTCCCATTCCTGGGATATGATTTGAAATCCATGCTGGGTTTCACTCTCTAACCCACACTGAGGCCTTGAGCCAGGGCCAAGGGCCGCTCAAGGACAGTGGGAAATGCTCCCCGAGAACTAGCCTGGGGCGGGGCTTGGGACTCCTGCCCTGTTTGGTTTCATGTTTCTGACTTTTTCCTTTTCTTTCTTTCTTTTTTTTTTGTACCGGGCATTGGACTCAGGATCATTCCACCACTGAGCCCCACCCCAGCCCTATTCTGTATTTTATTTAGAGACAGGCTCTCACTGAGTTGCTCAGGGCCTCGCTGTTACTGAGGCTGGCTTGGAACTCCTAATCCTCCTGCCTCAGCCTCCTGAGCCGCTTATTCATTCCTGTATCCACAGATGGGCAAGCATCCATGCGCGGGCACGTGCGCACACACATACGGAATGCAGGCCCCACAGAGGCAGATCTGTCCTGAGCTCGTCCCTGTTCCTCAGCAGCTGAGCCACGGCTGCTGAACGTGAGCTTCTGCCTGGGTTTAGGGAAGCTGCCCGATGCCTCTTCATCTGCAGTAATGATGACAAGAAGCCAGTGGAACAACTCGAGTGCCCAGGAGGGTGTCTGGCCTGCACCAGGTGCTTGGCAAGGATTCATCAAATGAATGAATGAACGCGGCTGGGGTCAAGCCTCCCTGGTGCACAAGGTGCCTGCTAAGGAGTTATACTTTTTCACTTCTTATTACTCATCCGTCTTAAAGATGAAGAGACTGAGGGTCAGAGAGATGGAGTTACAGCCTCCCCAGCTCTTCCCCACCTCCAACTGCCGCTGTCCTGCCCGCTGCCCTGGCATTTCCAGGCACAGTGCCTGGTGGGCACAGTCCCTCCACACCTTACGGCCCCTGAGCCCCACGTGAGGTCCCTTCCCACTGGAGGAACTGTGTGGAAGTTACAGACCCAGGAAAGTAAGTCAGAAGCCCCGCAGGGAGGAAGATCGGAGGTCCCAGAGGCAGAAGAGCACGAAAGGCCGACAGGAATCTGAAGCTGAGGCTGCTTCCTGGGTCCCAGAGCTGGAACCCAGAAGAGATGCACCAGAGCGGAGGGTGTGCTGAAGGAGAGGCAGGTCTGGGGTCTCTACAGGACGAGGTGAGGGAGGTCCCCCCAAGGCCTGAGGAGATCGCCTAGAGGCAGACTCTGAAGTGACCCTCACCCTGGGTGAGAAGTCAGCCCTGCTCCCCTTCATGCCCTCTGCCGGGTCCCCACACTGGGCTGCCCCTCTGCCTCTCCCACCGTCCTTCGTCCTTGTCACCTTCAATTGTTACAAAAGCAAACCTCCGCTGTGCATTTGGAAAATGGCTCAAATGTCTTGCACTGGCCAGAGACCCCAGGACACAGAGCCATTCATTCCCCTTATCGTGAATCCAAATGCTCCGGAGTTTCCATTAATGGAACAGCCGCCCGGCACCCAGCAAGTCCCGTGGACAAAGGCTTTGTAATTGCAGGTGTAGGCTCTGTCCGATGCTAATAAAACGGCCCAGGGGGTGGTGGAGGGGGATCCTAAATGGAGTCCTGAGCTGAGAGCCACGGCAATGTCACTAGTTGCAATTTCACCTGCAGCTTGGCGGCTGTGCAAACTAGCAGGGGACAGTGATGTGCTCGGAAGTCCCTTTAGCATTAAGTGAAGACTTGAGGCCACGCTCTGTCTTCAGAACACGAGGCTTCAGATCCACATGGCGTCTGCTACACTGCTGCCCAGCACGGGCATCTTTATTGGGAGAGTTGGAGGTGACAGCTCTCCAAGTAGCCAGGACCAGCCCAGGACTGCAAGACTTTCTAGAATTAGGCACTGAAGCCGGGCACAGTGGCAAATGATCCAGCAGCTCGGGAGGCTGAGGCAGGAGGATCGCAAGTTCAAAACCGGCCTCAGCAACAACGAGGTGCTGAGCAACTCAGTGAGACCCTGTCTCTAAATAAAATACAGAATAGGGCTGGGGTGTGGCTCAGGGGTCAAGGTCCCTTGAGTTCAATCCCGGATACCAGAAATTAATTAATTAATTAATCAAAATAAGGGGTTCAAAGTCTGTAACAAAATCGCTTGATGTGGGCTCTAACACGACCAGGGGTACGTATGTGCGTCCGTCCATCCTGCAAGTTTTAGAAAATGCAAGTAAACCTGGGGGAAATAAAGCAAGTCCCCGTGTTGGAGTGTGTTTTGGGTTGGGTTGGGTTGCGTTTCTTTTTTGGTGACACAGGTCTTCCTGGACAGAGGTGTCTGGTCCCTCCCGTGGCTAACCAGAGCTGGCTGCCGGCGCTCTGGGCCTCCCTTCCCGGGCCCCACCACACTGCGGCAGGAGAGCAGCCCCTGCTCCCCCTGCCAGGAGGAGGCCAAGGAGGCGACGGCAGCCCTGGGTCAGGCTCTGCTACTGGGCCGTGTGCCCTTGGCCTTGAGAGCAGGGTCCTCCCAGGCACAGAAGGTGGCACCCCAACGTCTGAGGTTTGGCCACTCCGGCTGCAGCACAACCAGCCTTGCCGAGGGAAAGACCAGGAAGGACGGTCACTTTGCAGATGAGGGGTGAGACTCAGGCAGCCTGCCTGCGGGCGGCAGGTGGCCTGTGGGTGGCTGGTGGCCGGTGGCTGGCGGGTGGTGGGCGATCTGCAGGCCCCTAGTGCAAAGCTAGGCACAGAAAGCCTTCCCTGCTCCCTGGGCTGCCAGGGGTGGGGTGGGGCCAAGATGGGCAGCCAGATGGGCAGCTGTGGTAAGGACAGCTGAGATGGCTGGGCAGCGCCTGGGAAGACAACGCTGGGCCACCCGCAGAGTGGACGGCCTGGGGCACGGCGGGCTCTTCCACCGAGTGCTGACCCGCGGCCTGCGGCAGGAAGCACGGAATCCTCTGAGGAAGGACAGAGACGCTGACCTTGACCTTGGGTGGCCTCCCAACCCTCGCCCTCTACATCTGCCTCTTGGAGCTGCTTCTGTGGAGCAGCCCCCCTTGTCTGCAGGAGCTCAGCTCACACTGTGTCCCCAGCACTATCCCCCTGACGCTCGTCCACGACGTCCTTCAGCTCCCGCAACCCCACGGGCGGGCACTGGGTGGGATATGGGGCACCTTGAATCCATCGGTCAAAAATGACCGCCTCTTGGTCATTTCCTGTTCATCCTAATGGAATCTGGTCACTGTGCAGATTGGGGTTGGAACTTGATTGGGCGACAGCTTCCCCGGATCACTGTCCACCACGTGCCCTGGCCCAGGGCTCGGCAAGCCGTGCCAGATGGACTCAGGTGACCAGGAGACTCGCGGGGTAGCTCCCGCCTGTCCCCACCCCAGCAGGCCAGCCACACCTCCAGCCTGTGGGTCCCCCTGAAGCCGCGGCCCCAGGCCCACTGCAGACCTGAGGCTCCCCAAGGTGGCGCCACCTGCCGTGTCCAGCACCCACTGTCCTCGGCCCGTTACCTCTCGGCATCACTGTCGCTGGACGCCACCTCCTCCAGGGCCGCCTGCAGGTCGGCGATCCGCCGGATGGACGTCTCCAGGTCTGTCTGCAGGGTCTGCCTCACGGCTGCGAGCTCCTCCACGTACTTCTCCTGGGGACACAGACCACAGCCCACGCTGAGCCACCCACTCCTGAGTCCTCACGGAGCCCCTGCCGGAGCCGAATACCAGGGGCTCTGCCTGCAGAGGAGCCTGTGGGACCCCGAGGACGCTCCACGTCGGATAGAGGGGGGTGGGTATTTGGGGACCTCCAGCACAGCCTAGGGACAAACCTGGTGCAGCAGGTTGGGGAAAGGGCAGCAGGAACAGTTTCCTTGCCACTCTTTCCCCTGGACGCCCCCATCTTTCTGTCCTCAGCAGCAGCAAAAGCCAAGATGGAAAACCCAGCAGGAGACCCATGGGGCTGGCACTTATGGAGGGCCTCTTGTGGCCAGCACGGCGTGTGGTGCTCCTGCCCTCACGCCCCCAACCTGCATGTGGTCATGATTATGGCTCCCATTTCACGGATGGCAACCAAGGCCTGAGGATGTGAAGCCTTAATTTGAGCGTGGTCATCCCTTAGTGCTCATTCTGCTGCTCAGTGCTCCCTGTTGCAGACCTAATCAGATTTTGTTCTGACTCTGGAGAATCTCTGATTGCCGCGGGCAGCCCGCTTCTTCCCACTCCCTTAATGCCGTGACCCTCCGCGCAGGGTGATCTTGCCCTCACTGGGACATTTGCCAATGTCACAACTTGGGTGCCGCTGGCATTGAGTGAATAAAATGCAGGGGGAACCGTGTGGCCCAACTGTCCCCAGCGCTGGGCCTGCCCCTGGGCTAAACCCAGAATCTAGGTTCTGGAAACGAATCCCGACGGGACAAATCAAAAGGGAGGCAAAGCTCTGAGTCCCCGGAGGCAGGGAGCGGTGCTGTGGACGCAGGGAGGGGCTGAGAGGCACCGTGCGCAGCCACTGGCCACGGTGAGGGAAGTCACCGCGGGTCCCTTCGATGCCATGAGGCAGACTTTAACAGGAGCGATGAGGATCGTGGTGGTGGGAGAGGCTTCTGGGAAACCAGGTGAAGCCACAGAACAGAGGACAACACGCGGACCCAGGCTACCAGGCAGCCGCGCACAGGGACAAGGTGCCAGGCTCACTTTGCACTGTGTTAAAGGGACCCGCGCCTGATGATGGGGGGAGGTTTACCGTCAGATCCCAGCTCCCGGGGAACCCACTGGCTGTGTGACTGGGAGCAGCTCGCTGCCCTCTCTGGGCCTGGAATCTATTTTTTTTTTCTGCTTTGACGAGGAACCTGGGGCCAGAGAGGTCACTGGGGCAGGTGAGGAGCAGAGCTGAGATCGGAGCATCACCCTCCTGGCTCTCCGGCCGGCCATCTTTCTGGGGCCTGCTATGTTCCAGAGGAGGCCGGGAGGACGGGACTGCTCCCTGTTACAGGGTCACACTCAGCCCTCCTTGGCAGGTTGGCTGCTCCGTCGTTGTTTTTGTGACCGTCAAGTGACTGTGGGTCTTTTCTAATTCTGAAGAGAGAGGAAGAGGCTGTTGGCAAAGGCTGACAAAGTCCCAGGGCCAGGCCAGGCTGCGGAGAAGAGCAGGGTTCGGCGGGAAGCAGAGGCGGCCTGAGGAGGGGCCGGCCGACTCTTCCCAGCCCTGCTCAGGTGCACCGTGCCCGTGTCAGCATCACGCAGTAGCCTCAAATGTCTGAAATTCAACCCTGAGGGAGCCTCCTGGTAAGTGGACAAGAGGGACAGAGACAAGTGCTCTGTTGCTCAATGCTGTGTGACCTTCAGCAAGTGACTCAACCTCTCTGACCCTCTGTTGTCTCCTTGGTAAAAGGAGGGAGGCAATCATCCCTCCTTCAAAGGGCTCTTGTGGGGAGTAAATGGACTTGGTCCAGTGGGAAGCTCGTGAATGGTGGCGTCACTATCCTTCAGTTATCAGAGGAGGGTGAGGAGACTGGAAGGGGACATATTGTCCTTACGTCATGGAGGAGGTTTGCTAAGGTCACACAGCAGTAATGAGCCTGGAGGGCAGGACTCTGGCTCCAGAGCCCTGCAGAGAGAAGACAGGGGTGACAAGCAAGGGTGGCCAGGGGCATGAATCCACTGGACGGAGCCGAAGGCCGGGAACTGGGAAGCCATCCATAGACCAGGGGGCAGGGACCTGGGACCTGCCACTAGCGCCCACCCTCCACGCAGCCCATCTGCTGGGGCCGCATCAGACTCTGCCAGACGCACAAGGAGCGGCCTGGGAGCCCAGCCGCTGTGTGGCCAGCCACCAGCAGATCCCCCGGCTTCCCTGGACACCCAGTGGAGGCTGCTGAGGGCAGAGACCGAGTCACTAGGGACAGGACGCAGCGGCCTCCCTGGGGCAGACGGAACAAGGCCCCACCAAGACCCCCGAGACCGGGGAGGAGGACACAGGAGAGGGGCCACGTGGGAGCACCCCCTCCGTCTTCACCCCCACACAACGGGCCGTGGACCCCGAGGGCTGGCCACCACTAACATGATGCCCAGGGCCCGCAGCAGAGGCCCACAGACCGACAGGTGCCCAGAGGGACACAAGCCTGCCGTGTGGTGGTATGGACGCCGTCACAGACACGTGGCCCCCGTACAGGCTGGTGTGGGTCACAGATCTGCCGACTGTTCATCAAACATCCGTCCATCCCACGAACGTTTACTGAGCCCCTACTGTGTGCTGGCTCTGGTCTAGGCCCAGCCACTGCACCCTTCTGACTGGCGTGGGGCTTCCTTTGCTGCAGGGACCTAATCCACCCTGACCCTGCAGCGTCTGGTGCAGAGCAGGCACCCAGCTAGGACTGGGGATGGACGGACAGACAGACACTCGCTGATGCGTGACCCGGAACGCACATTCCCTGAGCCCAGGCTGCTCCCTCGGAAGCACAAGGCATCGAGGTGGCAGCGCAGGAAGCGTTCTGTATGATAATTAATGACTGCAATTAAGCCGTCTCCTCTCATGATGTTCAATTAGGTTAATATTTAGAGCCGTTGTTTGTTTGTCTCTCCGCCCTGAGCCTGTCTGTCTCCGAGGCCCGCTGCCGTCTGCAAGCGCAGGACACTCTCCCAGGTCAGTGTTGGTGGCCCTGGTCCCCCATCCCGCCGGGCTCTCCAGGTTCATGTCACCCGGGCCACGTTATTTACCCTACAGATCAATGGATCTCAGAGACGCTCGGCCCCTGGTGGAAATGCACTGTTATTTTTTTTCTGATTCATTAAAGATGAGCAGAGCCTCCTGGTCAGGCCCGGGCAGTGGCCAGGGCTCACAAACTGTGACATTACCAGTGTCTGGCACCCGCCTTAATAAACAGGAAGCATCTACTGATCAGCATCTGTGTGACTGGCCACTGACCATCCCCCTCCTTCACCTGGAGAACCACAGACCTGGATTTGCACCGTCTAAAGTACCAGCCTGCTGAAAGGATTTTACATCCTGCCCAAGAGCCATCGGTCAGGAGAACAAGGGCCGCTCCAGGCTTTTTGACCCAGGGGATTCAATGCGGAGCTTCATTGCCAGCGGATGGAGAAACAGGGCTTGAGGAAGAGCCTTTGTCAAAAGCAGTGGATCCTTTTCACTCGGGCCTGCAGATGCCCCGGGGACCACAGGGAGAGGCTTGGCATCTCTGCCTTCCCCTGGCACCTGGCTGTGATCATCTTACCCTGTGGCCTGCCCAGCTCCCCACGTGGACATGTTAGTCCTTTAGGGAGCTCCCTCCCAGCTCTAGCAACACGGGGTTTATGAGCCCCCAGCTGACCTGGCCTCTCTCGTCCGCCTTCAAGACGAGACAACACTTGCAGGGACCTCAACTCTCAGCTTTTGACAGCATCCCACAGCTGTGCCCAGAGGGCCTCCGCCCTTGTCGTGCACCATCCATGGACACCATCCACATCACTGCCTTCCAGGGCAGGATCTCTCAGATGTAAGCCACCCCTGCTAGGTCCAGCAGAGCAGAGGAGGGATGAGAGGAACCTGAGCAGGAACAGGTAAACCAGGGGCACAGAGCGCGGAGCACCCGCGATCCCGCCAGGCCCCTTCTGGAGGCTGCACGGTGATGTCTCAGTTTGGAGGTGTTCATCACTCTGTTCACTGAGAAGATCCGCGCACCTTCCATGTATTGTTATTTGAAGGAAAAAATCACGAGACTTCCAGAATTTTCATTTTCAAGCACTGAACAATCCCTACCCCGTATTCATTACCAATTCCTGCCTAACAAATTACTTCCACACCCAGAGCTTTGAGATAGCAAATATTTATTCTCTCTGATGGTTTTCTTTTCTTTTCTAGTTTTTGGTACAGGGGGTTGAATTCAGGGGCCCTCAACCACGGAGCCCCATCCCCAGCCCTATTCTGTATTTTATTTAATGGAGTCAGGGTCTCACTGAGTTGCTCAGGGCCTCGCTTTTGCTGAGGCTGGCTTTGAACTCACATCCTCCTGTCTGAGCCTCCCAAGTTGCTGGGATGACAGGCACGCATCCCGTGCCCAGCCTCTCTCGCTGTTAACTAGGTTGGGAATTCGGCAGTATCTTAGTTGGGTGGTTCTGGTTGAATAGAGGCCTCTCAAGGATGTCAGCTTAGGAACGTGGAATGTGTGACCCCCTCCTGGCAAAAGGCGTCATGATCCTGGGTTATCCAGGTGGGCCCTAAATGCAGTCACAAGGGTCTTTACAGGAGGAAGGTGGAGGGCCTATAGTGTTGGAAGCAGAGATTGGAGAAACACAGCCAGGAGCCAAGATAGGCCTGCTGCCTCTGGAACCTAGAAGAGGCAAGGAAAGGATAGTCCCCTGGGACCTCCAGAGGCTTACACCTTGATTCTTAACCCCCAGGACACATTTGAGACTTCTGACCTCTATAACTGTGGAAGAATACATTTCTGTTATTTTAAGATCCTGTGTGATTACTTGTTACAGCAGCAGCAGGAAACTCATTCAGGATCCCTGGTGATGATGTCAGGTTATGGCCTCTGAAAAACTGAGTGAGGCTGGGGGAGTCTCCTTTTTAGAGAGACCATGGTTGTTTTCTGGAGGGCTCAGTTCTGCCTCGGGGGACCTCCATGGGGCTGCTTGAGCATACTTGTGACATGGCCGATAGTTTTCCCCAGAGCCAGGGATCCAAGAGAGAACCCAGCAGAAGTCAGATGTCTGTTCCACAAGCCAACCTCAGAAAGGACATGCCATTCTGCTGACATAATCTACAGGTCACCCAGACCAGCCTGGATGGGACCTGAGAGATCATTGGGAACCACGTCAAACATCCGTTCTTCACATTTAGACCCTCACTATGGACCCCCTCACCCATAAAGGAAAAACCCCATAGTTCCCTGAACGTTTCTCCCTTTCTAGGAACACATTTTTGGTTGCATTATGTTCTCAGATAAGACAGGTTAAAATCCCATCCCTCCTTCATACCTCAGGACAGAACTGCATTTGGTCTTGACAGAGGTAATTAAGTTAAAACAGAGTCACAGAATAGTCCCCAGTCCAATATAACTGTGATCCTTAGAGGAAGGGGGATTTTGACACTGAGGCACAGGTAGAGAGAGGACCAGGTGAGAAACAACGTCCCGTGCTGTATCTACAAGCCGAGGCACACAGAGATTGCTGGCAAAGCACCAGAGGCCAGGTGTCAGCCATGGCCAGAGATGTTTCTTCTCCTGAGCCTTCAAACGGAGCTGATCTGGCTGCCATCTTGATTTTTTGGACTTCCGGCCTCCAGAACTGGAAGACAATACATTTCTGCTATTTTAAGTCATCCAGTTTGTGGCACTTTGTTATAGCACCTGTAGAAAACTAACACAATATCACACGCTCTTTTCTGTATCTTTGAAAATCCATTATTTTACTCTAGTTTTTTCCTAATAGAATCCACAAAGTGGGATTAAACATTAAAAACCTTAAAATCCACCCCAAAGTCAGGTACCTGGGGACAACCACTCTTGATGTATATACTGGAGTATTTCTATCTGGTGTCCATTCCTGCCAATGGTTTTCTACTAAAGGCAGCATGGAGTTACCCCTGCAGACAAGCAGGCACCCTGTACCACCCAACTCCCTGCCTCCTTAGGTTGAGGCAAAAGGAAGAGCTAGGGGCTGCGGGCATCTGCGGGCCATCTCTCCTCTCTCTTCTTAGATTTCAAGCTGATTATTTAAAAATGCCCCCAGCTGCTGCCTGAAGGCCTTCGTAGCTTCCTGGATCGTTAGCAGGGAGGGACTGCAGTTCTTTAAAATCTAGATGGCTTTTATATCCTGCCACTTTGCTGAATTCATTTATTAGTTCTAGTAGTTTCTTTGTAGACCCTTTTGGGTCTTCTAGGTATAGAATCATGTCATCTGCAAATAGTGATAATTTAAGTTCTTCTTTTCCTATTTTTATGCCTTTAATTTCTTTCGTCTGTCTAATTGCTCTGGCCAGTGTTTCGAGGACTATGTTGAACAGAAGTGGTGAGAGAGGGCATCCCTGTCTTGTACCAGATCTTAGAGGGAATGCCTTCTATTTTTCTCCATTCAGAATGATGCTGGCCTGTGGCTTATCATAGATTGCTTTTACAATGTTGAGGTATGATCCTGTTATCCCCAATTTTTCTAGAGTTTTGAACATAAAGGGATGCTGTACTTTGTCGAATGCTTTTTCTGCATCTATTGAGATGATCATATGGTTCTTATTTTTAAGTCTATTGATGTGGTGAATAACATTTATTGATTTCCGTATATTGAACCAGCCTTGCATCCCAGGGATGAATCCTACTTGATCATGGTGTATAATTTTTTTGAATCCGATTCGCCAGAATTTTATTGAGGATTTTTGCATCTAGGTTCATTAGAGATATTGGTCTGTAGTTTTCTTTCTTTGAAGTGTCTCTGTCTGGTTTAGGCATCAGGGTGGTGTTGGCCTCGTAGAATGTATTTGGAAGTTTTCCCTCTTTTTCTATTTCCTGAAATAGCTTGAAAAGTATTGGTGTTAGTTCCTCTTTAAAGGTTTTGTAAAATTCTGCTGTATACCCATCCGGTCCTGGGCTTTTCTTAGTTGGTAGTCTTTTGATGGCTTCTTCTATTTCCTCAATTGATATTGGTCTGTTTAGGTTGTCTATATCTTCCTGACTCAATCTGGGCAGATCATATGACTTAAGAAATTTATCTATGCCTTCACTATCTTCTATTTTATTGGAGTATAAGGATTCAAAATAATTTCTGATTATCTTCTGTATTTCTGAAGTGTCTGTTGTGATATTGCCTTTTTCATCCCGTATGCTAGTAATTTGGGTTCTCTCTCTTCTTCTCTTCGTTAGCATGGCTAAGGGGCTGTCGATTTTATTTATTTTTTCAAAGAACCAACTTTTAGTTTTGTCAATTTTTTCAATTGTTTCTTTTGTTTCGATTTCATTAATTTCAGCTCTGATTTTAATTATTTCTTGCCTTCTACTTCTTTTGCTGTTGTTTTTCTCTTCTTTTTCTAGGATTTTGAGATGAAGTATGAGATCATTTATTTGTTGGTTTTTTCTTTTTTTAAGGAATGAGCTCCAAGCAATGAATTTTCCTCTTAGAACTGCTTTCAATGTGTCCCATAGATTCCGATATGTTGTGTCTGTGTTTTCATTTAACTCTAAGAAGTTTTTAATTTCCTCCTTGATGTCTTCTAAAACCCATTGATCATTCAGTAACCTATTGTTCATTCTCCAAGTGATGCATGATTTTTCCTTCCTTCTTTTATCGTTGATTTTCAGTTTCATTCCATTATGATCAGATAAGATGCATGGTATTATCTCTACTCCTTTATATTGTCTAAGAGTTGCCCTGTGACATAATATATGACCTATTTTTGAGAAGGATCCATGTGCTGCTGAGAAAAATCAACACGCATAAATCAAATGCATTCCTGTATATCAGCGACAAATCCTCTGAAACGGAAATGAGGACAACTACTCCATTCACAATATCCCCCCAAAAAATAAAATACTTGGGAATCAACCTAACAAAAGAGGTGAAAGACTTATACAATGAAAACTACAGAACCCTAAAGAGAGATATAGAAGAAGACCTTAGAAGATGGAAAAATATACCCTGTTCATGGATAGGCAGAACTAACATCATCAAAATGGCGATATTACCAAAAGTTCTCTATAAGTTCAATGCAATGCCAATCAAAATCCCAACAGAATTTCTTGTAGAAATAGATAAAACAATCATGAAATTCATATGGAATAATAAAAGACCCAGAATAGCAAAAACAATGCTAAGCAGGAAGTGTGAATCAGGCGGTATAGCTATACCAGACTTCAAACTATACTACAGAGCAATAGTAACAAAAACAGCATGGTACTGGTACCAAAACAGGCGGGTGGACCAATGGTACAGAATAGAGGACACAGTAACCAATCCACAAAACTACAACTATCTTATATTTGATAAAGGGGCTAAAAGCATGCAATGGAGGAAGGATAGCATCTTCAACAAATGGTGCTGGGAAAACTGGAAATCCATTTGCATCAAAATGAAACTGAATCCCTTTCTCTCGCCATGCACAAAAGTTAACTCAAAATGGATCAAGGAGCTTGATATTAAATCAGAGACACGGCGTCTGATAGAAGAAAAAGTTGGCTATGATCTACATACTGTGGGGTCGGGCTCCAAATTCCTCAAAAGGACACCCATAGCGCAAGAGTTAACAACTAGAATCAACAAATGGGACTTACTCAAACTAAAAAGTTTTTTCTCAGCAAAAGAAACAATAAGAGAGATAAACAGGGAGCCTACATCCTGGGAACAAATCTTTACTCCACACACTTCAGATAGAGCCCTAATATCCAGAGTATACAAAGAACTCAAAAAATTAGATAATAAGATAACAAATAACTCAATCAACAAATGGGCCAAGGACCTGAACAGACACTTCTCAGAGGAGGACATACAATTAATCAATAAGTACATGAAAAAATGCTCACCATCGTTAGCAGTCAGAGAAATGCAAATCAAAACCACCCTAAGATACCATCTCACTCCAGTAAGATTGGCAGCCATTATGAAGTCCAACAACAAGTGCTGGAGAGGATGCGGGGAAAAGGGTACACTTGTTCATTGTTGGTGGGACTGCAAATTGGTGCAGCCAATTTGGAAAGCAGTTTGGAGATTCCTGGGAAAGCTGGGAATGGAACCACCATTTGACTCAGCTATTCCCCTTCTCGGTCTATTCCCTAAAGACCTAATAAGAGCATGCTAGAGGGACACTGCTACATCGATGTTCATAGCAGTACAATTCACGATAGCAAGATTGTGGAACCAACCTAGATGGCCTTCAATTGATGAATGGATAAAAAAAATGTGGCATTTATACACAATGGAGTATTACTCTGCATTAAAAAAGACAAAATCATAGAATTTGGAGGGAAATGGATGGCATTAGAGCAGATTATGCTAAGTGAAGCTAGCCAATCCTTAAAAAACAAATGCCAAATGACTTCTTTGATATAAGGGGAGTAACCAAGGACAGGGTAGGGATGAAGAGCTTGAGAAGAAGATTAACATTAAACAGGGATGATAGGTGGGAGGCAAAGGGAGTGAGAAGGGAAATCGCATGGAAATGGAAGGTGATCCTCAGGGTTTTACAAAATTACATATAAGAGGAAAGGAGGGGTAGGAGAAAAATTAGACAAGTGGAAGAAATGATTTACAGTAGAGGGGGTGGAGAGAGAAAAGGGGAGGGGAGGGGAGGGGAGGGGAGGGGGGATAGTAGAGAATAGGATAGACAGCAGAATACATCAGTCACTAGAATGGCAATATGTAAATCAATGGAAGTGTAACTGGTGTGATACAGCAATCTGTGTACGGGGTAAAAATGGGAGTTCATAACCCACTTGAATCAAACTGTGAAATATGATATATTAAGAACTATGTAATGTTTTGAACGACCAACAATAAAAAAATAATAAAAAAATAAAGATGGACACACAAAAAATAAATAAAATCTGGATGGCAAACATCTTGTCAACAGCCAGTCAGAGCAGTCCTCTCATCCTCCAGGCATTCACACACTCCACGGCATCTAGGCACCTGGGGCCCAAACTGAGGTTCAAGGCAGGCAGCCAAGAACGAGAACTGCCCCCCCACCATGACTGGGGTGCTCAGCCACTGAGCTCCACCCCAGCCCTTTTTATTTTTATTTTGAAACAGGGTCTCATTAAATTGCTGAGGCTGGCCTTGAACTTGCGATCCTCCTGCCTCAGCCTCCTGAGTGGCTGATGGTGAGGAGGACTCTTTGTACTTGATTCCTGGGGTCTCAAGTCTCCCCTGCTGGGTGGGCAGGCAAGGAGGGCACAGCCTCTTGAGGACTGTCACCCGGAAGGGGAATGTGGCTGAGGGTTTTCAGGCCATTAATGGGGGACAGGAGGGGACTTCAAGACACTAGTGAATGACTCTCCTGGGCCTTTGAGTCCCAGGGTTTACAAAGTCAACCCAGCACCTCTATCACTTCCCTTAGGACTCGAAGTATTCCCCGTTCAAAATCCCCTCCCGCCTATGATTTCTGCTTTGAATCTTCAGAAAGGGGAAAGGGGACGCTGCTGCTGGCCTCCAACCTTCCCAGAGGTGACACACCGCAGGCAGAGGCCTCCAGAAACCCCCGCTGTGCCGAGACACCCTGACCGGGGGTGCACTCCAACCCCCTCAGCCCGGCCGCCCACAGTCACCCACCCACTCGCCTGCTGGAACAGAGAAAGAAGGCCTTTCATTTTCCTGCTCAGACACAGAGACGACATGTCTGCGCCACCCAGTTCTCCCGAGCAGGGAGTAATTATATCAATATAATTAAGTCTCAAATGTAAAAGTGATCTGTACTACATACACCAACAGGACTTCCCACACCAGGACCATTGTTCCAGCCGGTAATTACCAGGCCACCTTTGACACGGCTTACTTCAATCTAAATGGAAATTCAGTTTGCATTTCCTCTCGCCACCCCTGTGACGGGACGAACAGGAGCAGGAGACTTGAGACTCCTCCAGGGGACGCTGGGTTTGAATCCAGAGAACGTCGGCATGAGAACCATTTACGACTGGTCCCTTCCCGGGGCCTCGGGGACTCCCCAGCATCAATACGTGGGGCTCGTCTCTGTTCCCTCATGAATTCGGCCTTCCTGACCACCCCTAGAGGCCCTCCACCAGCCTGTTCTCCAATCCCTAGGGCACAAGCACCCAAGGACCAACTTCCCACCTGACCACGACACTCCCCCCGCTCAAAGCATCTGGTGGCTCCTCATTTCCGACAGTCCACACTCCGAATCCTACTTCCAAGGTTCTTCTCTTTCCACTGCCCACGCCCTGTCCCCCACCTACCAGTAAACCCCAGTCTGCCAGCTCCCAGCCTGCCATGGGCTCCGTGTCCTGCAGCTGTTATCCAGAATGCCCTCTCCTGCCTGGCCCTTTGTCTCACTAGTGAACTCCTATCCATCCCACAAGACCCACTCCATAATTGCCCTCTCTGGCTCCTTGCACAGAATTTGGCTCTTTTACTTCTGTGCCCCCAGATGTGTATGAGCCGTGGGGATGAGCGTCTGTCCATTCAGTTGTAATTATTGTCCAATTTCCAGTCCCCTGTACACTGAGGTCCTTATGAAGAGGGCCCTACTCAGCCATATATCTCATGTGCCTTCAGCAATAGCTGGAACTTGACATTTCAGCTTTCAATTCTTCCAGATTCTTCTAAATCCACATGTGTGCAGCGTACACCTGGCCTTCCAAGTGTGGCCTCTGCTCACAGAGAGGCGGGTGCTCGACCCAGCTCCACGGCTTCCCGAGGGACCCCAGGCATGTCTTGCTTCCTGCCTGGCCCTCTGGGTTTTCTCTCCTGTGGGTGGGAGCAGTGACCGTGACCCTGGGCTGGGGAGGGTGGAGTCAGCGTGGAAAGATCTCAAGGCGCCACACAGAACGCAGCAAGTGCGCCCCCAAACCAGCCCTCCTTCCCATTTGGGAGCCCCTGGGTGGCAGCTTCAGAATGGGTGAGTATGGGGGCCTCCTCGGTGGTGACACTTTCTCACTGTCACCCCTCTCCCCGGGGACTCTCCATTCAGGCACCTGGCGCACTCTGTCTCACCCCAGTGACAACACTATTTTAATGTCTCCACACAGTCCCCAAAGTCCTTCTTGTCCCTTCCGCACCCAAAACAAACCCACGTGGTGTCCTGCTCCCTCGCTGTCAGGCCGCAGGTCAGGAGGACACACCCCAGAATTGGTAAGACCAACCCTGCCGTGCGCCAGGCCCCGGCCACCGTGGGCACCACAGCCCCCTGCCCGGGTCTCGTCCCAACCAACCCGTCTGAAGTCGAAAATATCGTAAGCTGGGACCGCCTGGGGGACACCCAACCTAGGAACATCACAGCCAAGCTGCCCAGTGCCACAGCATCCCCTGTGTCCTCTCCGGATCCCGGGGCCCCTGGGAGCTGAGCCTGCGGAGGGGGAGGACGGTGGTGCGAGCGGCGAGCCCGGGAGGCGTCCAGATTCAAAGCCCCAGACGTGGCTTCTGCTGGGTGTGCAGATCCCTCGGGCATTGCACGGGCACGAGAAGGTCCAGTCGTAAGTTGGGGACTGTCCAAGGCCTTGACGCACCCCCGGGGACCTGATGAGGGCCGGGGGACACAGCCGCACACACAGGGGTCTGGAAGCCTCCCCTGGGGGAGACCAGAACCTCCGTCTAGAAGCCAACGCCAGCCGCCCTGAGGCCCGGCACCCCGGAGCTCCTCCTGGGGCCTGTCCCCCGACGTCACAGCAGGTCCACTCCTCGCCTCATGGTGAAGAGCCCATGGCACGAGGCATGTCACAGCCAGGCCCCCCGTGACGTGATCTCGGAGCCACGTTGGCATGGAGGTGCATTGCGTCCCCCCACGTGCCCGGGGTGATGCTGGTGTCTCCTGGCTCCAAGGTCATGGGGAGTGACGGTAGGCCACCCAGGTCTGGCAGGTACACGCCACCAGGTTTGGACAAGGAAGAAATCGCCTGAGGCTGTCCCCCTCAGATGGTACGTTCCTCGTTAAGGGACACATGACAACGTATCACACAGCCTCCTGCCTCTTTTTGTCACAAAGGAGGCGTCACCAGCGTTCGCGACAAGCCAGGCAGCGTTCACGGTGATGGTGGGCCGAGGCAGACCTCCCCTCTGCGGTCTCGGATCCTGACATGTCCCCCAGGAGGAGATCGGGAGGCCTGGACCAGAGATGCTGCTCTATGGCTGAGAATGGGGCGGAGGTGGGCCGCCTCAGGGGACACCGCTGCTAAACAGCAACAGGAACTGCAAAAGTCGCGGCCATCACAATGACCGGGAGTGAGTGTGACTTCTGGAGTGAGAGGGTGTCGCGGAGTTCCCAGCTCCACCGCCACCTCTCCCCATCCTGGGAATCCCACCCGAGATCGAATGCAGAGCGGACGTTTCTGGAAGCGGAGGTTCTTACTGAGTCGTGGACACGTCTTAGTGGGATTGGCTCAAACGCCCACTAATTCCTCTCATTCAAGGACACTTAGTGGCTCCAGAGAGAGGCTTGGGGTATTTTTATTTCCTGGACCCAATGGTATTGAACTGGAGAGTGAGGTTTCTCAACCTTGATGTGATGGTGCCTGGGACCAGATTGCCCTGTGCTGGGGGCGGCAGGGAGACCCGCCCCGGGCAGCTCAGAACGCCAAGAAGCACCTCTGTCACCAGACCCCAGCAGCACCCCTCCCCTGCTAACCCCCCAATGTCTCCAGATGCTCATGGGGCAAAACCACCCCAGGGGAGAGCCAGGCTAAAGGGGGAAGAGTGGATAGGGGACTTTATTTTAGAAACACTACCACTCTGGAGTCAGACAGATGTGAATTCCAATCCTGGACCAACCCTTCCTGCTGTGTGACCACATCTGCAGAATATAAACCTCCCCCTTCCGTGAGGAGGAGGGTCTGCAATAAGGAGAGGGCCAGGTGAGGTGACACACGCCTGTTATCCCAGCGGCTCAGGAGGCTGAGGCAGGAGGATCTCGAGTTCAAAGCCAGCCTCAGCAATGGTGAGGCCCTAAGCAGCTCAGTGAGACCCTGTCTCTAAATAAAATTCAAAACAGGGCTGGGGGTGGGGCTCAGTGGTGGAGCGCCCCTGGGTTCAATCCCCAGTACCCCCCCACACCCAAAAGGAGACAGGACAATAAGGGACTGACTGTGCTCAGTGGGGTCCCTGGACTAGCCTCATCACGTCACCTAGCCATCTGTTAGAAATGCAGACTCTCAGGCCTGGCCCGCAGCTCTGAGACAGAACCTGGATGACACCCAGGTGATCCGTGTGCAGGTGACGGTGGAGAATCACTGCAGCCTCCTGGTTAAGAGCAGAGGCTCTGGAGTCCAAGGACTGAACACGCTCCCTGGTGCCCGTAATCATCCTGGGCCACCTGGCCATGGGCCACCTCTAGGGAGCCTCTATTTCTGACAGACAGAAGACAGTGCCTTGACCCCGAGGTTGAAAGTGCAGATTTAATCAGGGGGTGGCTGGCTGAGCGCTCAGGGCACGTGCAGTCCCTGTGAGCTCTCGCATGGCTCTCACCCCTCCTTCCAGGGGCCTCCTGGTCCAGGACATTAGGAGCCGGGCTCACGCAGTGGGACATAAAGACGTCGAAGCCACCTCCATGCACTTCTGTGATCTTCTTCTTGATGGAGTCTTACATTAGAACAGCCACTTGGCCACTCACGGTCCATTTATCCATTTATTGACTCAGTGGGGAAGAAAAACAACTGCTCGCGGTGAGCGCTCTCCCTCCTTCCCCACATCACAAGGTTATGGCTGGGCGCGTGCCTTTTCGATGAACAGCCTCATCAAATTCGCCTCGCAGCTGGGGCCCGAGGGCGGGCTCACACGGTTTGGTTTATCAATCCCGTCCTCCCCATGCTCAGAAGCACTTCCCAGGCCTGATGGAGGGTCTGGCTCAGGGGCTGACCAGCGCTCTGGATTCCCACGGCCTCTGATTATTTTCCTTTAGCTCTGGGATACGGCTCTTCTACTCCCCCTGTGCCAGGGAAGACTTTATGGGACCCCCTTCCCCCTGATGTACTCTCTGGAGGCCAGGGGCCATCCTGGGAGAGACAGAGTCTGAATCAGCAAAACCGGCCTTCAGCTGATTCCCACGTTTGAATAGGACCCTTTGGAACAGCTGGGGGCAGGTCTTTGCATTTCCCATGCAAACACAAGTGCTTGGTGGGGACCATTTTGGTTTTATGTTTCAACAGGATCTACCATAGTCCATGGGTCAGATCTGGCCTGCCGCCTGCTTTGATAAAGTTTTATTGGAACACAACTACTCATTTATGCATTACCTATGGCTACTTTCAAGCTCTAACAACAGAATTCAGAGGTTGAGAGAGACTCCATGGTCCATGAGACTGGAAATATTGACTATCTTGTGCTTTGTAGAAAAAAATTACTGGTCCAAAATTCTAAAGTTCTAAATTCTGCAGCAATGAGCATTTACCATTCTAAAAAGTATAGATTTCAGCTGGGTGCGGTGACACATGCCTATAATCCCAGTGGCTCAGGAGGCTGAGGCAGGAGGATCGTGAGTTCAAAGTCAGCCTCAAAAGTGAGGTGCTAAGCAACTCAGCAAGACCCTGTCTCTAAATAAGTACAAAATAGGGCTGGGGATGTGGCTCAGTGGTCGGGTACCCCTGGGTTCAGTCCCCAGTACTGCCCTGTCCTGCAATAAAGAAAGTATGAATTTCAACATTCCATACTTCTCTTCGGTTGAGCCACAGGAAATCAACTAAATCCAACTGTACTTGACCTACATAAACATCAGATTCATAGCACTCAGATTAAGAGTTTACTACTTTGTGTGTCTAAGTGATTAAGATTCTCTCATTCCTAATATTTCTTGGTTTGGATATTCTAAGGCCTTATAGGTCTAAATTCTAGGATGGGATCATCCCAACTGCTAAGACTCCATGGTCTGAATCCTGAGCAGCTGTGTGGACAACCAGGAGATGCTGCTGTGGGACGGGAGGGGTAGGCATGGAAGTTAATTAGCACAAGGAAATGAGTTTAGCTCATGAATTATTTTTTTTTAATGCACATTGTTGGTACCCGATGGGAAAATGAAATACAGATAGGAGACAATGTTTCCATCCCTGCCACCCCTAGACTAAGGCACAAGTGGGATGTGACCCAAAGGAGCTGAGGGACCAAATAAGGCTGTGTTGAGCAGGTATTGGCTGCTCCAGAAACAGGCTACCCACTTTAGGTCCCTGATACCATGATATGGGAGCAAAGAAGGAACCAGAAATGAAGGGCATGTGGCGTAGCGAGCTCCGCCCTGGGGAGAAGTCTGGGAGGGAACTGTCAGTAAGACAGAAACAAAGGGGAAGAATGTGGACCAGACTCATGACTGTGCCTGCCAGAGACTATGCCTGCAATCTAATATGGCGGCCACCTGTGGCTGTGGAGCACCTGGTGTGTGGTCAGTGCCGATGAGCGACTGAATTCCAAGTTTTATTTCATTTTATTCTGTTTCAATTTTAAAAAGCCCTGTGAGGACAATGGCTACCACATCAGAAAACACCAGCCTCGGGTATTCACATACGGAATAGAGACCGTGGTGTCTGGCCCGTCTTGTCTGCTCCAACCATGCCCCTAGGGGAGAAGACTGGAAGAACTCCAAGCCAAGAGCCATTCCAAAAGGGATTACCGTTCTACGTTCTAAAGACCCAAAGGAAAGATGTGGCCAGGAAAAACTACCAATTGATACTGACAGTGGTCACGTCCCCACCTCCTTTTTGAGAGGAAGTTTCCAGTGTCACATATGCAAAGGTGTCATGGAGTCACTCCACAGGCAGTGGCTACTCGAACGCTGACTGAGTGTAGGGTCCACCTAGGGACCCTGCAGTGGAAGAGTCCAGAAGAAAGCAACAACTGGCATAATAGGAAATAGAGCCGTTGAGGAGAACCACACAGCAGCACGCAGTCACATTCAGTCATCCAGAGACAGGAGGCACAGCCAAATGGCATAATAAACTCTGTGCTTAAGATCTGGTTGGGAGGAGAGCCTGCCGCACCTTCCTCAGCCCTGGCCTCTTCACCTGTGACACAGTCATGATGAAACACCTGCATCAGGTCATACGAAGCAGCTGAGGGTCTTGTTATAATGATGGTTGTGGCTCAAAGGTGTGGGCAGGGGGTTCTGAGATTCTGCATTTCCAAAACAGGTGGCCAGCCTGTGAATACATTTGGAAAAGCAAAGTCACAAGCCACAGGGGATCTGGGAGAACTCAGTGACTTGAGGCCTAAAATATGCTTAGACCCGGCATAAATGATAGGCTGTTTTATAAACTACAACAACTAAATAAATCCAAGCTACACATAACCCAGTTTAAAGTCAGCCTCCAGGTGGCATCCATTACAGAAGCAAACAAACCACAGATTTACAAATCAGGATCCTATTTGCACTTAGGAAAAACAATAGTCATTTTCCCCTGCTCTGGTTAAATGAATCCGGCTAAAATGCACACTTAATTCTTAGATTGGCTGTGCAGGGCCCTTGGCTTGCAGACACAGGTCTTGAAGTTGGTCCCCAGCATTAAACTACACAGAAACTACTTTCTCTAGCAACCAACAATAACCAGCGGTGGGAAGGAGTGCATATAAAATCTGAATGCGAGCACTTGGGGTTTTGCAACCAGCTCCCCACCTTTGCAATGAAAATACAATAGACGGAACCAGTCAAGACGTGTTGGTGTGAGAAAGTGCTGGCAGGAGCTGACAACCAAGGGCCTTCCTTGAGAAACTCCCAGCTCCTTGACTTTCAAATGAGCTCCCCAAAGATCTGCATCACTGAACTGTAACCATAGCTGGGCAGCAGGAAGCACACAGCCGTCATATCTGCTTTTCTTCCCTGTGGTTTTTGGCAGGGGTGAGGGGGTGGGGACAGGGAGAGTTATCATAAATTGACCATTTAGATGTGCCGGACACGGCTTTCATCTCCTGACTGCCTCACAGCCCATTTTACAGATGAGGTAACCGAGACTCAGAGAGGACAGGCGACTTGTCCAGGACTGCAATTTCTCTGGGTAGAGCAGGACCAGGCAAACTACGGTCTTTGGGCCAAATCCAGTCTGTGTTCTGTTTTTGTCGATAAAGTTCTATTGGAACACGACATGCTCATTCATCCATGGACCGTCAATGGTGGCTTTTGTGCTACAACAGCAGAGTGGAGGAGTTATGACTGATTCTCTCTCCCATCTCACAGTCTAAACCGCCTGCTACCCAGCCCTTTATGGAAAGTACCTGTAACAGAACAGCCCACTGCTACCTGCACCCACCCACACAGGCTCTCTGGAAGAAGGAAAGCCACCTCCTGTTCTTTTGTTTGCAGAGAAGTGACATCGGTTCCTTTTCTCCTCACTCACCCAGCAATTAGCTCACAGAGGCAGGAGCCCCAAGGAGTCCCTGAGTGTTTGTTTGGAAGCCTCTCTCCAGAAGATGCTTTTTGTCTCCAAACCACTGCCAAACTTTAACAAAGCACGCCCACGTCATCTCCCACCGAGCAAACAGGAAACCGGGCTCTGCCCCCCAGCTGGGTGGATGTCAGCTGCGGGCCCCTGCAGACTGCCTCAACTAGGACAGATGTAGCTTGTTTGGGCCTTTTTTTTTTTTTTTCCATTTGAGAACTCTGAAGAGGGAAAACGAGGGTGCCATTGGGGAGATGAATGTATTGGTTCTAATTATCCGAATGGGTAGAAGAGGTGACATGTGGCAGGATGGGCTCCGAGTCACTTACCTGGAACTCAGCCAAGCAAGCCTGGGGAAAGGGCAGGATTCCAGTGGAGATGAAGCTCAGGATGCCCAGCACAAAGAAAGAGGCCCCTGTGAGGCCACAGGGCAGGGGACGTGGCGTTTGGGGATGTAATTCCCAGAATTCTCAATCTGGTCCAGCCTGTTCCGACACTCGGAGTTTGCCTGCCCTTGAAGGGCTCTAGGGTGTTCTCTGGTCGGTCTCACTCTTGAGGTGGTGATGATGATGATGATGATGATGATGGCGGTATTGACAGTGACGATGGTGATAAAGGTGGTCGTGATGGTGGAGTGATGATTTTATGACGGTATTGGTAGTGATGGTGATGAACGGGAGGGGGAGGTAACGATGGTGTGGTGACATTAGTGATGGTGGTGATGGGGGTGGTGATGGGGGTGGTGATGTGATGCTGAGGCTGATGGCAGTGGAGATGGTGACGGTGATGGTGATGGTGTTGGTGGCCCTGGTGGTGGGGTGGTGATGCTTTTCATGATGTGACGGTGATGACTGTCACCCTCTGAGACACAACCCAAGCTCTCAGCACCATGACTGCTAGCTCTGGCCTGGTCCAGGGTCTCAATGGGAAGAAGGTCAGAGGTCGGAGGTCACCTGGTCCATTGCACAGATGGAGGTGAGTCCAGCAGGGATGGGGTGTGCCCACAGTCATGCAGCTGAAGTCCCAGTCAAGGGCAGCTGCTCCTACTAGGTGAGGAGCAGTGAGGGGTGGAGCCCCCTTCCTCCTTTCCCTTTCTCTGGTCCACCTCCTGTGATGGGCTGGTAACTGTCAGACGCTGGCTCTGTGGGACAGGTAGGGGACCATGTGCCATTCTCCACGTGATACGATCTCACATCGGCTGACGTCAATGGGCAACGTGATGTCACTGCACAGAGCCGGCAAGAATCGGGCACACCAGCTCGGAGGAGCTGGGACAAGTTGACCCCGGCACACGGGATTCAGCCTGTTGACATCACAATAGTCCCACTGAGAATGCCACCAGGGGCCACCAGGCTCATTCATGACATGAACCAGTGGATTCCCCTCAGTAGAAGCCATTTTTAATTTTTGATCACTTAAGGACAAAAAGAGTCACAGTGTGGACACATTTGCCTTCTTTCCCATGCACTTCCAATTCAAATCACCCTTGGTGAGGCCATGTCGCTTTCCCATGGGTTGGTCTGTCCTCAGTTCTGAGGTCCCCTTCCGCCTCTTCCTCATTTACGCTCAGCCAAACCACACAGCACCAAGAGGAGAGGAATGACCTTTGAAACCAAAATCACAGTTTGCAAGACCCCGAGTCTACCCTTCCCCTGGACCACCATCTTCTCCAGATGCCGAGCCGTGAGCCTGGACCTCCTTCCCGGGCCTCCCTGATGGGCAACTAAGCGGAGCATCAACGTGTCGGAACAATCTGAATTGGCCGTATTTGAATAATCTAATGTACACCTGCAGAACCCAGTCAATGGCTCCCGCCCTCCTTTCTTTTATTTTAGTAATTAACATTGTGGAGTTAAGTCGATCTAATTTCCAGCCAGTCTGAAGTGACAAAAGTTCAATGCATGCTGTCCCTGGGGACGTGATGAGTATCTGCTCCCGTGTATGCCGTCTTGGGACTTGCCGCATTATTTGTAATTGGTATTAGCAACTTTAAATTCTGATTAATTGCTCAAGTGCCTGTTTCCAATGCAGAAACAAAACCACCAGAGGAGAAGTAATAGACCCAATTACCCTAGGTAGGCTGTGGGTAATAGATTTTTATTATCGGGATAGCTCATCTCGGAGGCAGACGCAGAGACCTGTTTCATTAGACAGCGACACCTCTTGAATTGAGACGAGCAGGTTCACCAGGATGACGATGGGGTGGGGGGATTCAGATTCAGAAACACACTCGGGGCTGGCAGCACTGGGACCATGGGGCCTGGAGGAAGTGGGGTGATGGGAACACCCAGGGGCTTCCCGGCCGGCCCTGGAGCATGCGGGAGGCTGTCAAGGTTGCGGAGCTAGAATACCCTGTGAGCACCAAGTTTACCAATGTGGGGGCCACGTTGGATCACACTGAGATAACGGGCCAGTAATTAGGAGAGCTGTCAGGAGAGTCATAAAATGTGTTATTTACACCCAGCTTGTGGCCCCAAATGCCCTCCATATGGAATGACTTTTTAAATACTTCACTTCCCAGACAATATCATTCATCTCTGTGTGCTCAAGTTCATGGTCGTTAGCAGGAGGGAAACATGCACCGAGAGCATGTTGGGAAACGAACTCTGCAACTCTGGGTGGGGGAGTGTCCTGGGGCCAGTCGTGGGAGGGGGCCGGGTGCCCATCCAGGGTGGGAAGAAGCGTGCGTATGTCTTTAGGTGTAAAAATAAAAAATGAAAATAAAAATTAAAAAACAAAGAAACTTAAACAAATTGAAAGAACAGACAGAATCTGGCTCGGGATTCCCTTCTTATCAAATGTAGCTGGATTCCCAGAAAATAGGAGAAAGAAGACATCACCACCAAAAAGAAACCAGGAGAAAGAAGGAAAAAGGGAAGACAGGAGAGATCATGCTTCAGGGCTATTTATGGAGCAGGCGAGAAGCCTGGCGGGAGTGACTTCCTGGAGTTTTTTCAATCAGACATGATCGTACCCATTTCACAGACAGGGTAAGTGAACCCGCTCCACAGGGCTAAGTTCTGATGAGAAAATCTTGCTTTTAAAAAAGACAATGAGGGGCTGGGGATGTGGCTCAAGTGGTAGTGCGCGCGCCCGGCATGCGTGCGGCACTGGGTTTGATCCTCAGCACCACATTAGAAAAAATAAAAGATATTTAAAAAAAAACACAATGAACAAAAAGACTTGATTCCAGAACCTGAGAGTACTGAACTTTCTCTCCGTCCACTCCACCAGTGGCCTCTGAACGAGGTCATGGGGACCCTGCCCCAGGGAGACTCCAAGCCAGCACTAAGCTGGAGGAGGTCATAGAAGCAGAGAGAGCTTCTCATTATTCAACTTTCAAGAATTTTGCAAGCTTGTTGTTAAACACAGCTATTATCAAAGATTAAATGACAGAAAGTGACCATTGCACAAACCGTATTTTTTAAAAAGCGCTGTACTCATGCTTCCTGATCATTTTACCAGCATTTGACTGTTGCCTATGTTTTTGGAGTTCACCGAGTGAATTTTATCCTTACAGCGGGAACGGTCTATATGGGTGAGCCACTGCGCCTGCCTTCCTGCCTTTGCATCCAGTGACGTCATCTAGGTCAGCCTGAAATCCGCCCTGGTGGGGAGATTTACACCACAGGCATCGGCACACACCGGGAGCCAGGAGTCCTCGTACCCTGGGGAGCTTGTAGCTGGGAATGCACCAGCGCAGCTCTGCCCCCGCTGTTTTCCAGTCCACATTCACCTTTTGAACCCACTGATGGGTTCTATTTTTCTTTCAAAGGAAATCAAGCGCTACAGAGCAGGGCTGAGATCCCTCGGAACTATCCCCTCGTCTGATTCAGATCTCACATTTTTTTCATTTTTCCCCATTTAAAGGTGGAAAATATACCCCAAAGTAACAGCAAATAAATAATTCATGGGCCATATATAATTGATGCCGGGTTTAACAGAAGGAGCGCCGTAAGTGGTTGTCTATTAACTATTTATGAGTTTGCCTGGGCGGCTGACAAGCCACGCTCGGCAAGGAGATCACACCCGTGCTCCCATGTTTTATTTAAACATTATTAAAAGTACACAGCCTGCAGAGAGGCCTTCAATTCCACCCAGAATGAGATCCGCTATGAAGTCGTCCTGGGTCTCAGGAAGGCTGGGCTGGGCTTTGCTAGGAATGCTGCTGTCATTGCTCTGTGTATGTCGGGGTGGAGTCTCCTCCTTCTCCCACTGTGGACTTTCAGCCCCCTCGCTGACTGTCAGGTGACCCTGGATTCATCGCTTCCCCTCCCTGAGCCTCAGTTTAATCATCTGTGAAATGGGCAATACCATAGCTGTGCCTTTACAGTTCCTATGAGGATTACAGGCCAGTGGTTCTTAGCAGGAGGTGATTTTGCCCCATGGGACATTTGCCATTTGGAGACATTTTGGATGTGGATGACTGAGGCAGAAGAGCTATCTGCATCTAGGAGACAGGGATGCTGATAAATATCTCAGTGTGCCCAGAAGAGTGTTCAACAACAGAGAATTATCTGATCCCAAACGTCAATAATGCCAAGGTCAAGAAAATCTAGGTTGCAGAATCAAAAGCGATATCGATTGTATGGTCAGTTTTTTAAAGTACTTGAGTGAGTAAAGATCATATGCCTAAAATGTCTGAGTCAGTGGATTTGAGTAGGTCAGACCTGGCTTCAGATTCTGACTCTGACACTTAGTGGGAATGCAACTGTGGAGATACTGCTTTGCCTTCTGGCTTTTAGTCATCTCATTGGTAAAATAGGGATAATCACCTCCAAGGATGAGAATCATGTAAAATACTTAGCTCCGTGCCTGGCATACAGTAAGTGGCGAACAAATGCCACCACTTGTTATCATCATCACTGTCAGCTCCATGCGCACCGTGTGGGATGTGCGAGTGGAGCGGGTGCCCTTACCATCAAGTCTGGGTGGAAGGAGAAAGTCACGGGGAACGAGTTCATTCAGTCTCCACAGACACGCAACAAGACAGCTGTGTGACGCCGCCCTCTGCTTTATAGGTGGGGAAACCGACGTTCTCCAATACGAAGGCCGCTATCTGAGGTCTCAGGCTCCAAGCTCCATGTTCTTCCTACCATCCCACAGTGGGTTCAGTAGGGTCCCCATAAAATCCATATTCCCTGGGAACCACAGAATGGGACGTTTCTGGAAACAGGAGCCATCAGTTAAGATGAGGCCATACAGGGCTAGGGTGGGACCTGAATCCAATGACTGGAGGCCTCATAAAAAGAGGAGGGACGCTCAGGGACACAGAGTAGGGGAGAAGGACACATCAGGACAGAGGCAGAGACAGGAGAGATGCAGCCACCAGCCAAGCAGCACGTGGAGCCACTAGGAGTTGGGAGAGAAGGGAGGAGTCTCCCTCAGAGCCTTCAGAGGGGGCGTGGCCCTGAGGACACCTTGGTTTCAGACTTCCAGTCCCCCCAACTGGGGTATGACCAACCTCTCTTGTTTTAAGACTTCTGGTTTCGGTGATTTGTTATAGCAGGCCTAGGAGACCAAAACCCACCTTCTCCTAAGACAAGTAAAATTGTAAAATTAGTTCTGTGAAGCAAGGAAGGGGGGGCAGGGCAGAGAGGAGGAAGGTGATTAGTAATTTGCAGGAGGTGAAGAACCCGGGATGAGAAAGAAGGAAGAGAGGAGAGGAAGGGTGGGGTGAAGAATCTGTGTCTATAGCCCTACATTCAGTTTATCTCTGACTTTCTGAAGATGTGAATCTATCCTAGAGCTGCCAGCCCAGCACACAGCAGACATTCACTACACACCTCCCGAGGTCAGCATGAGGTGTCTTAGTTTTCTACTGCTATAAGCAAAATCCCTGAGACTGGGTACTTCACAATGCACAGAAATTTACGTGGTTCCTGTTCTAAGAAGTTGAGATATCTGACTGAGATCACGGGGCCAGCATCCACAGAGGCTGCATCATCCCATGGTGGAAGGCAGAAGGGCAAGAGAGTGAGAGAACGAGAGGGGATATATTCACTTGTATTTTGGCAACCCATTCTGGCAATAACTGACTGACTTTAATGATAATGACACAAATCCATTCTGGAACTAGTCACCTCCCAACACTGTTGTATTGGGGAAGTTTCCAGCACGTCAACTTTGGGGCACACACTCAAGCCATGGCAGGTGACAATGAAGAACATGATTCAAGAACTGCTCCCCCTAAGCTACATTAGCTTCATCATTTAAGGGGCCCAGCATACCTGTAAAATACCCCTTTAAAAATATTTGCATAATCTATGATTATCTCTCCATATGCCATATGACAATGAGTCTGTAACATTATTTCCTTTTGAGAGAACAAAAAGAAAATTCTTCCCCCTGGCAAGATGATTGGACTCCCCACCCCCAAAGCTTGTTATTAAAGGTTTAAAAGCCTAACAAATTTATTTCAGGTAGAGCTGAAACAAAAATGGACTTGAGCTTCTGTTACAGGGTGTATCCTCTAAACACAGGAATTCTGATAAATCTATTTAGTTTGATTATCATCAGAACAAATTTATCACTGTGCTTTCAAAAGAAAGAAAGAAAGAAACTCAAATGATACATGCTCTGCAGTCCTACCCAGGCCTCTCGGTTGGACTTGACCACTTGCTCCTGATATCAGTTGTTTTAGGGACATGTGCACCATGTCCTCCTCTTCAAGGGCACAGCTCCCGTCCAGTCCCCGTCTGCATCTCCCATAAGATCAGGCACAGGCCCAGACACGCAGGAGGATGCAAACCCACGTTCGCGGTCTGACAGGTCCTGTCCTGGAGATGCATTTTTTGAGTTGTTCTCTTCAGAGATAAGTTTTCAAAACGCGGAGGGAACTGTTCAGCAGTCACTGGCTGAGCTTCTGCTCAATGCCTGACCCTGATACGAGGCTGGAGGCCCAGAGGCTAATGAAACCCCATCCCTTCCCCAGGGGCCGTCGGGGAGGACAAGGCGGCAGGAGTGGTAATGAACCGGTGAGGACCCGAGGGTGGGGTGGGCACGGGGGGGGGGCGCAGGGACACCAGGAGGGGCTCACCGACCCCTGATCTGGGCCTGGAGGGTGGAGGCCGGCAGGCAGGGGCTGCAGGGAACACAGGGCGTTGGGTCCCCGTGGTGCCCTCACGCCTGTGCAGAACATGCAGGGCGGTGCAAGGCGGGAACCAACGGGTAGAAAAATCTAGAGACTGAATTTCAGTAGCTCCGTAGGCCACAGGAAGGAGTCTGGGCTTTGTTGTAAAGGCAACAGGGCGCCTGTGGAGATTTCCTAGCAAAGGAGTAACACAGTAAAATGGATTCCTTCTGGAAAGTTCTTCCACGGGGAGGAGCAAGCGTGGAGGAGGAGCAAGAGTGGAGGAGGAGTGGGGAGACTCTAAGAAGTAACCATGGAAGCCCAGATCAGAAGGGAAGCTGCCTAGGTAGACAGGACGCCAGGAGGGGACAGTTGGGGAAGACACGCAGGGTAAAATCAGCTCTCCTGTCTGGGGACTTGTGAGCGGCTCCAGGGAAGGTGGAAACTAGAGAACCAGCAAGATGGGGACCAACAGGTGCAGCCTCCTCCTCGCGGGCTCCGGGCCTCCCACCTGCACCAGCCTCCTCCTCCCCTGGACGCACCCTTGCCCGCCCCGTCCTGGGCCGAGCCAGCTGCCCTGAGCTCCTCACCGCTGGAGACAAACACGGAGGAGCCCGTCTCCTCCCCCAGTGACAAAGAGACTTGAGTGATTTAGAGTCAGAATATTCCTTCCTCTGTCATGGCTCCTGGAGTCGCCAGAAATAGTACATTTACTAAAATTAATGGCAAAACCTCATTTTTCTTTTTTTTTTTTTTTTTCCGGGAAGCCAGGTTCCATCGGTGGGGTAATTGATGCTGATCTGGAGGAGCCGGTGAGCGGGCCGGGGGCATCCATCATCCACAGGACACAACGCACAGCCCTTTAAGCCAACACCAACAGTGACAAATGGCACAGGCTGGGGACAGGCGGAAAGGATGTGGACAGGAGATCCATCAACTTCCTCCTTGGTTCTCACCAGGGCCCAGAGGCCCAGATCCCTTTTTGGTCTCCCACAGCAGAGTCATTTTTCAGCAGGACTGGGTTGAAAGGCCAATGTGGGGGGCACAGTGACAGTTTAGTGATGGACACCCAGGGAGGCTGATCCCAGGTTTGCCACCCTGACCCTGCAGCCCTGGGTGACTTTACACTGCCCTCGGTTCCTTCTCTACCTTCTACAGTTGATGTAAAATGTCAAAGACAGTGTGCGCCAAGGGCCTGGGCAGGAGCAACTCAATGAGTGTTTGTTGACGGAGTGAATAAACGCGTATCTGGGCTGCACAGTTAGGAAATGTCTTCGGCCCTTCCAGGGAGACTTGAATTAAAAAAAAGAAGGAGGAGGAGGCAGAGAAGGTAACCCTTTACCCTAAGAAATGGATCTGAGCAGGGTATGGTGGTGCATGCCTATAATCCCAGCAGCTGAGGAGGCTGAGGCAGGAGGATCGTGAGTTCTAAGCCAGCCTCCGCAACAGTGAGGACCTAAGCAGCTCAGTGAGGCCCTGTCTCTAAATAAAATACGAAATAGGGCTGAGGATGAAGCTCAGTGGTCGAGGGCCCCTGAGTTCAATCCTCAGTACTTCCCTCAAAAAAAAAAAAAAAGAAAAGAAAAGAAAAAGGAATGGATTTGGGTGGTGACAGTGGGCATGGGGGAGAGATTCCGCACCAGCAGGTTTTCCAAGAATTTCCCAAATCACAGTGCACAGCTTCCAGTTCTGCCTGCAAAAGCTGAGTTCCCATTACAGAGAAAGCTCTTATTGGTATGAGGTTCACTAGCAATGGCCTGGATTTGATCTTCCCGTGGAGTTCCATATCACCCCCACACAGGCTGCTCCTTGTGGGGTCCCCAACATCCACCACAGGGCTTGACCCATAGTAAAAATTAGGGCTTCATATGCATGAAGAAAAGAACCAGAACTCTGACTTCCCAGCTGGGTTTTGGTGAGGTTTGTAAGAGTCTATGTGGCACCGAGAAGCTGCTGAGGACGGGGGAAGGTCAGTGGGTGGCGTGGACGTGCACGTGAAGCTGAATGGATGGGGCTGCACTTCCAAGAATCGAGAATGCCAGGCCTCTGGGGGAGGCCTTGGTGACAAGAATGGTCTTCAAATGACATTGGGCATTTAACTTCCACCAAACCTTGTCTGTCCATATTGCACGTGCACGTCTACACTGCAAGCACCTTAGGATTCCCACCCCTGCTCCAATGCCTATCCTAGGCCACGCCCATAATTGGTGCCTAGTAGACATAGGTGGAATGGACTCACTAAGAAGACAAGCAAACAGGACCTTCTTTCCTCCCAGCCATAATTTTCCAGGGCCTAAAGGACATCCTTGAGGCAAATAGGTTGGTGAGTTGGTGACATCCACCGTCAGGAAGAGGCTGCTAGCATAACATTGTCCCTTTGACCCCTGTTCTCCCCGAGCACATCAGGGAAACCACAGCATGTGCTAGTGCCTTTAGGGTACCAACAGGACATGCCTTCCTCTCCTGGAGCAAGTTCAAGGGTGATCTCCCATGAGATATGTCCACCCAGGATCTGTGAAGATGAGTTTATTCCAAAAAGGGCTGTTTTGTAGCTATCATTCCAGTAAGGACCTCCAGACGAGAGCAACCTCAACTTAGGTTGCACCCTAAATCCAATTACAGCTGCCCTTATAAGAACATGGTGGAAGGATATTTGAGACTCATGTACTCAGAGGGGAAGGTCGTGTGAAGGCAGAGAGTGGGGCCGTGCTACCTGGAGCTGAGAGAACCCGGGGAGGGCAAGGTACAGTCCCCTCTGGAGCCTGTGGAGTGAGGGTAGCGCCCGCCAACACGCAGTTTCAGACTGTGGCCTCCAGAACTACGCAAGAATGTACATCTGTCACTTTATGCCAGTTTGTGGTCATCTCTTAGGACACTCAGGGGAACCTAACGTAACCCCTGACCACAGGTGCATAGAAATAGAGAAGCCAGCCTCCATAAGCTTACCCAGAGTCTTACAATCAGAAAACAAAGAAAGAAGCAGTTCTACATGCAAACGCTTTGTGTCTTAAGGTTTGTTTTGCTTCTGTTATGAATCACAGGTGGGGGCTGTGCTGGCTCACCTTGGTTTACTACACTGTGCAGGCGGCTTTATTCACAGTGAAGGTTGCTGTCCACCCCGCAAGGACTATAGTCCATTGTACAGATGATCATGAGCATTTTTTAGTCATAAAGCATTTTTAAGTAAGGCATCTACCTTTTTTTAGATACAATGCTATTATATTTTTTAGGGTGGGTACCAGGGCAGGGATTGAACTCAAGGGTACTTGACCACTGAGCCCCATCCCCAGCCCTATTTTGTATTTTATTTAGAGACAGGGTCTCACTGAGTTGCTTAGCACCTTCCAGTTACTGAGGCTGGCTTTGAACTCAAGATCCTCCTGCCTTAGCCTCCCAAGCCGCTGGGATTACTGGCCTGCACCACCACACCTGGCTGCATATTAATCTACTATGATGTAGTATAAACATAACCTAGATGCACTGAGAAACCAAAAAGCTCATGTGCCTTCATTGCAATATTGAATTTATTGCAATGATCTGGAACCAAGCAGCAACATCTGTGAGAGGTACATCTGCAGAATCTCAGTATTTTAGGGGTTTTGAAGATCTGAATATGTTCCCAGACATGGGGACAGGGAGGAGAGGAAGAAAATAGGGATGAGGAGGACAGCGAAAGGGATGGGGGAAGGGAGGGGAGAAAGAGAAAAAGACCGCCAGGGACAGGGAAAGAGAACCACTGTTTGATCTGCCTTGCCCGCGTGCCTGGCTAGTTAAAGAAGACATCAGAAGAGAAAGGCTGGCTGTTCTCTCCTCCCAGCCACAGCTTGCAGGAGGGGGACTGGCTGCATTGGAAGCAGGACTGTTAATGAGGAAGTTACCCTGTCAATTGGAGGAAAGAGCCTTTCTGTCTCCCAGGGCCAGGGCAGTGGAGGACCTGCCAGTCATGGGCCTGCACTGTGTCTGGGAACTCAGTCTCTGTCCAGCACCTTGTCTGCCCCACCCCCAAGCCAACAAAAGCCAGGCAGCTGGCTTGTGAAGGGTAAGCTGAAGGGGACAACTGGCTATGGGGGACAGTGACCCAGGAAACACATTTGCTGTAGAAGGACTAGTTCCTGCCACAACGATGGCACTTAGAGACCTCTGGGACCAACACTGAGGAGGTCATAGGTGGTACTGGCGAAGGCTCTGGGGTGCTAGGCAAAGGGATGCCAGATACTCCTTCCCCACCTCCCCTGCCCATCACAAGAAGCATAAATAAGGTGGCTTAGAGATGTCTGTCCTCAAAGGGAAAAGACAGAGCAGACACTCAGATGGTCTCCGATTCCTGTTCTTAAAACAAAACACACTGAGTGACACAGAAACCATCCCACAGGCAGAGAACAAATCTTAAAATGTTCTTTGGATCACACTGGGGTCAAAGCACGACCTAGTGGGTAAAATCATACACTACAGAGTTGGGCTGACTTGGATTCAAATCTATGTTCACGTGTGACCTTGGGCAAGTTAACGCGCCACTCTGAGCTTCCATTTGACAAGTTGATGTCCCTGTGCCTCAGTTTACTCATCTTCGTATCGTAAAACATAATGGCACCTACGTTAACAGTTCTGATAGGATTCAGACAAGGAACGGTTCACCCAGCATGCAGCAAATGATTAATACTTGGTGACTTTTATCATTATTCTTATATCTGTCGTTACTGTTAATAGCTCAGAAATAACTTCACAGATGAGGCCTGAGACTGTTATCTCACCTCTTTGAAGCCTCAGTTTCCTCATTTGTAAAATGGGGGTAGAAATTCTGACCCCACAGGGTTGTTGGAGGAGTACAAGACACAAAGGACACTAAGACACAGCAAAAGACCGACATTGAAAACGCGGGTTCCCTCCCCTTTGCTTGAGGCCACCCTGTCCCAGAAAGCTTGGGTCCGAGTGCGCCTGCGCTTCAGGGCCCTCCAGCAGCACAAATGCCATTGGTCCGCTTTGGCCACGCCCCCATGGTTTGTAGCCAATGGCAGCGCCTTTCCCAGCCCATCCCCTCCTGTTTCTCCAAGTGGGCTCCAAAGGTCCCGGAGGCAAGCCCTTAGGTCTCCAGGAGGAAGGCCTTCCCTGTCCCAGCAAAGGAGGGCTCTCGGGAGCCCAAACCCTCAGTCATCGAAGGGCCAGTGTGGCGACATGACTCACCAGCTCCATGCACCTCCTGCTGGCCTCCGCCTCCCGCTGCACCAGCTCCTCCATGTCTGCCTTCAGCTCCTCCAGGCGCCGCTGGTAGTACTGGCTGCTCTCCCGCTGCTTGGACTCCGAGGCCTGGGCCTGCGACAGGTCCTCGCCCATCTTGATCAGGCTGTCCCGAAGTCTGATCACCAGGACCTGAGAGGGAGGGGCAGAGAGCACACCCCTGCTTGGAGCCAGAGGTGCGGGTCTTAGAGCAAGATGAGTCTGAGTGTTTGCCTAGAGTCATCAGGAGAATCCTGATTTCTGAATCAAAAATGAGGAATTTCCTTTGAAAACAGAAAATGGTAACTGCTATTCTGAGAGGCAGTGAAACACTGATGCCCTTGATGCTCTGAGTTTGAATCCCTCTGCTACCTCTTCCTGGCTGTGTGACCTTGGGCAGATTACTGAACCTTTCTGAGGGATAATGATGATTTTCCCCCTGTGTTGCTGGGATCCAGCTCATAAAGTGAAGAAGGCTTAGCCAATTCCTGGCACAGAGGGTGTGCTGGACAAGGGTTGGAAAGGTTGAGAAGGGTCGATGTTTATGGCAGCCCTCCTTCATCCTAAGTTCTGGGAGGTGGACTGGTGCTTTGAAGAGAGAACTATCCTGGGGGGTCCAAATCCCTTCTGAATTGTGGGTTTTGGATTCTAGATTTATAAAACAAGTGCCTTTGATCCGGTTGTCTTTGATGAGCCTCAGCCCTAATATGGATATTTTTACATTTCTGGGGACAAAACTCTAAGATGACAAAATAAAACAATGGAGAAAAAAGTGCTTTGGGCTACAGAAAACAAATCCAAAAGCTGTTCTGCAGAATTCATTAGGCGGCCAACAAGCCTGGAACCAATCGATCCTGATGGGCAAACACACCCTGTTGACATAAGCAGGGCCCCGCATGAATATTTCAAGCCCCTGCTGAGAGCTCTGAGCCCCTTCTCCAGAGCCACAGATGGGGGAAAACAGGCTTCAGAGCAGACGCTGAATAACAGCCTGAAGGGGAGCTTCGCCCTCCAGCTCCTCTTCATCTTTCAAAGGGAGTTTAGCAGCAATTTCAGAGAGCAGCAAGGGGTGTACGGAGGAACAGTGGTTCTCAAAATGTGTCCCCAGGGTCCGCCCTGTCTCTCTGCAGCAGGGACCTGGGGTTCTGCTCGATTCAAATAACGATGGCGGTGGTCAGGGATGAGCTTGGACACCACTGGACCAGGGTGTTGGTTTTTTGGCTCTTACTTGACTGTATTTGAATTTTAAAACAGATAACAGTGCAACATGGTGCAGGTCATCATGTAACACACAGCCCATCGAAGTTTCATGATGATCCGCAGAGACAATTGCGCCTTGAGGGATCCCTTGAGCCATTTGGAGAACCACTGAGGGTCAAGGCCAAGAAAAATGTCTCTCTGTCTCCACCCTCGGCAGCCTTATTAGAGCCTGGATTCCCCTAGGGGAGTTGGGAAAATGTTTCAGGATGAGGAGTGCAGCTGGGCTCTGTGAGGATGATGCTCTGTCCTACCCCAGGGAGCCGGCCCAGGGTGGGGTGAAGGTCAGCTGTCAATCTACACCCTCCCGGACTCTCTGGTCACTTGCCCTTTCTGGCCTGTTCTTCCTCTTTGGACGAGGCCTATTCTGACTGCCCCCCAGGGCAGCATCAAGCAGACTGGCTGAAGTGAGAGTATGTCCACAATGGTGATGTCCTCTGTAAGTGTCCCATGTCCTTGGCCTACAGAGCCATTCATTTCCCCACCCATTTCCATCTCTCTCTTCCTGTGTCTCTTTATCTTCATCTCCATCACTGGTCCATCTACCCATCCCCGCTTCTAATTTTTCTTCCCCTCCCTTTTACTCTAGAAGGCAAACACACACCTGAGCTCTCGGCTCAAGGTCAACGTGAAGGTCATCAGTGAACCCCATCCCAGACCATCACATTTTTGCCTGCATTTCAAGGTCCAGCATCAATGCCGTCTCCTCCTGGAAGTCTCCCTGATTCTCTAGCTTTTCTTTTTAGAAAAAATCCCTGTTCTCTCAACCTCACAGCCTCCTCCCCGGAATACAGGTCACCCTGGGCATCTCCTGCAGAGCTCTAGGCTCCCCACGTCCATCCCCTGGGCACCCAACACAGGAGCGAGCACTCCTTGGGTGCAAGATGAGTTTCTGTTCAGGGGGAGTGTTGGGCAGGTAAGTGGATGAGGGCATGGGAAGAACCGAATCAGTGAATAGAAAGGTGGGCAGCAGAGGAGTTGGGGTCTGAATAAAAGAGAAGAGTGAGCAGAGGAAATAAAAATGGCGGGAGGTGGATGACAGACCGTGATGATGGGTGGAGATGGGTGGGTGGATGGCCAGGTGGGTGGTGGGAATGTACAGAGAAGAAAAGGGAGGGGAGGGGAGAGGAGGTGGATCTGTCATGTCTGTCCAGCCCAGGCTCCTGAGCAGCTAGCCGGGCGGGTGGGGGTGGCTGGGCTCCCTCCAAGCCCCAGAGGCTCAGGCCCAAGCCCTGCTGACATGTCACCAGTACCTCAAGTCTCTTAATCTGCACTTTCTGAAACTCCGTCTTGTTCTCCAGGTCACAGATGGCTGCCTCCTGCCTGCTGACGATCGCGCGGTCCACGGTGGACTGCTCCAGGTACTGGACGCGCATCTCCGCCACCTGCAGCTGAGGCACAGAGGGGTCCACTGGTCACCTGTTGGCCCCAAGTCCCAGGACACAGGTACGCGCAGGTCCCAGCCCCAGGGCCCACCTCCTTCTTTACTCAAGTGCCACACGGGGAATGACTACGAGTTAGAACCCCTGGGTCCCGATCAGAGGGCCCCTGTTGACACCCCTGGGTGTCAGGTGCTGGGAGGAGATGCTTTCTGTGACTTCAGAACCCAAACAAGACTTTTGTTCAGTCTTTCTTATGCTTCCTCCCCTGGCATAATAAGGGAGTGAAACTAGTCCACAAGCAACAAGATTCAGCCCTGGCCCCGCCATTTTCCAGCTGGGTGAACCATCTAGTGCCCTTCTTTGAACCTCAGTCTCTTCATCTTCACTGTGGGGACTGAGCATTCATTCAGTGAGTACCAGCCGGTGGCTAGTGCAGCTACAATTTTTGTTGTGCTTGTTGCTACTCAGAGCCCAGGGACATTTGCTTGAAACCTGGTCACCCTGACGGTCATTCTAAGCAGGCACATGCAATGGTTCTGGAAGGACTTTGAAAATCTCGTGGAGAGAGCAACCCACCAGGTAACGACAGAGAGCAGGGGACTCTGGAGGGACCACGAAGGGCCATGGCCCTGTCTTGCACTGACCAACCCCTTCCCCGTGGAGCCGTTTCTCAACAGGACAGAATCCTGTATGAAAATCTGGTGAATGCGCCTCATTGTGTGCGGCATCTTGGGAAAAGGGATATGAGTGTGTGCATGTGTCTGTCTGTCTGTCTCCTGGATTGTTCTCAAGTCACTGGCCCACAACTGGAGGGAGTGAGGAAACGAATCAGTCCATGAATCAGTGAGTGGCCGGCCCAGGGGTGGAGCCCGGGGCCTGTGGAGCCCGGGCCCGGGGACCCTGCCCTCCTGCCCAACGTGGCGGCTCCCGTCACACACTTGTTCCTGAAGCTTGTGCTTCTCCTTCTTGGCTTCCTCCAGCTCCTGCTGTAGCTCTTGGATCTGACCAATGTCCGCAGCCGACTGGTGAGACACAAATAAAATGTGGCCGTGAGGCCCTGGGGCTTCCTGGGCACCCAGCCCCGAGAATCCCTTCTCCCATCCACAGAGGCGCCATCGTCACTGCCCCACAGTCACCTCTCACATCCTCCCACACCCTTCATCTCAGGGTCTCCCGAGTCCTCCAGTTGGCTCAGCCTGAGTTTTGGTCCACTGTCCGGAACGTTATGATTCACCCCAGGGAGCCCAGACGGGAATGAGCTGGCCCTGGCCTGAGGAGCAGATCCCCAGGGACAGGGCCGGGTAATGGAAGCTGGACCTGGACATGGCCTTGGCAAGCCAGGGCCCCTCTGCACCTCAGTCTCCTCATCCGTGAGATGGGGTGATCGCGTCTCTTTGGGCCCTCAGAGGTTAAAGGAGGTGGTGGAGAATAAAGACCCTTTAAAAGGACAGCCGGTGACTGAGCTGTGTACCTCCAAGGAGAAGGATTCCTGAGGCCAAGACAGCTCTTCACTGCCGCGAAAATAATGTAGGTTTATTATCTAAATAATCTGTAATGGGAATATGCAGGAGCTGCTATTTAAATTGAACAAATAAACTTCCATTTTAGACAAAAGTGAGTGATTCATCGACACAGAGGATGTTGTGGTTGTTAAACTCTTGGTGACAGCACTCAGAATTTTTTTTCTTTCTTTCTTTCTCTCTTTCTTCTTTGGTACCAGGGATTGAACTCAGGGGCCCTCGACCACTGAGCCCCATCCCCAGCCCTATTCTGTATTTTATTTAGAGACAGGGTCTCACTGAGCTGCTTAGGGCCTCACTGTGGCTGAGGCTGGCTTTGAACTTGTGATCCTCCTGCCTCAGCCTCCTGAGCCCCTGAGATGACAGGTGTGCACACTGAGTATTTTTGTTATTCCTGCTTAGCAGAGAGCTTCTTAGACAAAACCTGGGTGGTGCTCTCCCCGGGTCTCCTCTGGAGGGACATGGGAGCAGGATGCCCACTGCTGTGGGAGGAGCTGTTCCTCAGTTGCGCAGATCAGAATCTGCAGGGGATTCCTCCCCACACCCCTCCACCCCAAGCTCCTGTGTTGCTCTCTGCTGCCGCTGTGTCTCCTGAGTGGCTCCCGAGTCCAGTGCTCCTGGCCACCCACTTGCCTGGTACAAGCCACAGTGGCCTCTCCCCTGAACAGCAGCTTTCACTCATTCAGTGGCTATTTACTTAACCTATTCCCTGCCAGGCACTGTTCTGAGCTCAGCTGGATACAGGGCTGGACAAGGCAGAGCACAGCCCTGTCCCCGTGGAGCTGACAGTTGCGGTGACACCCTATCAGGTTCTCTCCAACTGCATTTGCCCCTAAAATGTTTGCCAATGATCTTCATCACCCCCCAAATAAAGCCCAAACATCACACCTCTGAGACCCTCACTGGCCCTCCCCTCCTGGCCTGCGGAGCTTACCTGGGCCACGTTCCAGAACTCGCGGGCCACCTGACATCTCCTCAAATGCTCACCACAGGCCCTTTGCATGCGTTATTCACTCTGCCTAGAACATTGCCCACACCCCACTGTCCCATCCCAATCTCATCATCCAAGTGCCACCTCCTCAGGGTGACCCCCTGAGCCCCACTTAGGTCAGGATTCATAGAACCATGTTTACTTCCTTTCTAGATTCTCTGCTTGGTTTAAAAGTCTCCCCTTGGCTCTGGGTGATTATATGGTACAGTCTGTCCAGCCCACGAAACTGGGAACGACACATGGTGTGCCTCATGGTGCCTGACCCAGAACCAGTCCTCAGTGAATATTAGATAGGCAGGTGGACGGACAGACAGAGAGACAGACAATAGCTGATAGTTAGACAGGTAGGTGAACGGGTAAGTGGGAGGAAGAATGGATGGATGGAGGGAAGGGTGGATGGATGGAGGGATGAGGGATGGAGGGATGATCAGGGAGGTGGATGGATGGGTGACTGGGTGGGCAGATGGAGGGACAGGTGGGTAGGTGGATGACAGAATGGGTGTGTTATGTGAGGTGTCCCTCCAAAGTTCACGTGAGCCAATGCCAGAAGGTCAGAGGAGACATGATTGGGCGTGGAGTCTTGACCCAGGGAACCAGTCCCCTGATGGGATAGCCGAGTGGTAACTGGAGGAGGTGGGAGGCTGGAGGGGGTGGCGTTGGGGGTGTGACTCTTGGGTATGAATTTGGAATCTGGAGGGTGGAGTCTGTCTGCCTCCTGGTCCCCACGTGAGCTGCTCTCCTCGGCCACCCTCTCCCTCCACGATGCCCTGCCTCACCTCGAGCCCGAGGAGTGGAACCTGCTGTCCCTGGACTGAGACCTCTGAACCACGAGCCCTCAATAAACCTTCCTCCTCTACACTGTTCTGGTCGGGACTTTTAGTCACAGCAGTGACTACAACAGGGTGGACGGGAAAATGGACAGATGGGTGGATACTGGGTGGCCAGGTGCATGACGGATGGGTGGACAGAGGGGTGGGGGAGTGGGCAGATGTGACCAAGCGGAACTCCTCCTGGTTGAGGTCCTCCAGGGGTGCGCGCACTGCACAGAGGGGACGTCCCCCTCCCGCAGGGCACACGGCACTTACAGATCCTCTCTGTCCTGCAGGATCCTAGGACCAGGAAGTGGCCCCCCAGCACGTGTCCCGCCCCGCCCTGCCCCCGGAGCCCTGGCACCTGAGCGATCAGGTCCTTGTGCTTCTGTACAAGCGCGTTCAGGTCATCCTGGTCCTCGTCGATGCGCTTCAGGAGGCCCGCCTTCTCCAACTGCAGCCGGTTCAGCTGCTCGTCCACCTGAGGGCCAGGCCGGGCGGTGAGGGGGCAGAGCTGGAGGGCAGAGGGTGCCTGCCCGTGGTGCGCACGAGGGTCACTCCCTTGACAGTGGGTGCCAATGCTTGGTGCTGCCACTCTGTGGGTGTGTGTGGGTGTGTGTGGGTGTGTGTAGAGGGGTGCACACACATTGGGCATTCAGGTGACTGTGTGTCGTCTACATGGTAAATAGACTGAGGCCTGTGACAGCCCCTCCCCCAGAGTCTACACAGGCACATTTCCATGCGATTGCTGTGTGTGTAAGTGCCACCTGTGATCTCCCTCAGGACCGGGACTTGGTTCTGTTCACAGGTGCATCTCCAGCACTAAGCACCAGGCCTCATGTACATAGTAGGTGCTCAATAAATGCCTATTAGGTAGATGGACAGGTATGATTGTGTATTTTACCCGTGGGGGCATTGATTTGAGATGTGTGTCTAGTGACTATGTGTATGTGTGTGTGGGTGTAAGCGCATCCCTGTGTGTACGTACATGTGTTTGTGGGCAAGTTCTTCTTAATTTAGTGCAAAAAAATATATATAGGGTGAAAGAGCCAACAGGACCAAGAGATAAGCTTCTGCCTATAAATCCCCAGCTCTGCACAAACATGAGGCTTTTTACTCCCCGAATATAAATTTAAATGAACCCAACACCCCCTGTGCAGACAGGGATGTGGAAAAGCACACCCATCCCAGCAGACTAGACCCACAGTGTGTGCTCACTTCTCCCCATTCAGTGGTGAGCACACAGTAGGTGCACAATAAAGGGCTCTCTTCACAGTAGTAAAAAGATGTCCTGGTCTCTACTTTATTGGGGAACACATGAAATAGCACACCATAAGGACCGAGTCCTCTCATGGTGGCAAGTACACAGTGGGACTGCAGCAAATGCCTGAGAACCACCCACAGTGCTGAGCACCCCATGGGCTCATGATAAAAGCTCGCACTCAGGGTGCTGAGCGAACCACAGGCTCATATTGGATGCACCGTCACAGTATGAGCACACAGTAGGCCCACGTGTCTCCCTGCACACCTTCGCAGGTGGAGCGCACAGTTGACCCCCTAGATACCCTTAGCCATAATGAATCTCTGCGCACAGTAGGATGCCTGCAGTCAAAGTGCCGAGCACCTTGTAGGTCTACACTAAGTGCCCCTGCCCCTCTTACAGAGCTGAGCACCCAGTAGGTCTACAATGAATGCCCATCCCTCCCAGGTGCCACCCAATAGGTCCACTCTAGGTGCCCCTGCCCCTCCTATGCTCTCAGGCTGCAGGGGGACAGTACCAGGCTCTTGCTCCGGGTCATGTTCTCCAGCTCGCTGTGCATGTTCTCCAGGTCCGTTGTCAACGCCTTCTGGGTCTTCAGGGCGTCCTCGCACTTGGCCTCACTCTGCTCCAGCTGCACCAGGCGGGGGGAGGGGGAGAGGAGCCGTCAAAGGTCCTGCCCCAGCCCCGCAGCCCAGCCCCTGGGCAGCCCCCCCCCCCCCCCCCCCCCCCCCCCCGGACGTTCACCCTCCCGTCTCCATGCCGAGAAAGGAGCTGTGTGACCCCTGCAGTGACGGGGGCTGGGACTCAGTCCCACCCAGCAGGGGTCTGCCACACACACAGGCATGCGACCAGCAGGGCCAGGCATGCGACCAGCAGGCCCCTGCCCTCCCGTGGGGACACAGGCAGGGATGGGCAGTGGCCACCCCCTGGGGACCACAGGCAGCGGGCATGGGGTACTGGGAATGAAGGTACTGGGGTACTGGGAGGTGTCCTGGAGGAGGTGCCCTGGCAGTCAGCGGGAACCTGCCCAGGACAGTTTCTTCACCAGGTTCAGGATTAAAAGGGGGTCTGTAAAGTTCGTTTTGGGGTGGGAGGTACTGAGGATTGAACTCAGGGCCCTCCACCACTGAGCCCCATCCCCAGCCCTGTTTTGCATTTTATTTAGAGACAGGGTCTCACTGAGCTGCTTAGGGCCTCACTGTTGCTGAGGCTGGCCTTGAATTCATGATCCTCCTGCCTCAGCCTCCTGAGCCACTGGGATGACAGGTGTGCACCACTGCACCTGGCTGTGAATTTCTTTTTAAAAGCAAAATGTTCTGCACGAGAGCTCTCTGCCAGGTTCACAGCCCACACTAGATTCCCCAAGGCTCAGAGCCATCGGCTAAATGGACATTCCTTCTCGCCCTTTTCTTCCTCATCCCTGTGCCCAACGGCAAAGCAGGGTCTTCAAGACAGGTACGAGTCAGGTGTGTTCCCGTGGAGAAACCCATATCTGCACACAAACACTACGTCCACTCTGCAACTGACTCCTTGACTCCTGAACTCCAGATTCTCAGAACAGAAAACAATCTTAGAGAACTACCTAAGGAAAACACTTGGGGCTCAGAGAGGGCCATAGCTTGGCCCAAAGCCACACAGCTCTAAGGAACAGAGACAAGACAAATGTTTCCCAGAGCAGCACACTTAACACACCAGGCCACCGTCTCCAAGGGGATTAATGGTGTTAAGGTGGCGATAAGAAGGCAAGACCATATGGAGAGTCCTGGTGAGGTGGCATGCTTATCTCCAGTCCCTGCGGCCACTGGGTGGGGGCCCCTGTTAACTACCCAAGGGAACGTCACAACAGAGGCTGTGCAAAGACACCTGGCTGAGCCAGAGGGGCCTTCCCTGAGAGGAGCCCCCCCCCCAGGAATACGTTCACCTCCTTCCAATCAAAGGGACCTTCCTGACTGTTCAGCAGTGACCAGATGTCAAGGGGACTGAGTGCTACAGGCCTCACTCGCCTGCTCTCCACCCTCGGGTGGTCTGTGAGGGCCACCCTGCAAACACTCTGTTTCCAGGTGAGGGGCGGCTGGAGCGGTGGGGCTGGGCGGGGTCTGGACCCGGATCCCCCCCGAGCCCCTGCCCAGCTCCTGCAGCTCTCAGAGGTGGCACCTTGAGGTCCAGCCCTGTCCGTGATCAGGAGCCACAGCCCACAAAGCCACTGCCCCTTGAAGGCTGTGACCACAGCACATTCTGCTCCGAGCAGACCTGGGGCTCATTTCCCACAGTGATGGGGATCGAGACGGAGAACGATGTCTTCTAGGAAGGTAACTGGCATCGCTAGAGCGTAAGAGACAAAGGAAATGTCTTCCCCAGGAGACGCCTGGACAGGCCTGGGAGGCGGGAAGGAAGGCTCCGCTGCAGGCAGGAGGGGCAAAGCGAGCCTCTCCTGGAGTTGGGGGCCACAGTCAGGAAGAGCCTTAAAGCCATGACCTAAAGGACACAGAGACACAGAAAGAACCGTTCCTTCATGGGGGCGACTGCAGGTGCAAAGGCCCTGAGGCAGATCCAGGAACAGATATAGCCTTGAGAAAACAGAGAGATTGCCAGTGGGACTGGACAGCTGTACAGAGAGTGCAGAGGAGGGTGCAATGAAGATGCACACAGGGGTCACAATGGGGAGGCGTGTGAACCGAACCAGAAAGCTTACATGTGACTTTAGGGAAGTTGTCGATGGTGTCTAAGGAGGTAGGCGGCACTGCCTCTCTGTGCTGGCTGAGAGCTTTGGTGGGAGGAGAACCGGGCACCCTGGTGTGGCTGCTGCTGCGGTCCTCCAGCAGGGGATGGTGGGGCTGCTCCAACCGGGTGGAGAGGGTGGGAGGGAGAAGAAATGGCAGAATCTGCATTGGAATGGGGGGGTCCAGGCGCGGCAGGTGGGCCGTCGGGGATGAGGTCACACAGCTAACAGAGTTCCATCTGCACGATCCCAGAGTCCCCAGAGCCCGGGGCACTCAGGCCCTGTTCCACCCCCGCCTCCCAGGTGGTCTGTACGCTTCCTTCCTCTGGCCCTTGCTCCACTGTCCCCAGGGAGGATGGACGGACGGCCCAGCAGGCCCCGCGGCAGGGACAGCCGCTCAGGGGGGTCTGTGGGTCCCGTGGGAGCTGCTCAGGCTGTCCCCGGGTCTGGACCAGGGCAGGGGCTGCAGAAGGAGTGGCTCGGGGTTTGAATAGCCGGGTGGCACCCACACGTCACTCTGTGGAATCCTGCAGCTTTTCTGGAACCTTCCAGACATGCACAAGTACATTGCAGAGGAGAGAGAAAGAAGGCCACCACAGACAGGCAATGATGGGGCCCCGTTCTGTCCTACGTGCCACTAAAGCTTGGGCTCTGGAGCCCGACCTGCCAGGTCCCAGCACATCATATGAGCTCAGGAGGCTGAGGCAGGAGGATCGCGGGTTCACAGCAGCCTCAACAACAGTGAGGCCCTAAGCCACTCAGTGAGACCCTGTCTCTAAGTAAGACACAGAACAGGGCTGGGGATGGGGCTCCGTGGTGAGTGCCCCTGAGTTCAATCCCTGTACCCCCCCAAAAGAAGACCCTGGTGACAGCTATTGCCATTACTGTTACTGAGTCCCCAGAGAAGGGAGGGGACTCAGTAACATTTTAGAGATGAAGAAATGCAGCCGCCAAGGTCACAGCTGGGACAGTGACCACCTTGAGGTGGTCCTAAGCTCCTGCCCACCTGGGATGAGTGGAGGGGGTGGCTGACCCTGAGATAGCTGCATCAGGGGGTCTGGACTTCATGCCATCCACGTGGGCAGCGCCACAGCTTCCCCAGCGGGGCCTCCCGGGCTCTGCTCAGGCCACCTTCACGCTACTCTCAGGGCTCCCATCTGTCACACCCTCAGGAGCAGGAAGAAGCCCAGCTGCTTGGCTCCTGTCACCAGGACAGCGGGGCCAGAGCAGCCCTGGGCGAGACTCCGCTCCTGCGGCTGTGGGATGTGGTTTACGGAGCCGGGTAGCGAGCTGGTCAGGAGGGCCACCATCAGTCCGGCGACTGCGACGCTGGCTGGACATTGAAGCCCAGTCCTGGGGGGCCCCTGCGGGAGCCGTCGGGTAGCCGAGGAACAGAGGCAGCCGTGGCCAAGGGGCTCGGGGAAGAGCCACCATCCCCCTCCCTCAGTCCCTGGCAGCCAGCCTGGCATGTGGACAAGGTGACAGCTGGCCCAGTCCCTGTCAGCTCCAAGTCCCCAGCACAACCTGCCCGCCAGGCCGCCCGGCTTCACTGGAAAGTCATGACGCGGTGCAGAGGCTCAGGTGAGGGGAAGACCCCAGACTGGCACGTCCCCCACCTGGTGGTGGGCAGGACCCAGGGGACCTCAGAGCACAGCTGGAGTGACTGCCCTGCGGGGCCACAGCTTTGTCCTTCTCTTCCCAATTTTGTGTTTGTGAAGTTGGCAGGACGCGGCCCAGCACGTGGCTGGGAAGCACAAAATCAGCTGGGACGTCCCTCTTGCTGATCGGGTCCTTGTAGGGCCACGAATGGAACCAGCGAGTCCCTCCCAGGTCTTCTCTGATTCCCGAAGGCAGCCGTGGGGACCAGGTTGGGTGCTGTCCTCCTGAAAGTGGGCATAGTGCCCATTCCCTACACCGCGGCTATTGGGACATTCTTCCCGATCTCTCGCAGCCACCGAGCCTTGCTCAGCGAGGGCAGGAGACACTCGGTGAGGCCCGGACTCCTGGGAAGAGGCCAAGGTCCTGGGAGCCGGGAGTCCAAGGGCAAGAAGAGACAAACATCATCTGGCACCAGAAGAAGGGAGAAGAGGAGGTCGCACTGCATTTTTCAACATGGCCTCCTCCTCTACCATGAGGGGGACTCTGGATAGCAAAGACTTTGGATATCTTTTCATGAAGATTAGGAAGAACCCAGAGATCATGCAGAATCTGGTTCCAGCCCTAGCCCTCTACTGATGAGCCTATCTAAGTCAGTTTCTCGGCCTCTCTGACCTTAGGTTTTTTCCCATCCACAAAATGGGTGAGAAAACGGTTTACAATCATTGAGCAGAACTGCCGAGGACAGGTGTACCAGTTGTGCACTGCACACGTTAGGGGAGGCCAAGCACACAGATGGTGAGGAAGAGCTCTAACTTTGCACCAGGCACTAATCTGGACCCAAATAACCGGCAGAACTGGGATATGACCCCAGGCAACCTGGCCACCAGGCTCCCCTCTGAACCTTTACTCTCCCTCTGAAAGTGTAGGGCCACACTGGTGCCCTTCAGGGGAGCTCTGCAACCCAGCCCCCCTTCTTTTAACAGCAGCACCCCACCTTCCTGGTGAGGAATGTCCCTCCCCCAGACACCCACGTGTTTCTGTCCTGCTGACCCCAGGCCACGCCCAGAGAAGGGCATGTGAGCTGGCCCAGCCAATCAGAGTGCCCCTAGTGGTGGGATCTGGGGTAGCATCATGGCCAACACTGTGGGGTTTGCTGGGAAGCAAAGCCTTCTCTTTCTAAAGCAGGAGGGAAGGCTGGGGAGTCCCTGGGTGCCCTAGCCACCAAGAAAAAAAAGCCTACCTCCGAACACAAGCTGGCATTGAGGGACTGAGCCAAGAGGTGGCCGGAGACACATTTTTGACGACATGATTGGAACAGCTGGATCCGGCCAAGCCTGAAGGCAACGCAGCCTCTGAGCTTTTCAGATATTTCTGCTGATACCTTCCCCTTTTCTACTCAAGCCGGTCTGAACGAGGTTGCTAGAACCCAGGATCCAGGCAGAGGAAGGTGAGCCCCACCCTGGAGGGAATGTCTGCACTCTGTCTGACGCGAGGGCTCAAATCCTCTGGTGACAGTGTCTGTTGATGCTGCTCTGCCAAAACGTCAGATCAAAGTAGTTCCATCTGAAACTTGGTGATAGAGAAGCCATCGTTTGTGGCTTACCTATTCTGTGAACAGATCCCTACTCATGGCGGGGTAAATGGTCCCCGTTCCCAAATTTCTACATGGTGGGAAGAAGGACAGAGATTTCAACCCTCACTGTGTCAGACTCTGTGTTTGGGGATTTTTATTTGTTTTTTGTGTTTTGGTCCCCCAGGGTGCTGTACCCCTGAGATAAAACCCCAGCCCTTTTTATTCTTATTTTTGAGACAGGGCCTCACTGAGTTGCTGAGCCTGGCCTCAAACTTGTGGTCCTCCAGCCTCAGCCTCCCCCATCTCCCGAGTTACAGGCATGGACTGCTGCAGCCACTGGACTTCTTGATACTCATATTTGCTGTGGCCCCCAACAGCCCTGCAGGGAAGAAATCAGCCTCATCTTTTTATAAACAACAAAACAGTAATCGAGAAGGTCGTGATTTGACCAAGTCCTGATTCGAGAAAGTGAGACTCCAAACCCCTGCGGTTCCCAGGTCGTCCCTCAGCCCGGTGACACAGGCCTCTGTGCCCCTGCTGGTCCCAGTCACCGTCTCCCCACACCCGCCTCCTTTCCATTCAGCACCGGCATTGAAATTCTCGTCACACCGACGCCAACCACAAACTGATGAATAGCATCTTTCTCCCCCACGAGGCCATCTGCCCACCGTGAAGACCTGGGTGAAATGTGCCCGGGGCTGGCTGGCCGCAGGGGAGGAGGCCAGACTCCAGGAGAGAGGTGAGGAGGGCCCTTCCATCCAGGTCTCTGGTCTCTTTGAACAGCTCAGGGGATTTAAAAATACCACATGGCAAATGTCACCAGGGAAAGCATCCCGCAGAGAGAGGGTCCTAGACCTTACGCGGTGGCCCTCGAGAGTCAACAGTCGGTACTCAGGTTCTCCCTCTGGTGGCATCACCCAGGGCTTAAGTGACAGGCAGCCCTGACCATATGGAACAACAGCGGACCTTTCATGAAACGCTCTTCTTCACGCTTCATCCACCCCAGCCTTGAAAGTGTCAATATTTGTGGGGCGGACAAGGCCCAGTAACCACCGCGCTTTGAACCGATTACGACGGGTCTTTATCCGCGGCGGCAGGGGGTCATGTTAATATGGAATCGATCCACTCCAACATCATCTTTCAAAATAAAACACAAAGTCTCTTCCAACAAAACCTGGAGCAGGGCCACCTGTTCTGAGGAGGCTGGCTGGGGGGGACGCGGTCCCCAGGTGCCCAGTCACACAAAAGACATCACCAGGGGCATCATTCAGAGCTTATTAATTACTTCCCATGCCTCATGGAAGCTTGGGTGACAGGCGGTGACAAATGTCCCCATTAGGGAGCCAGGGATGGATCCTGGGTGATCCGTCTTCTGGGCACTGAGTGGGCGGTGGCCTCAGACTGTGGGCTGATCTCAGCCAGGAATTCACAGCCCGGAAGACGCACAGGCCTGAAGGAGCCCCCAAGTGGAGGGTCCCCCGGGGCCCCAGGGCTTCTGGGAGGGGTGCAGGGCCAGGGATGGCAGTGGGCCACCTGGAGGCACTGGGTTCATCTCCCACAGTGTGGCCACCCTGGGTTCAAGTCCCAGCCCCACTTCTGTGAGAAGTCTGTCCACATGTGCTTGTCCAGGCCCTGCCTCTGGAGTGGTGACTGTGGGAGACGCTAAGGAGCAACCTGGGGTGCGGCAGGAGAGTGCAGATTCCCTAGCCAGCCCTGGGGGTCGGAGGTGGTCCCAAGACCAGATGCCCACACTGGACTTCAGAGGGTAAATCCTCAGAGACCTGAGCCAGGGGGATGCAGCTTGGAGAGGGGAAGCCACTGTCAGCCAGTGACGGGGGCCAGAAGGGTAGGGGCTGAGCCGCACATCTTGGAAGGCTCAAGTTAAAACACCTGGACTTTTGGGGGAAGTCAATGGAGAGTCATTTATGTTTCTTTTTTTCTTTTTTGGGGGGAAGAGGCATACTGAGCCACATCCCCAAATCCCCAGTCCTTTTTAATTTTGATCCAGGGGCTCAGGAAGTTCCCAAGGACCTCCCCAAGTTGCTGAGGCTGGCCTCTAACATGGGATCCTCCTGCCTCAGTCTCCCAAACCTCTGGGATCATAGGTGTGCCCCAGGTTACTTCTGTTTCTTGAACACAAAGAGCCAAGTTTGTATTTAGATTTTAAAATTCTTGGTCTGGGAAGGTAACTGAATGGTGGAGCGCTTGTCTAGCATGCGGGAGGCTCTGGGTTCAATTCCTGGTGGGTGCCAAAGCAAACAAAGAAATCTATTCTGTCTCCAAAGATCCCATGGAAGAGAGATGGCTCAGACAGGATCCCAGGCCAGCAGGACTTAAGAGAAATCCAAGTGAGAGAGAGACACACACAGGTGGCCTCTAATGAGGACAGGAGAACCATAGCGGGTGGATTTCAGAGCACTTTAGGGGCTGCGGTGACTGAGGTCTGGCAGCCACCACTCTGCTCTCAGCAGGAAGGGGCACACACAGTCCCCAGCAAGAACACTGAGTCAATAATGCAGGAGCAGTGAGACCTTTCTCCACTTAACAAAAAGCAAATAACACGTTCCTCTTGGGGAAGAGATAAAGGTCAATGTCTTGAATCAATGGGAACAAAACAACAGGAAAATACCCAAGCCACCAGCCACGCCCTGTCTTCCCCTTTCCGTTGGAGCCAGGTGCCGGCACCTGCTGCTCACAGATGTTATTTATGCGCAGCGATTATCTCAATTATATATCTGGGTTGCTGGGATTGTTTCTGTCTCCAGATTAGTTTGTTTCCAGTGGCAACGTTCCGTGGGAATTGATTAATAATTGGCTCGGAGAGAACAGGTGCTGTTGGAGCCCCCCACACGCACCTTGCCTACGGATTGCAGGAGGCCACATCAAATTGTGGGCCCAGAAATCCACGTCTTGCAACAGCCTACACAGGAAGCAGCCCAGGCAGGCAGTGAAGGCTGATCCCATGTAAAGTGCTGTCTTGGAATTTTCCATTTACCTCAGGCTTTCAAATCCATGGCCTCCTGTCCTCGACAGCAATCCACTCAGCTGGGAGTATCATGCTCCCTTATTAGGTAAGGAATTGGCTCTTCAAATCGCCAAGGTCACAGATTTCATAAAAGCAGAGGCAGGCTCTGAACCCAGGAGGTGGGCCACTGTGCTCCAAGCCTTCTGGGGTCCTCTGAGCTCCACCAGGAGGCTCTGAGGCTTCATAGGAATATGTTGGAGGTTTCCAATGGAGGAACATGGGGTGGAAAGAGCTGAGGGATTCTCTTAGGGTACTAGGTGTGGGGATGGCAGCTCAGGGGCACCTGTCCATAAGGAGAGAAGATGCTGTACCAGAAACTTCTTGTGACACTGATAGAGCCTGATCTTCTGCATGTTCAGGCTCTGGTGCTGGCTGGAGTCTGGAATCCTGCCATTTGGGTTTCTTTGTGTTGTTGTTGTCTTATGTTTTTGTTGTTATTGTTTTGTGTTTTAAAGTTGGTCCAGTCATTTCCTCCTCTGATCAATACTTTCCTATGGCTTCCTAATATTTTGGAGATGAAGTTCAAGTTCCTTAGCCAGCTCACTAAGCCATCCATGAACTGGCTGCAACTTCTGACACCAGCAGTCCCCACGCCTCCTGAGCACCTCCTGCCTGAGCAATGCTGTGCCGGATGGAATGGGCTTCCCTGCTACCCTCTGCACCAAGGCCCCTTCTGGACTGTGCACCTTCCCTAACAGCAGTGCGTCCGTCCGTAGGGACAGCCCGAGTTACTAGCTCCTCTCCAAAGCAAAGTTAAGAACTTCCTTTTAGTTAAACCCAATGTTCCTCCGATAGAGCTCCACCCCTGACTTGTTCCAGGCTGAGTTTGCCTCTGGCTGGCATCACCTCTCTTCCTCTGCAGCCTGGGCCCACTCCATCCAGGGCAAAGAGCACGTCTGGAGGGGTGTGGAGCTCCCTCCCCCAGGGCTGAGCGATAAGCCACCCCTGGTTCTGCACCACCCAGGCTTCTGCCGCCCCTGCCGCGTTCCCCACCAGGCCCGCCAGCATCCAGGACACTGAGCAGCAAATGCAGTTCTCCTGTCTCAAAATTCGCTGAATTTTAACCTGAGTACAACTCAGATCTGTCACACAGACATAACCTTGCTAATAAGTTTCTCATCTGCAAAATGGACCTATTGCTGCCAGACTCAAAGGGCATTTGTGGATACAGGAAGCTACGGGGCCCAAATGCTCATCCTAAGAATAGCACCAGAGTCTCCCTATACGGTTGTTTGAGAATGTAGATCCTGGGTCCCAACCTGGACTTCATGCAAAAAAAAGGGGATCTAGGTTATTGGGGATCTAGGTAATTGGATCCAGAAATTGGTGGTTTTCAAATTAGTGCTTTAGTTCTCTGATGTGTGGCCAAGAGTGAGAGCCCCTGAGACACCAAGGTAAAAGCCCAGAACTCAGTAGGAACTCAATAAATGTTAATAGGACCCAGGGCAGGCAGACCAAATTGCAAGGATAAGAGCTGCTGACATTCAGGGCCTGCAGACACATCTGGCTGTGTGTCCTTGGGTAAAGTCCTCAGCCTCTCTGAGCCTGCCCCCCTTGAGAGTAAAAAGGGTCAAATAGAGGAGTGTCCACCTCACAGGGCTATGGCCAGGACTATCTGAAATAACACGCTTAAGGTTGCCAGCCAAACTTGACCTGGGAATTCCATCAATCTGAATGAGTCCTGAGTGTCTCCTTTTTTGCCATGTCACCAAAGTCCCCTGGACCAGGCGACCATTTCCTCTGGCCTGGGAGGGAGCACTAGCCTCTTAAGAGTACCACTTTCCCCCCTTAAACCTATTCTGGACCCAGAAGAGAGAGCCCCTAAAACATGGATGGGATTCCGTCATACTCTGCTCCATCAATCCGGGGTTAAAAGCCAAACCCTTCCAGGCCCTGCCTGTTCTTCCTCCCCAGGTGGTGGGCTGACCCCACCCCCAGAGGTAAAGGAGACCCCCGCCCTTCCGTACCCCAGGACCTTGAGCATTTCCTGTCTCACCCAGTAATGGTGCAGGATTGGCCCATGTATTCCCACCCGTGCTGGAGGGTCTGTGGTCAGACGTCCATTCATGAAGCTGGACACCACAGCTGCCTCGGGACCCACCTGACCCGTACCCAGCTATCAGGTGACCCCCAGCGGGCGCCATTCGACACCCCGTGGATGGATATGAGCATTTCTCGGCCCCGTCCCTTCCCCCACAGTCTGCGCTCCTGCCCTGGCGGGGCAGCCTCAGGCACAGGACAATCGCCGGCGTCAGGGCAGAGAAGCAGCGTCGCCCAATGTCATCGCCACTTTATTTGATTAGCTCTGACTCTGGCCTTGGGGACACGTGTGCTGGGAGCCAAAGGGACTGTGGGATGACCTCTGGTCCACGCGATCCCATCCTTCAGACGATCTCCATGACAACGGTGACGGCGAGCCAGAGCTGTGGGCTTCCTTTGATGGGAGCGGATGCGGGGGGATGGCAAGAAGAACTTTCAGAAGAATGAAGCCCTTTGATTGGGCTCCAGGCGCCTTCGTGAAATCCACTATTTCCCAAGAACACACATTTCAGCCCCGCAGAGGGAGGGTCCTCATGAATACGTTTAAAAGGGGGGGAAAAAGGAAAAGAAACAGAACCGCCCTGTTCCCCTGAGAGAGCGCCACCTGTGGGGGAGGGGACGCGGGTTGCCATGGCGACGGGAGCACTTTGATGGCAGGTCCACTGGGCACAGGGCCCTCTCCCCCAGGGGCTGCAGGGACCCCGCTGTGGCATCTCTGCCTCCCTGGGGGGCTCCCTTGGTGGTCGAGTACGGAAGATGGCGAGAGGCAGGGCCACCCCAGGTCCTGCTCCTCATGTCACGGGCTGGGTCTGACCCCAGCTCTGCCCCCTCCTGCCGTTACCCTGCCCACAGCAACTGCCACCTCGGGGCAAATGTTCCCGACTGTAAAATGGACACGATCCGAACTCCCCTTTCCCGGGGGGTCTCATGACAGTTAACTTAGGGGCCACGGCTGGCCCAGGTGACAGAAATGGCTAGATGCCCCGTGTGCCAGGGGCTGGGGCTGGCTCAGGACACGGGACGTTCAGCTCTGAAGCCAGGAAAGTCCTGGACCAGCCAGGACAGTGGGTCACCAGGACAGAAGCACTGGAGGAGGGGACAGCTAAGACGCAGACTCTCGGGATGGAAGGACCCGGAATGTTCCAGAGCAGCTCGTTTCCCGGGTCTTTCCCCAGATGCACACAAGCCATCGCAGCCTGAGGAAGCAGAGCGCAAGGCCAGACCGCAGACCCCGGGCAGTGCTGCCCCACGCTGCCCAGGGCAGGAAGACCGAGGCAAGGCCAGGACGCGGTCCCAGAGCAGAACGGTCAGGGGTGACCACTAAATGCCGTGCCGCGGCCTGGCCTGGGTCCCGGGGCAGGAAAAGGGTGTTAATGGAGAAACTGGTGAGATCTGAGTGGAGCCCGAATAGGGATTTTTTAAAGCTCCAGTTCAGTGACTAAGCTCTGCCAATGGTCCACTCTACAGAGAAACAGAGACGGGGGCAGAAGGAACAGGAGAAGCTCTGGGACCTCGGTTTCCACCCCTGGTGCTCGACTCTGCTGCTCCTGATGCTGTCTGCTGCCATCAGGGGACCCGCTGACTGTCATGAGCTTGTTTTCCAGAAAGAGGAGAGAGGAGCGTTAGGCCTGGAGTTAGGAGGTGTGGGTTCCAGACATGCTCTGCCTCTGACTGGCTGCGTGACCTTGGGCCTCTCTGACCCTCAGTTTCCTCATCTACAAAACAAGGAGAACAGCCAACAGATCACAAGAGAAGCCCATTTTTGATGTGCAAAGGACTGGGCAGGTACCATCAGAGATGACGAACAAAGTTCCTGCCCCTCAGGAAGCTTACAGTTTTGTTGGGGAGTCGGTGCAGAGTTCTCAGGGATATTGTGTGACTATGAAGAAGGTCTTGGCCATGAGGACAGATAAGGCCAGATGACAGAATCCAGAGGAGGAGGAGGAGGAGGAGGAGGAGGAGGAGGAGGAGGAGAGGAAGGAGGTGAACCTACCGGGGCTCGACCAGATGGCTTATCCAAGGGCGACTCGGGGCTCCTGGGATGTCACCAAGAGACAAACACATTTCCAGCAGGGCTCAGAGCCTTGCTGGTTTGAAGCTCCCCCTGGGGACTGGTGGCAAGCCCTGAGTCCCTGAGACACCATTAGACTCTGAGACCTCCTCAAAGCTCACACCCCCTTGCAGGATCTGCTCACCTCTAGCACCAGCCACCCGCCTTGGGCCACACTCATCATGGCTGCCGAGGTCACCAACTCCTGCCCTGGCCTCACCTCCCATCCACCCTCAGGTCTAATGCAACAGCTCTGAGGCAGCCAGGAACAGAGGAGCCTGGAGATCTGGGTTCAAATCCTGGCCCTGCCACTCTCTAGCTATGTAACTGTGGGCGAGTCATCTCACCTCTTGGTCACCCGTCACCTCACTTGACGATCCTCACCACACTTAGCTGTCCTGAGAATTCCACTAGACAAGGAAAGAGGACCTAGTACCCGGGTGGCCCCAGGTGATGGCAGCCAGTGGTCCCACAGATAACGTGATCGACGTCACCGAGTTGGTTTTCATTCATGAACACACACGCAGACACCCACCCACACTCACACACACACGGCCATAATCTCAGTGCAGGCACAGAAGGGAACAGGACCCCTCAGTTCCTCATAAGCCACCCCCCACACACCGACCACTGCCACGCGACTTCCCCAGCCCGTGACGTCCCCACATCCCTGCAGGTCTGTGGAGGCTGGAAGTTGGTGCCCTGACCCCGCTCCTGCCACCCTCCCCTGGTAGCAGCAGCGTCCCCTGCCTCACTCTGGAGGGGACCGTGACGCCCACCTGGCTGTGCACCTTCTCCAGCTCCTCCTTGCTGACAGAGGTCTTGCTGTCCTCCATGGTGGCCAGAAGAAGCTGGACGTCTGACAGAAGGGCATGAGTCCTCTTCAGGTCCCTCCGAAGACGCTTCTCCACATCAAAATCCCGGTGGCCAATCTGGAACCCAGGGAGAGGGCAGTGAGCGTGGCTGGAGACGTGGCCAGGGTGGAGCCGAGCACCCGGCCCTCCTTCCCACCGTGGATCCCGGGCGGTTCCCACGGCTCCTTCAGCCTCCATTTCCTCATCTGCCAAACAGCCTGTGGGCTCCCAAGTCCTTGGGGCCATCGTTGTCACCAAGCCCTCCATATGACCTCACCTCAGCTCCCGAGAGACTCCCCTGCCGGGCGAGGCCCTCCGCTGCTGGCCAGGCTCTGCTGACCGCAGTCAGGACAGCCCTGAGCAGGGACAGAGGAGCCAGGCACGAGGGAGGACTAACGTCATGGCCCTGGGTGCCGCCCGACGAGTGACGGCCATTCGTGGGACTGCGCCCGTGGGGTGGCGTGCTCCTCTGTGTGCCTGTCACACTGCAGGCTGGGCCTGGGGGGTACTTCGCTTCTCCCCAGGGGTGTCACCCTCAGCAGAGAAGAGCTGCCTTCTTTTTGAGGATCAAAGCGCAGCTTTTCTATGTCCCTTTTCCTGTCCAAGGACAGGCAGGGCCATCACCTCCTGCAGAAGGAACTGCACAGAGGGGAGCACATCCCTTCCCCCAGAATTCTAACAGGCAGGGTCAGCGGCCACACCCCGGAGGGAGCTCCAGGAGGTGACCTGACATGTCTGACATCTAACCCGGGGGGCAAGTGGCAGGGGAGGCACCCTGACATTCCACGACTCAGTCTCCTCCGAGGGCCCTGAGAGAAGAACTGGCCCCTTACTAGGCTCCACAGGGGACTACAGCAAAGGACAGGAGGCATCCCTCAGAGGGGAGGCTTAAAGAAAACGGGTGCAGGTGCCTCCTACCGGGAATGGGTGTCTACACACCAGGAATCTGTGCCTCTGTGCCAAATGCTGACCATCTGCCAGGACTCACAGAATGCCCCAGAATGTTCTAGAAAGAACGTGGGATTGAGAATAAGGAGGCCCGGGCTTTGAACCCCTGCTCTCCGTGTTCTGAAGGCAGGAACCTCAGCCACAGAGTCACACAATCTCTCTGAATCTGAGCTTCCTTATCTATAAGGAGAGAGGTTAAAATACAAATCCCTGTCCTCCGTGTCGAGATAAGACGAGGATCATGTGTGATAATGGATGGCAAAGCACTCTTCCCCGCCAGGCACCTTACAAACAGCGGATTAGGAGACCCACCCGGTGACCCAGCAAGTGCTCCTCTCCTGTGCACTTGACATGGCTATTTCTCTACCATCTGTTTTGAATTCTTTGAAAAATGAGTTGGTTCTTAGAATGTAAGCTCCTTTTCCTTGGATGCTTGCTCTGGTGAATTTAAAATGCTGGCCCAGGAAATCTATCCATCATCCGTCTACCTACCTACCTACCTCCCCCGTGAGCTGAGCTGAGGGCTGGGCATGCACCGGGCTCTCTGTCACACGGTGTTATCCTGTGACAACAGTCACTTATAAAAATCAACATTATTATTATTATTGCCTTTATTAAAAGAGTGACAGCTTACGTTCATAGAGAGCTTTCTACGTGTCAGGCCCTATTCAAAGCACTTGGTGGGTATTCAACCTTCAGCCATGACGATGGACCTCGGGGCAGTGGTCTCGTGACTCCCACTGAACAGAGGGCGAACTGAGGGTCACAGAAGTCACCTGCCCAAGATCACAGTTAGTATGAGGCAGTGTTGAGATACAAACCCGGTTTTTGCAAAGAGGTCATTTTAGCAAGAGGAACCAGGAGAGAGCCCTGTTTTGCTCTTTGATTTATATAACAAAGTGGCTTGGAGGCACGGAGGCCCCAGGGAGCAGAGGCTGCGATGGAGCCTGGAGGTGGGCACCGGCTCCTCCCAACCAGGGTGGGTGTGGCAAGGGGGCTGCAGGCAGAAGCCCCTGAATGAGCAAGATGGAGGTGAGACTCTACGTGGTATATGCATGTCTTGATGGGTGGCATGGCACCATGGGGGCACGTCACAAAGCAGAAGGAATCACTCTGAAGTGTGCACCATCATGGGGGAAACAAGGCAGAGCTGGCAAAGCTGGTAAAGATGGGGTGCGTGAGCTGCCAAGGCCAAGCTGCTCCTAAGTGGCTGTGCAGGGATTCGAACCCAGGCCTTCCAGCATCAGTCTCTAACCACTGCACCACAGTGTCTGCCATGCTCCAAGCCTGGATTCACTCCCTCTGGAGTCCTGATTTTATGTGGGACTGCGCCCGTGGGGTGGAGTGATTGCATTCATGCAGGAGGTCCCGCACCCTCCCTGTTTTTGTATCTGCTTTTACTCCAGGCACACCCTATGGTGCCTTTGGTTCTTCTGTGGAACGAGTGGCCATCAGCAATGACCCAAGGCTGGCACTGACCCTGTGGTAGGGACAGCTCAGATTCTATAGCCTGCACTGTCAGAAAGCCCTTGAAAATGCCGGCACCATCTCCCACAGAGAGACGAAATTCACAACAAAACCTCAGAGCCAGCCACCCTCTCCTTCCTAATGAGTCGCACTACAGGAGAGGAGGGGACAGCGGAAACCCATTAGGTTAATGGGAGATAAATGCCACTCGGAGAGTTTCCATTCTGCAGCACACAGATTCAAATTTGGATAAAGATGTGAATAATTAACCAATAAATCTAAATGATGTTTAGTGTTGTTGTGGGAAGCTACAGGCAAACCTCAATCGTTACCCTGTTTATCATAAAGGAAGATGTTCAGGGCGGTTGTTAAATGTCTGTTGTCAAAAGAACTCTCCAAGCACGGCTCAAATAGGATTTGGAAAGACTGTCAGGGATAATCCAGCCACTTTGAGGATGGGGAAGTGGGGGATGGGAGAAAGGAATATGTGTGTTGCAGAAGGGTGCCCAGCAACTGAGCAACTGAGGGCGCTGCCCGTAGACCGTGGGGGAAAGTGGTCCACAAAAGGTGGATCTAGTTAATTCAGCCCTATCAGCTTTGAGCACAGCATGGTGTTCAATTTTTACAATTATATACTGCCAAATAATACAGACCTCATTTCAAATCTACCTGGGGTATTGATGACCTGTACAATCCCAGGCAAGTTGCTTTGTCTTTCTGAACCTCGTTTTCATTTATCTGAAGGAAATAATAATATCTATCCCATAGCATTGTTGTGAAAATGAATACTAGAGAGAATTATGACTGAGTTCTTATGGGTAGCCACTAAAACAACAGAAATGTAGTTCACAGCTTCTGAACCAGCAATAAAACAACAGGAAACAGAAAACATTATCAATCAATCTAAACGTGGGAAAGACACTGAGGAAGAGCAATGAATAGGAATGAAAACCCAACAAGTACAAAACAAAAAAACAAGAGAATACAAATAATTCCAAATAGATCAGTCATTACAACAAACGTAAATGAATTAAATTCTCCTATGAAAATTAGAGACTAAAATATAAATTAAAATTATCCAGCTGTTTAAAGGAAACACACACACACACCACACACACTTGAAGACATTGAAAATAAAGAAACAAAAAATTATATTTCAGCACACCAACTGAAAGAAATAAAGAAAAATGAAATAAAGCAAAATCATTCGTAGTGAAAGACCCCAGCCCCATAACCTAAGGCCTGATTATGAAAAGTAGAAAGTATGCAGTAAACAGGTGAGCTCACCACATGACTTGTTAGAAAGGGCACCCTGACCACATCACAGGACATGCTTGAGCAGACTGGGATCATAAGCGGGAACAGGGAGGAAACACAATGTAAACCTGTAAGATTGATGAGTTTTTCGGGAACCTATAGTGAAAAACAAGTTTACCATAGTGAAAAACAAGTTTACCCTTTAAGTGACGTGTATGCTGGATTCAAAAACATCTGTTATTGTACTAGGTGGAAAACAACTCCTTTTTCCCTATAAAAGATCTGTACCCCAAAGCCCGGTGTGCCAGTTCACCAAAGCTTCGGCTGAGGTTTTGCTGTGCACCCGCAGGCGCCTGTGTATTAATAAACTTGCCTCTTGCTTTTGCAGCCAGTGTGACGCTAGTTCTTTTGGACGGGGGATTTGAGGGTCCGGGGGTCTTTCAGTAGCAAAAAGAGAGCGACATTATACAATAATCAAAAAGTCACCCAAGGAAATAAAGCAATATGAAACTTGAATTACCTAAATATACAGCCACAAAATATATGAAGATAAGTTATAATACAATCATTAGTAAAACTTAGAAAAGAAAATCATATAGCAATGTAACATGACTGTTTTACACAGAGATAAACCCCCACGAATACACTCATCAGATCCTTGACAAAGGTGCAAAAACTATGCATTGTAAAAAAGATAGCCCTTTTCACAAATGATCTGGGAAAACTGGTCATCCATATGCAGAATAATGAGACTAGAGTCTTATCTCTCCCTCTACACAAAAGTCAACTCAAAATTGATCAAAGATCTCAGAATTAGACCAGAAAATCTGCAACTCCTAGAAAAAAATGTAGGGTCAACACTTGAGCAACAGACCAAAACTTCCTCATCAGGAGTTTAAAGCTCTGGAAATAATGCTAAAAGTTAATAAATGGGATGACATCAACTCAAAAAGCTTCTGCACAGCAAAAAAAAAAAAAAAAAAAAAAAAAAAAAGAAAGAAAGAAAGAAAGAAAGAAAAAGAAAAAAATAAAGAAAAAAAGAATAAAAAGGAAGGTAAAAAAAAACCATACAGAATGGGACAAAATCTTTTCTAGCTATTCTTCTGACAGAGGGTTAAAATCAAGAATATATAAATAACTCAAAAAACAACAGATAGCCCAATTAATACATGGGCAAGTAAACTAAGCAGACATTTCCCCAAAGAAGAAATACAAAGGGGCAACAAAGGCATGGAGACACGTTCAACGTCATTACCTATTATGGGAATGCAAATCAAAACGACATCATATTCGATCTCACCCCAGTTAGGATCCCAGCCATCAGGAAGATCAGCAATAAGAAACATGGGAGAAGATGTGTATATATACTGTATAATCCCACTCTCGGTGGGACTATATATTAATACAGTCACTATGGAAATCGGGACAGAGGCTCCTCGCAATGCAGTTCTACTCAGCCGTGAAGAATGACATTGTCATTGCCAGTTAAATGATGGAACTTGAGAACATTACATTGCATGAATCAGCCAAACTCAGAAAGTCAAGGGTCACGGGTCTCCTGTCATATGTGGGAGCTAATGAGGAAAAAGGAAGGAAAGGTGGGGGGCGTCTCATGAAAACCAAAGCAGATCAGTAGAGAAGAGGAAGAGGACTGGGGAGGGGGGAAGAGGAGGGAAGGAGGAAACAGTGAAGGATGACAGTGGCCGTGTCACACTGTCACATCGTGTGCTTATACAGATACGTAACAATGGATCCCACCATTAGGCAATTGTAATGCACCAATAAAAGTATGGAAAAAATAGAACTGTATTAGCAGACAATGAAGAAATGTTTACAGGAGACATGTTTTAAAAAAATATGGTCATATATTTCTAAACTTTTTATTTATGCTTTAATATTTGAATGTTATATCAAAATTTCAAAATCAACCGGTCCATTTGCCAGGTATGGGACCCTTTGTCTCCTGAATACCTATAAATTCTCTTCCATTTGATAATCTGTGAGTCTTGAGCAGGAACCAGGATAACTAGGAGGTCTCATCAATTTCAAAGAAAAAACACTGGGTGTTGTACCATGTTATCTTCCCAAACGGCACTGCATTAAAAATTAACAGTAAAAAGTTAAAATTAACTGCAAATAATCCTGAATGTTAATAAACTTGAAACTTAATTCATAAATAATTTGCAGGTTAAATGAGGAAAACACAAGAAACAGGAAAAAACCCTAAGGGTGGCAGTAACGCATCCTATCAAGGTAAACATCTTAAATAAACTAAAACATGTTTAAAAATTTAAAATCTGTGTGATTCTCAAAATAATTAATGGAGTAAAATATTGAAATTGTTAAAATTTTCAACACTGAAGCTGAAAATAGAACAAAAGACTAAACTAATGGTAAGAAGGCAAAGGAAAGATAAAGGCAGGAATTAATGAATATAAAATAAGGTAATGATAGAAAAGCTGGTCCTTTGACAAAACTAATAGACACACATATCTAGCAAGTTGGGTCAACACAACAAAACTTCACAAGTTAACATTACTATGATTTTAGATGGAAATTATATGATAACCTAATTTTCTTAAAATCATAAAAAATTGCTATGAAAACAATCTTTATTTAACCTATGTCAAAAGTCAGATGAAAGAATAAATGTCTAGAAAAAGTTAGCTACCAAAATTCACTCACTAAGGGAGAAAAAACTCTGTATTTCTGTTCAGTTATGCTTAGGGAAATTTGAAGCAGTAATCACATATTTATTCTGCTCCCTGAAAACAACCGGATCCAAGTGGGTTACAGGGAAATTACTTCAAATTGTCAAGAACTACATGTTAAAACTTTATAAAATTATTTTGAAAATAGTTATGAACTCATTTTATGAGGTTAGTTCAATGCCGGACAAAGGCAGTCTAAGAAAAGAAAACTGTGAGTTAATCTTACTTGCAATCCTGGAAAAAATTGTTAGCCATGCAATAGAGCATTGTATTGAAAAACCTATGAGTAAGTAAAATTTATCTTGAAAACACACCAGGTTACATTGTAATACCTAAAATATAATATGCTATGTTAGTAGATGAAAGAAGCTGGCCATAGAATGAATCACAGGTGCAAATTAAAAGTATATGAGAATATTCAATAAACTTATTTTTAATTATTAGAAAACTAGAAATGCTGGACAAAGAAGACTGATCAAAAACACACTGCAAACAGGTCCATCAGAACTTCGGAAGTATTCTGATTAAGGCCAGGAGTGAGGAAGTGATGCCAAGCACCTCCACCACTCAGTTTTACAATACCACAGGCACACGCCAATGCAATAAGACAAGAAAAGAGAAAAAATGCATATCATTTGTCTCTGAAATTGTTGAGATCTTTCTGTAACACCAATTTATGGTCAAGAGGCAAAATCATCATCATTTTCAAATGGTAAGATTGTTGTTGAAGAAAATCCCAAAGAATCTACTGATGAAATATGTGAAATGAGTTTAACATGTTTCTTGGATTCCAGATCACTATGATCAACATAATTATTAGTTTTCCCTTGTGCCACCAGCATTAAATCAAAGTTAGAATACAGAAAAAAATGCTGGTCACAGCAACTATGGAAACTACCCTTTCCTGGAAATAAATCTAACATGAAAGCTTAAGATGTGGAAGGAGAAAAATAACAAAATATTAATGATTGGCATCAGTAAATAGAGAAAGATGGCATGAGCATTAATATAATGGAGAATGGCTTAACAACAAAAATAATGTCCATGTTCCCAGCTAACATAAATCAATAAAAATTACAGTGGGTTTTGTTATGGAATGAAATTAAATTATTAAATTCTTTTTTTTTTTTTTTTTTTTGCATAGCTGGGGAAGAAACCTAGGGCATGGCGTATACTAGTTGTGTATGTCATCATGAGCCACGTTGCCAGAACATAAACTCTTAAGAAGAGTAAAAGAGCAAGGACACAGGCAACTTAAAGGCAAGCAAGGTAAGCTGTTCTAGAAGTTCTCCAAACCCAGCCACATGGTGCAGGCTGAGGGTGTCACTTAGTGGCAGACCAGTGGCTCAGCATGCACGAGGTCCGGGGCCGGGTCCCCAGCACAAAGACAAACCAGAAACAAAAATGCACCACGTGGTGCAGGAAAAGGAATAGACCAATGAGCCAGTGAACTTGAACAGGGAGCCCAAGAAACACCCACCCACACATGAAAAGTGTAAAACCAAAGACACCGGCCTCACCCTACACAATAAAGTCCAGATGGCTCAGAGACTGAATGATTTCAAGAACAAAATTTTAGATGGTGTAAAAAATATTTAAAAAAAATATGGATTGCCAATGCAAAAAATATTTTTTAAAAATATTAATTCATATGTCTGTATTAAAAACACTTTTTATTATGTGAAGGATGTAAGGGGGAAATGATTCTCCACAGAACAGGAGATGTTCACCAAATATAATTCCCAAAGTGAGTTAACACGTTGCATAAAGATCATGAATGAATAACAGAAAAAAAATCAAAACAAGACAAAGCCCATGGAGAGGCAGTTCCTATCAGAGAAAGCCACAATAATTGTGTGCAGATTCTAGAGGTGACAAGAGACACGCGGTACACTCGATACCCGACGCCTGGGGGAAATCTGGAAAGCCTGACTCGGCCACGTGTTGGGGGGTGTGGAGAAAGCAAAGCCTCAGACACCATTTGGGTGACAGTTATGAATTCCAAAATTGTGCATTTCTAGCAGCCAGCGATTGCTCTCCTAGTCACACAGCCTGGATACATCTCCACCTAGGGGCTCAGGAAGGCAGACACGAATGCACACTGTGGCTGTAGGTCTCATGGTGAAAACCAAACATCTGTCAGTATAAGAACAGGAATTTTTTTTTTTAAAGGAGGACTGGGTCACCGTTGAATGGATAAGAGCTATGTGCGCCACGCAGACTGATCTGGAAACCAGGATGGAGGTGGGGAAATGACAGTATGGAACCATATCCCTATACAGGGTCAGAGCTCAGATAGACAGACTCAAGAACTAGGGAGAGGGGATGGAATTAGAAAGGGACACCAAGAGAGTGTCTGTCTCTTTCTCTCTCTCTCTCTCTCTCTCTCTCTCTCTCTCTCTCGCAGTGCTGGGGTGGAACCCTGGGCCCCACATAAGCTAGGCGGGCACTCTACCCCCAGCAACACGCCCAGCCCCCAAACCTCTCTTTCTGGGCCAGCAAGATTGGCAACATTGTGTCTTCTGGTGGACAGAACCCAGTGTCCTGCTAGAATCAGGTCCTGGGCTGCCCCATGCCCTGTGACTCCAGGGGCTCTGGGCTCAGTGATCCCAGCTGCCCTGCTGGACAACTGGACACCCCGAAGAAGGATGATCTACCACTGCCTGTCAATCCCCTGGGCCGGTCACCTGACTCCTGCCACCATGGCGCCCTGTTCCAGAGTCTACTAATTGAATTGGTTTGGTTTTTAAAATGCAAAGTGAGCATTTGTTTTGTTCAAGGCCTGGCTGCTCTGGGTGACCATCTGAGGGACACATCAGGCCTTTGGTGAACAAAGTCAGTGAGCTTGGGGAAGGAAGGGTGCTGAACGCTGCTTATGCACAGACAGCACGCACGCGGAGTACCCGTATTAAGATACACTCGTGGGATGCTTTAGAAGAAGTCACTCGAGCTCTGCCGTGCTGAGGCTCCACCGGGCACAGTGAGCGGGGAAGGCGCACTCCTGGGGGCAGAGGAGGGAGCCCTCCGCGTCCTGAGGCCGGAAGCCCCCCAGCGACGTTGGGTGCAGCAGTGGTTCCTTATGGTGGCAGAGGTAGATGCTCATTCTCAGGACACTCAGCACTGCCTGCCGACATTTCCTATTGTCACAACTGAGGAGTGTGCTACTGGCATCTCCAGGGAGGCTGCTCGACTTCCTACAATGCACAGGTCACCCCACCACAGAAAAGGAGCCCACTCCATCCATCGTCCACAGCATGCAGCTGAGCACCCCAGCGCCCAGCGAAGGCAGCAGCCCCGCACAGTTTGCTTTTCCAGAAGCTCAGAGTGGGGAACTGGTTCACCCAAGGCCACGGAGACAGAAAGCCCAGCTGGGGCTTAAAGCGACACTGGCCTGACTCTGGGTCTGGCTGCTTCTAGCAAAAGGCTCAGCTTAGCCAGGCCTGGGGGTGCGCACCTGTGACCCCAGCTACTTTGGAGGTTGAGGCTGGAGGATCAAAAGTTCAAGGCCAGCCTCAGTAGCTCAGCAAGACCCTGTGTCTCAAAATAAAACTCAGCTGGGATGTGGCTCCATGGTGGAGCCCTTGCCTAGCGAGTGCAAGGCCTTGGGTTCAACCTCTAGTGCCCCCTCCCTCCTCACACAGGACACACACACAGACCCTGTCTCATGTGGCCAGCCATGAGCGCAGCGGCCACTCAGATTCTCCCGGTTTCCACACAAGCCCTCTACAGTCTTGTCCAACAGCTGCTGAAGGCAACGCGACCCCCCGGTGGCTGCTGGTTGACCCGCTCTGCGATTCCCCCAAGTTCTCCCACGGAACCTGCTGTTGAGCCCTGCAGTCACCCCTGGAGACCGGAGGGGATGTGCAGGAGGGAATGGGTGGACAAGAGGGCCCGGGGAGGCCACCTAGAAGGCCCCACCCCGGCCCCTCCTGAAGCCCGGGAGCTGTCTGCCCTCCACCTGGCTCCCTCCCCAGCCCTCCTGATAGAGCGCCTGCACCGCCACCCTCACCTGGTCACACAGGGTCCCAATCAAGCCTTCCAGGTCCTGCTTCTCGTGGAGCACCAGCTGCTTCTCCTCGTGTTCCTGCTCCAGCTGCATCTCCAGCTGGTGGAGCTGCGGGCACAAGGGCAGACCAGGCAGAGGTGAGCGAGCCCCACGAGGACCATCCCCCAGCGCCAGGCCCCTCGGGAGGAGGGAGGCCCAGGGGCCCCATCTGTCAGGGCGGTCAGGAGACTAAATGCTTGGGAGCCGGTTGACGATGGGGAGCCCCCGCTACTGACTGTGAAGTTCCAACTGAACGCAGGTCTCCCTCCTGTGGCCTCGCCCCTGCCTGGGTATTCTCAGGTCTCGGCACTCTGGTGCTGCAGCCTCCACATACAGTGAGAGCCAACATTTTTATTAAATATACCATGGAGCAGCTTGCCACCGAAGCCTCCTGTCCACGGCGCTCTGCTCCAACGAGACATTCAACTAATAGCAACTCATTTAATTTATACTTGGCTCTGATTTCTCAGCTATTAGCAGCCCAACACAGGCACTGATCACAGAGTGAATATCTCCCCGTAGCTGTAGGCTGCAAAGCCCCCACTGGCCTCTCTCACATGTATTATTTCATTCCTTTCCTGGCCCTATTTCACAGATGGGCGAACTAAGTCCCAGGGAGAAGCCAAAGTGCATATTCTGAAGTCGGAATTAGCGACCCCAGATCTTTGTGCCACCCCAGACAGCCACAGCAGTGCCAGGGTTGCTCACAGTTGATTTCCTGCCACAGTGAGGGATAGTCTGCACAGAGCTGCCAGGAGGCTGTGAAGCCCATGTCAGGGGCTGTCATAAAGAGAAAATCCCCTTTCTCTGTGTCCAAGGAAGAGCATCGGGAGGGTCCGGGTTGCATCCTAGCTCATCTGAGACTGGGTTCAGGGCACACAGCGTACTCTGAGGCACTCTTGGAACAAACCAGAAATCTGCACATCCTCCACCTGACGTAATGTGAGCAAGACTAAGGGCATCTGTCTCAGGAGGAAGGACAGGGCGGAGTGATGGCCATTTCTGCAGAGAGCAGGCTCATTCCAACACTTCCTTTTAAGAGTAAGAAACAGAAGCAACTGCACTCCGATCAGAAGACTAGAAAAGCTAAAGCTCATCTTGAAACAATATATAAAATAATAAATCTATACAATACATTATTCTATAGAATAATAAAATCCGTAAAACATGTCCACCTGGTATTCACAGGTGTGATGGGGGATGGGGTAGGGGAGAGGGGGACTGTGGGAGCCAGTTCAGGCCACCTCCCTTGAGGGGTTTAGCTTCCATCTGCATCTCAATACACCCTTAAGGATGCTTGTCCCAGCCTTAGTTCTAATAGCAGAAAACCAGGAACAACTGAAGTGTCCAATGATAGGGGATTCATTAAATAAAATAGAGCACATGGTTTAAGAGGCAGCATCCACTACTGAGTGAAGATAGTGGACTCCAAAAGACCTTGACCCCATGTAGTAAAGATAATATCTGTGCAAATCCGTACATGCACATGCAGTGTGAGGGGAGAGACGAAAAGGTGTTTACAATAGCCATCCTGGTGGTTTCTAGGGGCAACATGTCGAGGGCTTGTGCTTCCTTACGCACTGGCTGCCATGTCTACGGAGAGTGGATAAAATGTAAGAAATGATCTGAGGGCTGGGGTGCAGCTCAGCACAAGGCCCTGGGTTGTCCCAGCACCAGAGGGGGAAAAATCAAGAAAGGATCTGAGCAGCAAGGGAACTAGGCGGAGGGAGCATCTGAGGGATTCAGAGCTCCTTCCCCAAGAGTCTCCAGGCCTGATGGGCTCCCGACAAAGACCTTGGGCTGATGCTGCTGGAAGGTCCAGAGGCTTCTGGAAGTTCCAGCTCATACTGAAGGTAGGGGCTCCGGTCCTGCACCCTTGAAAGCACTTAGGGATCCCAGGTCTAGGTGGCTGCAGGAAGGGCCTGTCCCCAGCCCCAGGCCTGGCCTCCTCCTTGACTGCAGGGGTGAGGCGGCCTGCGGGGACCGGCCAGGACCTGGGCACAGCTGAGGGGCGGTCACATACCCGCTTCTGGCAGGACTGACGGATGTCCTCCAGCTCCTCCTCTTGGTCCTCCCGGTCCTTCTGATGCATCTGCTTCATCCTCTCTATTTCCAGTTCAAACCGCTGGCGGAGCTGGGGACAGCAAGCAAGGATGGGCGTGAGGGTGGCCCAGGGCCACTCCCTCAGCATCCCCTATTTTATTTGAGGGTGGGGGGGGTACTGGAGATTGAACTCGGGGGCCCTCGACCACTGAGCCCCATCCCAGCCCTATTCCGCATTTTGTTTAGAGACAGGGTCTCACTGAGCTGCTTAGGACCTCGCTGTGGCTGAGGCTGGCTTTGAACTCACCATCCTCCCGCCTCAGCCTCCTGAGCTGCTGGGCTGACAGACCTGCACCACTGTACCCAGCCACATTTTTTCATTCTTACTGCACAGAGGAGAATCACATTCTCTCCCTCAGCACCCTGGAAATGGTAGATAAACAGCCCAAAGGCTTCCTCCCTTTCTATGGTTACAACAGACACACCCGGAACCCATCACATGCTCCACCGGGGTTAGATGCAGCCTTAACACTCTTAACACTCTTGAGATGAACCCAAGCTCAGGCCTGCTCCAGAATTTCACAACTGCTGCCTTTAGCATGGAAATTAGGTTGAGAAAATACAATCTCAGCTTCTCAAAATGTTGAGAATGTTCCTCGCTACGTAGGACTGTGGCGAAGAGTAAAAAGGACCAGAGCCCCATCGTCGACCCCGGCATCAAGCAGGCTCACTGTTAACTGTCGAGCTCCTTCCTTCCCGCCTTTAAAATGACCAAGGTTATGGGAAGATAATCCAAAATGAGGAGCCTAAGCAAGTTAATAGAATATTTCCCTTTCATTTTTCCTCGCCCCTTGGACACTTCTGACATCTGCAGTACCATTTATGTCAGGCTTATATGAGTTAATATAAAATTCCCTGGAAAAAAGTGCCGTCTGGTAATCAATAAATATCTACAAGAGGTCTCCAAGGACACGGGCCGGGCCGTGAGAAGCTGAAGACGGATGAGGGCGTAGTCAGCCTCCCCCGGTGGCCCAGGGCAGGAAGCTAGGGGGCATTAACTTCCACTCTCCTGAGTCCTGGCAGGGCTTTCCTGCTCCCAGAGCTGAAGGGAGACCTGCTGGTGTCACCAAGAGCCAATGCGATTTCCAGAAGTGCTTGTCTTACTGCCTCTGTAAGGATCCTGCTCATTTGGAGAACACCAGGTTGCTACAGGATGCTTCATTTAAGGGACATCCTTCATGTCCCCTAAATACCTCCCCAGACATTCCACATTCTGCAGGGATGGTCACAGGTTCAGAGCTGGGTTGGAGGCAGCTCGGGCCTTGGGATTACAGCGCCTTCTTCTGTAAGGTCATATAGACACCGAGCTGCCTCAAAGTCTCCATCTGGATGTGGTATCATTAGGACTTGTTAAATGTCACATGATTTTCTGGCCACCGGGCCTTTGCACAGGCTCTGCCCTGCACAGAACTCTCATATTCAACCAATTCAGACTCATCCCTCAGCTTTCGGCTGCAAGAAATGTCACTTCCTCCAGGGTGTCTTCTTGACCTCTCCCCCAACCCTTCTGCCAAGACTAGATCTGTAAGTTCCACGTTCCTGTGACACCCAGCAGGACTGTAAAGTTTGGGAAAGCAGAGACCCTTTCTGACTCTGCATCCTCAGATCTACACGGTGCCTGAGAAAGAAGAAGAACTCCCTGCATCTGGCTGACTGAACATGAGCTCTGCTTTCTTCACTCTCCTTAATGAGCGTTCAAGACTCTCCAGACCCCAAACGCCTACTCAGGAGGCTCCATCCTGCGGGATGCAACGAGAGTGGGCGAGAAGCAAGGGCTGGTGCCACGGCTTCCACTGAGGTGCTTAGAGTTCAACTGCTTTACACGTTTATGTCACTCAGTCCCATTTTCTTGCATAAGAGGCTACCAGCCTTTTTAAACATAGGTAAAATCCTACATGACAAATTCCTTTAGTGCTGAGCCTCAGAAGCCACTTCTTGAAAATCTGACTTTTTGGTTTTGTTTTGATTCTGGTTTTTGTCTTGGGCATAAGGAAAAAAAGCATAGGCCTCACATTTCCTTTTTCCCTCTGGCCACTAGGAATTTTAGAGCAAAAACTGGGACGTATGTAAGAACATATGTTTCTCCTATCACATATTGGCTCGCTGTCCCCACCCTCTTTTTAGTGTCTATTTTAGTTGGTACTTTTCTGGCCCAGACTGTTTTACTTAGAATCTTATTGTTGTTTTGCATCTGTCTTAGAAGCTGCCTCCTATGCTCCTTGGAATGAGGTAGACGTTCACACAAGCAAGCAAATAAAATGTATTCATCGGCTTCCTTGAGATTCTGTGCTACAGCAGCGGACATCCTGACTGGTTCCTTATCTCTTGGTGAGTTTCTATTTTTCCAAGATGGGCATGCCAATCTCCCTGGAGGCTGTGCCCACAGTCAGTAGCCAAGGCTCTCTGGGGTCAGAAGACTCCACTTCCGAATCCCACCCTGCCACATCCTCTGTATCTCTGGACCTCAGCTCCCACCTCTGTAGAATGGAGACAGAACTCACATCCCCACATGGAGGTTCTAGACGACCTTGACCTTGCAGGATGGCAGAGGAGGTCTAGACCATGAAAGCTCTGAACTTCAGGCTTATGAGTTAAGATGTTTTCTGGGGTAATAGGGAGCCATGGAAGAATGAGGAGCAGCAGAGGAGATGCCCTCCGAGCGCACTGCACATTTCAGCCAGCAGGGGACGGGATGTTGCCCCCACAGGGCTCTCCCACCTGCTCCAGCTGCTTGATGGTATTTTCCTGCTGATTCTGGATCTTCTCTTGCTCCAGCTTGCTGGATTCCAGCTTCCAGAGCCGCTCCTTCAAGCCGGCGACGCCATCTTTCCCCACGGAGGATGACTCCAGCAGCTCCTGTTTCTGAGTCTGCAGCGTCTCCACCTCCTGCCTCAGCTTCATAGTTTCCTGCTCCTTTTGCTGGGAGACAAAGGGGACAGCGTCCTGAGTCACCCAGTTGGGCCCTCCTCCCCTGGGGAGGCCTCTGTGACCTGCTGGCTGGGGCGTCCCACTGGCCCTCCCTGGAGGCCTCGGCCCCTCACGGAGCCCCTGTGGGACACCAGCAAGGGCTGCTCTTTGGGACAGCTCAGGTGGCATGGAGGGAGGGAGGGAGGGAGGCAGAACTGGGGGAGGGCAGCCACGGCCCCTAGAGTTAGATCTTAAAAGAAGCGCCTGCCCCGTTTGAAAGGGAAGTGCAGACCTGGAACTAAACCCGCGCTCTGTGCCCACTGGGGCTGGGAGGATTTGGCTCGGCCACCAGGGAGCTGGACTCCAGGCTCAAGGGCATGAGGTCCTGGGGGCAACAGGGAGCCACCGAAGGACACAGCAGCGCCTGGAGAGGCACCCAAGTCATATGTTAATAAAATCCCTCTGCCTGAGTGTCTGCACGGGACAGGCCTGGCTCCTGGACCAGGTGATAGATAGCTCACTTTCTGCTGGGCCCGCTGTCCCTCCCAGGCAGACCCCTGGACTCTGTGCAGGTAACCGGAGCAAGACCATGACCTCACACTCTGGAGGTCTGATTGTCAATGGGCCAACCACGGTTTGTTTTATGAGACATGCTGGGAACCTGATTCCAGCGCCGGGCAGACCCAGGCATCTGCACGGGCTCTCTTCCATCAGCAGCAGGTGTGTGGTGGGGTTTCAGGAGATCCAGCCACCAGGAGCCCGGCCAGTTCCATGTCCCCAGTGCCTACCTTGACTTGCTGCTGGAGCTGCCCCAGCTCCCACCGCACGCTGTTGTTCTCCTGCGACACTTTCTCACGCATACTCTTTTCAAACACCGACTCCCCCAGGGCCTGAGCCAGCTGCATGTCAAACCTGCCCAAGACAGAACACGGGTCACTGCATGGGGTGGGGAAACTAAAGCAGGGTTAAGTGGGGCTGGAGAGGAGGAGGCGGAGCCGGGGGTTGGGCAGGGCCTGAAGGGAGGAGGTGGAGCCAGGGAGGGTTAGGCAGGGCTGGGGAAAGAGGAGGAGGAGCCGGGAAGGGTTGGGCGTGGCCTGAGAGGAGGAGGTGGAGCCGGGGAAGGTTGGGAGGGGCCTGAGGGGAGGAGGAGAAGCCAGGGAGGGTTGGGCAGGGCTGGGGAAAGAGGAGGAGGAGCCGGGAAGGGTTGGGCGTGGCCTGAGAGGAGGAGGTGGAGCCGGGGAAGGTTGGGAGGGGCCTGAGGGGAGGAGGAGGAGCCAGGGAGGGTTGGGCAGGGCTGGGGAAAGAGGAGGAGGAGCCGGGAAGGGTTGGGCGTGGCCTGAGAGGAGGAGGTGGAGCCGGGGAAGGTTGGGAGGGGCCTGAGGGGGAGGAGGAGGAGCCAGGGAGGGTTGGGCAGGGCTGGGGAAAGAGGAGGAGGAGCCGGGAAGGGTTGGGCGTGGCCTGAGGGGAGGAGGTGGAGTCGGGGAGGGTGAGGCCTGGCCTGAGGGGAGGAGGAGGAGCCAGGGAAGGCTGGGCGGGGCTGGAGAGGAGAAGGTGGAGCTGGGGAGGGTTGGGTGTGGCCTGAAGGGAGGTGGTGGAGCCAGGGAGGGTTGGGCAGGGCTGGGGAAAGAGGAGGAGGAGCCAGGGAAGGCTGGGCGGGACTGGAGAGGAGAAGGTGGAGCTGGGGAGGATTGGCTCAGGGTTCCAGCGGACGGACGGTTGTGAGTGTGGCCGGAAGCTGAGACGCTACAGAGGAATTTCTTAGCACCTACACAGTGTTTGTGGAAAACACCGAATACTTATTAAAAACCTGATAAAAGTCCATAGACAAAATAAAATTAGAGTAGACACTGATGTAGAATAGAAATTAATATGTATAGTAAATGATGATGTATACATGGAGAGAGAGCGCACACATCTGATCCGCCAAAGCACATCAAGAAAAAAGACCCATTAATTCTACCGGGTTTGGCACCTAAAATTCACTGACCCAGGAACAAACATATGTACACACACTCATACACAATGTCCTGTCTCCATGCCAACAGGGAGAGCCTCACTCATGCCATCTGGCTGATGCACTTGTTAGCCAAATTAAAGTCTGCTAATTTTTGACGAGATGCTGGACATCTTGTCCTCGTTCCTCCAGCAAAACACACAAAGATGAGACAGTGCTCCCCAGAGCCACTGGGGCACATCTGCCCTTCCAGGAGGGGGAACCACTGGGTAAGAAGAACTTCCTGGACTTTCCATCATCCCCTCCTGGTCTCAGCCCGTCCCCTGTCACAGATGAGGACACCAGCAGAAGACCCTTTGCCAGGCCTCAGTGCATCACCAATAGAAAGTCCCAATGCTCCAGAGAACTTGGTGTGGCTCCTGGGATTTGGGCCTTGGTGACAAGATGGTGCCCCTGATATCAGACTATCCCATGTCCCAGGACATCAGCTGTCCTTCAAAATCTCAGACTCCTGAGAAAGCCAATCACATCACATCAGGAAGCCCTCCTGTCGGACCACCTCAGGAACTTTCTGATGGGCTATTGGTGACATCATTCCAGAAGTGCTATTTGCTGCCCCTGAATGGAAACAGGGTGACAACAGGATAGGAAGGCTCCATGAGTGCCATTCACCAGGCTCTGCATGGGGGCCCCCAGAGTCCTTACAACATGCAGGAAGATGTATGTTAGGATACCCATTCACAGAGGAGGAGTCTGAGGTTCAGAGAGTGATTTGGTCTTGAATCCCAAAGTAGTGGAAGTGAGCTGAAGGCAGCTCCCCGGTGTCTTACAACCCCCCATCTACCTGTCCATGCCCTTGGACAGGTGAAGGAAGCCAGAGGGAGCCAGTGACTGATGTTCCAGAGGAGTCCATGAGTGAACAGGCCACTTGATGCCAACAAAAGTCTCCTCTAGACCCCAGCTTCTAGAACCCACTGAGAACCCCCACCCTGAGGCCAGACAGACTTGCACACCCCCTTCACCCCACCAGGGGCAGGCCTGAGGTCCAGGTGGGGCAGTCAGCAAGCCTAGCAACAGGCTTCTCTAAGAGTCCCATCAGCCTTGGCGGAGCTTTGTGACCCCAAGTAACCATGGCAGCCGGAACCCAACTCTTCTGTGGGACCATTCCAGGGCCCTCTGAACTTGGAAGGCAGAGTGGGGATGAGACTCAAGGAGCCTGTCTCAGCACAGCGTCCCGGGCCAGCAAGCCGGGCAGGCAGCTGCGTCTACAGTGTGCTGGTGCCTGACATCTGGGTCCCCCCTCCCAACCGTCATGCTGCCTGGATCTCCACGGTCAGCCCCAGACTTCTGCTGCCCACTGGCTCCCACTGAAGTGCCACTCCACCTGGAAATGCCAGGCCTGAGGAGTGGGCATCCGAAGACCCTCCAGTCCACCAGGGGGAGCAGAGCTGGGGGCACCGAGAAAGGCGCCTTTGGACTGCTGGTGGGTGCCTCAGGGCAGGTCTGGAAGTCCCTGGAGTGAGGGCTACTGCCACGGGGTGAAGGAAAGTCCCAGAGAGATGGAATTTTTCTGGCTGTACCAATCCAAAGACCAGCCCCCTCCCTGTCAGAGAGCGGGGACCCTCAGAAGAGGAGCAAGGCCAGAGCAGAGTCCCAGCTGGGAGGATGCTGGGGACGGTGGAGGCGCACCTCTCATTTTAGGGCTGGGGTCTCTCAGGACCTTCTTCAGTGGCCTGTGATGTCCAGGGATTCCTCTGAAATGTGGTTAGTCCTTCACTGGCCCCGAGACCTGTCACTTGGCAAGGCCACCCAGCAAGTGGCCCAGGGGGACTTGTGCCATTTTCTGCAGTGCCAGGGAGACTTAGCCAGAGTGCCGAGAGGGAGTTGGGAGCGGGAGCAGAGAGGGGTGAGAATAAACCTCTCTTATTTGGGGAGCACGCTAACCGTGTTCAAGGGTCATTATTTTTTCCAGATGCAGAAGCTAGCTCTGGAAGGTTCAAGGATAAATGAAAAAAAATTACTTAATGCAAATGGATTTTGAAATCTCTAACACTCTCGTGGAAATACAATTCTGCTTGCTGTGTCTTGGAAAAGACGCACCCCCGGCAAAACCGCTCCTGGTCCACATAGGAACATTTTTCTGTTTTATCCTGAATATCCTAAAAGAGAGGCTGCATTATACCCATTTGCAGTCTATGAAGTGTCTGCTAGAGATTCCCAGGCTCTAAAGCCTCAGAGAGCTGAGGACTTGGACAGAGCCCAGCTGTGCAGGGGAGGGACCTCCAGATGGGGAGGATTTGCATGAGGAAGCTCAGGCCACCGACCCCTCCTCTCCAGGCCTGGAGGGGACTGCATCCAGGCACCCCAGGAGCCTGGCCTGTCTGCAAAACCTTGTGCACTTGGTTCACAGGAAAGCCGACATGGGAACCGGTGTGCACACATTAAGAACTTGACATTTTGTTGATGTTCAAGTTCCAGTCCCTGCCAGATTGCTCCCAGGATCTGAGCCTCTAAGCCCTAAATGAGAAAGGAAGGAACTCTTTTTTTCTTTTTTCTTTATCCTTTTGTCAACACTGAGGATAGAAACCCAAATTCAGTCCATTTGGAGGTACCAACCACATCATGGAGTTCTCGCCACAAGGGGGCGCCTCATCCCCAACCTACAAGTATGGAGTTGGAGGTGGGGAAGGGTTGAATGACCAGGTCAGGGTCACAGGGCTAGCCACGGCAACCGCTGGGGCTTGAACCAGATGGTTTTAGGCAGCACCTGGGCTCCTGACCACCTTCCTAAACTGACTCGATCTCCTCCCACAGACCTTTCGTTTGACAAACGAAGAGATTGAGGCTCAGAGCAGCCAAGAAAATTCCCCAAGGTCATATGGCCTTAGGGTCACTAGGCTGGGTAAGAGAAGAGAATCTTTTTGTCTGTTTGTTTGCTGGATTTTTTGGGTAGTACCTACAGGAATAATGGGTGAGGAGGAGGGGAAGGAAAATTGGGGCCAAACCAAGGCCTTAACCTGTCCTTCAGAAGAGAACCCAGAGGTCCCAGAGGACCCCAGCACCCATGCGGCCCACCCCATGGTCCAGGGGACAGCTGGGACACAACTCACTTCTTCTGCTTCTTCTCCAGCTCGTGGTTTCGGCTCTGCTGGTTCTCCAGCAGGACGCGGGTGTCCTCCAGGTCCCAGGTCAGGTGGTGGCACTTCCTCTTCAGTTGGTGGGCTGTCTTCCTGACCTCCTCGTAAGCGCTCTGCAGCTCGGTGAGCTGTGGGGGGACAGAGGAAGCACGTGCCCTCTGGGCGCTGAACATTCCCGGGAGACATGGCTTCCGAGTGAGCATAACACTGGGGAAACATTTCTGTGTCCACTAGTCTATCTTGTCCACTTTCTGGGTCACCTTCCGGAAGCTTCTCCTGTGGATCTCAGTTTTCTCAGGGGAAAAATAGGGTTGTTTTCATTTTTCCTCAATAAACCTCCCGCCAAAACACCCACAGAATTTCTACCCTGCCTCCACCTGATGTCCCTTGAGTACCCTGTCCCCGTCACCTGGCATCATTGGGAGACATTTGTCAGAATCAGCCATGATGCTGCCAAAACTTGCCCGGGAAGCCCGAGAGGGAGGTCAGAGAGTGGAAACAGTGGATGGCACTGTGGACGGGCTGCGTCACGCAGAGTGTGCCTGGCTTTTGACAAACGGGATCCCAGCCACACGCCTTCCCCTGGGACACACCGTCGACTGTCCTAGTTGGGGCTGGGGGAGGCTGCAGCCCAGCACACACGCTTTGAAGAAATGGCCTCATTAAAGGATTGCTTTAAATAAGCAAAACTCTGAGTTAATGAAGCCTGTAATTCTAAATTCAGTATTTGGAGGCAAATGGGATGTTTTCTTATATTCTGTGGCTCAGAAAAGGTTGCGGCTTTATTACTTTTTAATGTAGCATGAATATTGCCCCTTTCCATAGGGAAACTGACCGGCTTCATAATTTGTTATTAAAGAGCCGGACTCTTCCCCGCACTGGCCCTCGTGTGGCTGCAGTTAAGCTCTCTCTTGAGGATTACGGTGCTGTGTCCATCTTGGAAATGACCATCACCACTGCCAGGGACCACACTGAGCCTCACTTCTGTGGTTGGTGGCATCCTGTGACCTCACCCACCCGCCTCTGCCGGGTGATGGGTGGTACCTTCCTCTCACATTGGGGACAGAGCAGTAAGACAGGCCCCTAATATAATCTCCACCCCCTTGGCCCGTCCATCCAGCGGTGGAGACTGGGAAATGCAGATTTAGGGAAATAATGGAGGGACTTCCCGTCTCCACCAGGAAAGACTTTCAAAGAGAGGCCTTTACGTGGAGATCTGTAAGAACAGGGGGCGAGAGGCGTGGCGGGGTGTGCTGGTGTGGACGAGAGCCAACTCTGCACGTGTCTTCCAGATTCCCACCCAGTGACGTCACAGTGGCCATTTGACAGTGGCGATGGTGGAAGGGTTTACACGCTACACAAGATGGGAGACAGGCACAGGCATCCAGCTGTCCCTGTGCACACCCGGAAAGGCTAGATAGCACCATGTTGTAGAGGAGCGAGACTCCATTACATCTGTGGTGTCTATTGGGTGTTCAAGAGGGAAATTTCTGGATATTGGAAATACAGAAGGCACAAAGTCAGAATGATGATGGGAGATAATGATATTATGGCAGCAGGAATGTTCTCCAAGGACTGGGAGTTCTGCTTGTCCAGAAATAGAGGGAAGGCCGTGGACCATGGGGAGGGAAGGATTCAACATGGAGACCCTGGCACAGTAGGACCTGCAAAGAGCTGTGCCTCATGGGGAAGGCACGAGAAAAGTTCTACAGAACCACTGGCCTGGCATGTGGTACCAAGGCTCACTTCTGCTCTGGCTCTGGGTGGGGAAGAAAGTACTTCCATCAGAAATCAAAACTGTGGGCTCAGTGACACACAGGAGGATCAGGAGGCTGAGGCAGGAGGATCACGAGTTCAAAGGCAGCCTCAGCAAAGCGAGGCCCTAGGCAACTCAGTGAGACCCTGTCTCTAAGTAAAACACAGAATAGGGCTGGGGATGGGGCTCAGTGGTTGAGGGCCCTGAGTTCAATCCCTGGTACCCCCCCCAAAAAAAATAAAACCAAAACAAAACAAAATACTGTCGGTGTAGGCCTCATGTGGGTTACAGATGGACACTTTTTCATATCACACAAAAATCTGAGACCGACAACCCAGTGTCATCTCAGGGGTCACTGCAGAAGAACACACAACAGTGTTTCTTGTAGTGGGAAACTCCCACCCCCGCTACCAAAGACTCCAGTAAAATCAATAAAAAGTTTAAGAAAAAAATCTCCTCTGAAGATCAACTCATAATAAAAACATCTAAATTCACACAGACATCACATGAGAGAAGATTTTTAAAATCCACAGCGCGGAGCACCTGGGACTGTTGGGGGCAGCAGAGGGAGGCGCTGGAGATGAGCTCACCATCAAAATTCACAAAACAAGGGGAAAGAAAACCCGCCCAGAGAGTCGCACAGCAGGATGCTCCTGAAGGCTGTGGCAGGGGAGGCCAGAGGCTGGAGGAAGGGAACTGGTTAGCAGGGGTTGCTCTAGTCTAGATGGGACACAGAGGTGACATCAGCACGGGCAACGGGAGTAGTTAATGTGACTGCTTTAGAAGTATATCGCGAGGATCTTAGAGGGAAACCTCGGGCCCAGAAGGTAAGGTGGCTTTCACGAGGGCCAGCGGAGGCGGAAACAGGACCTGGATCATCCTGAGTGGGCGTGTGTGCTCAGACCAGGACCCACAGGGAGAGAGACTGGTTTCCAAGTCCCACAGTGACCAGAATTTGTAACAGCTGCCCAGGTGGAAAGCCATGAAACGGCTGGTGGTTCCTCTCCTCCTCTGTCCCCAACCATGGGTCACTCACCAGCCCACTCCCTGACACCTGTGGTCCAGACGATCTGCTCCCCTCTTACCTTCTGTTCCAGCTCTTTCCTGGATGTCAGCTGCGAGTCCAGCCTCTCCTCACACTGCTGGAGACGCTTTCTGAGAAACTCATTCTCCATCTGAGCACAGTCGAAGCGCATCTGCCACTCATCTGCTGTTTAACAGAGTCAGGGAGGCCGGGATAGGAGGCCAGGTGAGGATGAGGCCAGGGTGGCCTCTCTTCCACTTTCTTGGCTCTTTGGATGCAATTTCACAGTATCCATGGAGACCCGGGACCTCAATCTTGGGCTTCAGGTTAGGAAGCTATGCTGGCTAGCCAAGTTTATGGACTACTTCCTCTAGACAGCCTGCTCTGACCGCCTCCAGCTGTCTAAAGTACTTAATGACCCATTGTTCTAAGATCCACTGCCTTATACTGTTCGGTTGCCTTTGTAAGGTGGACTCATATTTTCTTTTTCCAAAGAAATTCCATAATCCTTTAGGTTGGAGAAGCTGTGAGTCCTTGGCATACATGATAGATGGATGGATAAGTGAATAGATAGATTGATAAATGGATGGGCAAGTGGATAGATAAATAGATACATAAGTGTGTAATAATGGAAAGATAAATAGCAGGACAGGTGAACAGGTGTGTGGATGGATAAATGGGCAGTAGGATCGAGGTCTTTGAAGAGGTAACCCCACTACAGATCTCTACATCACTAAGTTAAAGGAGAAGGACGTGATATTAAGGAATTAACACTGATTCAATTTCCCACCGAGATACATGATATCATGGTGGGAAAGGAATCCTGTCACCTGCCACGACAAATTCTGAGGGTAACAAGCATTTGACATTTCCGCAGCGCCCCTGCCCCGGGGCTCCCTCTACGAGGTGCTCAGGGACGGGCCGGGAGGCAATGCTCCATCCTTCAAGAATCACCCCCTCCTGTGGCTCCCCTGCCCAGGGTGTCTGGTTCAGTCCCTCCTTATCAAGTCCCTCTTTCCCTGGGTTTACCTGATCTCTACATTTATACTGCAAATTTCTCGAAAGTCAGTCCCAACCAAAATCCTCCTGCAACCCCGCAGTGTGCAGCTCAGTTCTAGGTGCACAGCATCAAAGACTTCTCTTTCACCGTGCAGCCACGCATAAAGAAGGAGTCTGGCTTTTATAATTAAGACTCCAGCTGGATCCGCAGAGGCGGGTGAGGGGCTGCGGCGGCGGTGGCATGATTAAAGAGTTTGATGGCTTCTTTCAACGTTCCTCCCTTTTAGAAATACTCTCTAATGAGTATGTATGACTTTCATAATGAAACACAAAATATTTGTGGGTTGATTTCCGGGAATGGGCATCCAGGGCTGAGAGCCTGGTTAGTGGGGGACTGCTGTGTCCTGGAGCTCAGCGCGTCTCCCCAACGCGGGACTCCCTGGTCTTTCCAGAGGAAACCAACCGGGAACCTCACTGAGACCTCGGTCAGATGCAGCTGGTGCCGAGAGTCCCCGGGAACCCTGCCTTGTGGGCCTCCCACACCACAGACTCCTCTGTGCTGACCTCCCTGGGAAGTGCCTGCCCAGGTGGGTCCAGGAAGCGTGCGGGGCAGGAGCATGGGAGAAACCCAGCCCGTCTCCCTCGGTGGACCCCTGACTTCTGTTCCTGGGAGTGTCCCTGACATTTCAAGGGCATAAATTCTCTGGGGACACTGAAGGCAGGATCCTGGCATTTTCGAGATGCTGACACAGTGGTTCTCCTCCTCACCTGACTCCATCAGGCTGGGGAGAACTAGGAGGCAGGGGCAAGCTGACAAGCACGTCACCATGCCACCAACCATGAGATGTCCCCAGGTGCCTGGGTCAAAAGGGCCTGCCCAGGAAACCCTGGCACGACTGAACACATCTATCACTGGAGAAGGGAGAGTCCCCTCACCTCGTGGCAGCCAGCTTTGCCATCTCTGATAGGGGGCGGGGTGCTTCTGTGGAATTGGTTGGTATGAAGAAAGGCAGTGAACCCACGATTTCTGGTAACAATGTCGATAAAGCAGCAAACACCCGTTCAGCCTCCGCACCTCACAGGGGGGGAGGCACGATTGGTACTGATCATGACTCTCGCCATTTGAAGATGGGGAAACTGAGGCACAGCGATTTTGTTTTCAGCTGAAAGCCACACACCCGCTAAGATGGAACCCAGATCAAAATCCAGGAATCCAACTACAGAGGTTTCACCTTTTTCAAAATTCGTACTTCAAATATCCCTGGGAATATAAGAGGGTCTTGTTCATCGAGCCACCATCTTTTATTCTTTGCATCATCCAGCGCCTGTCACACGGATATTTATTATTTTGATTGAGCACATAATAAATGCTCAATAAAAACAGTATTTTAATGGAAGCCCCTCTTAACCAGCCTCCTTGCAGGATGGATCATCATTCTCCTCCAGGATGATGGGGAGAACCTGTTAAATAAACCTGTTTTCCTTGTAAAGAATCCTGCCTCAGATTTCACTATAGTAACAGAAAAGGACTAAAGAATGATCCCAACCCAAAGTGGGAAATATAATTTTGCATTACACGGTGCCTGTCACTGTTGTGTGGGACTCTGAGAGGCTGTGCCTGCCTAAGTCCCAGCCCCTGATGTAGTGTGCAGTACATGGCAGGTGCTTAGCATGCACCAATGAACCAGTTTAGTCAGAAGACAGCCATGTCTTCCAGCACCCACCCCCCGGGGTCCCGGGTGGCTCACCTCCCGCCGCGTGGCTCCTCTCCAAGTCATTCAGCTGAATTTTCTGCTGGGCTTCCTCCAACTGCTTCTCTACTTCTCCCAACTTCTTCTGGACTTGCTCGTACTTGCTCTGGAAGAAAGAGACCAAGGCGAGCCATGATTTGGAGATGGCTGGAGTTTGTCCACCTGAGCTCATGTGTAGGGGGACAGGTCCTCCTGGTGGCATGTGAAGAGGCAGGGCCTGGTGGGGGTCCTCAGTTCATGGAGAACTTGTCCCCTTGGAATGGATTTAGTTTTGGTGGGACCGCAAGTTTGTTCTTGCGAGAGGGTTGTTGTAAGGAGCAAGGCTGGACCTCCACCCCTGGCTCAGCTTTCTGTTTAGCACTGGGCCCTCTCGCTGCCTTCCGCATGAGCTCTGGCCATGATGCCATCTGCTGGTGGACCCTCATCAGAGTCCAAACCAATAGTGATGCCCAAACTTGGACTTTCAGCCTCTAAATCTGTTCAATAAAACTATTTTCTCTATAAAGATTCCTGCCTCAGGTATTTGGTTATAGTAACAGAAAAGGACTAATACAGGTCCAAACTAAAGGTGGACAGAAGCCAAAGTCAGTCACCTCATCCATGGCACCTCTGAGACCAGGAATGCCCACCTGCTGCACCATCCTTACCCTTGTGCCTCCACAGCCAAGGACTTTCCAAGGCCGTGCCTTAGGAAGACCCACTGTCCCCAAGATCCTTGAGCCTGGAGTCGTTCCACCCACCTGTGCACCTTGCTTAGGCTTATGATCCCAGGGCTGAGCACTGGGAGGCAGGCAGCCATGCCCTGTCACCCTGCTCAGCACCCTAACACTTACCTTGAGCTCCTGGGCCTCCCGGAAGGCCTGCAGCCTCTCTGCCCGCTCGCTCTCCAGCGCCTGGCAGGCCGCGTCCCCTTTGAAGCGCTCGTCTGCCAGCTCTGTGGTCAAGTCAGCAATCTGGGGACAGGTGGGGAGGCAGGGCAGGGTCACTCACTGGAACCACTGATCTGTCTCGCCCCAGACACCCTCCACGGCACCCCCCTTGGCCCAATCACGGGCTGTCAGGGAGAAGCCAGGTAGTGCAGTTGTTGAGAGGACAGACGTCAGGACACCACTGGCTTTGATGTGCCATGATTCTTGGTCCAATACTCACTACCTGAGCGTGACTTTAAGGCAAGCAGAATGCTTAAATGATTCTCAGTCTTCTTGGTTTTAAAAAGGAGGGCAGTAACATACAAGATGGCTTTGGGATTCAGTGAAATGATCCATGGGAAACTTATCCCGGTGCCTGGCACATAATAAATGCTCAATCCAAAGAGCATTTTAATGGAAGCTCTTCTTATCCAGGCTCCTTGCAGGACTGATCGTATGCTCCCCAGGGATGATGGGGAAAACCTGTTAGGTAAATGAACCTATTTTCTTTGTAAAGAATCCTGCCTCTGTTATTTCATTCTAGTAACAGAAAAGGACTAATCCATGGTCCAGACCAAAGGTGAATAGAAGCTAAAGTTGGTCACCTCATCCATGGCACCTCCAAGACAGGTTTCAGAAGCTGAAAGTCCACACATAGATGGACAGATTGCCCCGGCCTGTGGATGCTCTCAGCCTGGAGGCCTCTGTGGGTCCCTGGGGGCCACTTGCCCCTGCCAGGTGATACCCATGCGCACTTAGTACCAACTGGGTGCATTTCCAACCTGCTTTTGTAAGTTGCAGTTTTACTATAACACCTATCAATTAGCACAGGAACCTGGAGAATATGGCTACGCAAGACTTTCCATGACAGTTAGGTTGAATGTTTTGGAAGGAATTAATAAAAAGCCATCAAATCCATGTAGTTGCAAAAACTAGACGTGTAAAATAAATTTTTCTATTCACATGACTTGGAAGAAGTCTAAACTGAGCCAGGTACAATGGCACATATCTGTAGTAATCCCAGTGACTTGGAAGGCTGAGGCAGGAGGATCACAAGTTCAAGGCCAGTCTTCGAAACTCAGTGAGACCTTAAGCAATTAAAGAGACCCTGCCTCAAAATAAAAAATAAAGAGGGCTGGTGATGCCATTCAGTGGTTAAGTGCCCCTGGGTTCAAGTCTTAGTATCAAAAAATAAGAAAAAAAAATGTCAAGACTGAGAATCGTGTGGTTGGATATTAAGGGTATGGATTAACGAGGAAAAAGAGCAGAACTTGAGTCAGAAGTTCATATGCAAAGGAGGCGCTCCCACCAGGTAACCCAGGGCGTGAAACTGCGTGTGTCTGAAGTTTAAAAACAATCTTAAATGAATTCCCAGTTATACTGACTCGATTTTTGCTTTTATTTTCATTCTTATTTTCCAATAAACTGACCGACTATAAATGCCCAATGGGTCGGGGCTTCTGTGGTATTCCTGTTCTGAAATGCAGCCTTCAAGTTTCAAGTTTATGCCCCTGAAAGCACATTGGTGGAGAGTTAAGGCCAAGGAGCTCAGCAGTGGCGCTGCAGGGGAGGGGAGGTTGAGAAGCCCGGGGGCAGCTGCTCATGTCCAGGGGCAGCTCGTGGACCTAGAAAGCAGATGTGGGTACTCTTACCACCAAAGGAAGAGAAACGTCACCATAGGAGATGACGGGTCTATTAACTGGCTTGACGTTAGGAATCAACTTGCCTGTACGTCAGTATAAATCCACCAACACAGCCCGTCACAACTCAAATAATACAGTCCACAAAAACCACAGTCGAGAGGCAGAGAGCGAACAGATATATGGAAGAGGCAGGGTACAGGGTTCAAGTCCAGGAGCTATGATCACTGTGGTGTGTGAGCTTGGACAGTCTCCCCTCTGGGGCTTGGGTCACCTGAACCGCAAAATGCACTGAGTTAGGTGAGGTCTCCTGTCCCCTGACACGCTGAAGCTGCACCTAGGGTGGCCGTGCAATGTCCCAGCTCCCCCCTCCCATCAGCCCCGGTGTCATGCCTGGTACTCAGGGGCGACTGGGGCTGTTTTCAGACAGAAGCCAAATGGTCCCCCATCATGGAACAAGTCTGCCTTCTGAGCTGGTCCCTGTCGATACTGTCATCTGCCAGGCAGGCTCAAAATCAGTCTTCTGCCCCAAAAGAAGGAAGATGTAAACCAGGCACAGTGGTGCATGTCCGTAATCCCAACGGCTCGGGAGGCTGAGGCGGGAGGATGGACAGTTCAAAGCCAGCCTCAGCCAAAGGGAGGCCCTAAGCAACTCAGTGAGACCTTGTCTCTAAATAAGACACAAAATAGGGCTGGGATGGGGCTCGGTGGCTGAGTGCCCCTGAGTTCAATCCCCAGTACAAAAAAAAAAAAAAAAAGGAAGGTGCACATCTGAATATTCTGCCTGAAAAAATCCCCAAGATGAAGATCAAGGACCCAAGGCTGCCAAATGGGCTGTTTGAAGTGATCCAGCGCTTGCTTGTTTTTGCACAGAACAAAGCGCTCCCAGACTGTCCATGGGCATGTCTTTTTTCTTACAGGGATGGGCTCACAGGGGACTCCAACTTATTTGTGATGTTTCTGGGTTGTCAATTTTTTTAGCCACTTTTGTAATCAGCAAACAAAACACACTATTTTTCAAAAAGAGGAAAAAATAGTTGTGCCACCAAATCGGGGGCTGCTCTATTCACCCCGTGACCTCCATCCCCCCTCATCCCCTCACCCCCCACCTGGTTCAGCACCTCAGCAACTGCTCAGTCAAAATGCAGATTTCAATAGAAACAGAGAAAAGGGGAGGCTCGGGGGAAGAATTGCAAACTCATATAACATGAGGTGAGATCTGAACCCAGGCCTCTCAGATCCAAGTAAGGACCACCAGGCAGCTCAGGAAGGAGGGGTTCTGCAGGGTGTGCCTGGGAGATGGAGCACCCTTTGACCTTTCTTACACTGTCTTTTAAATGCACTAGTGTGAGCTGACGCACACCTGTCATCCCAGTGACTTGGGAGGCTGAGGCAGGAGGATGGCAAGTTCAAAGCCAGCCTCAGCACCTTTCAAAACTGAGGTCCTGAGCAACTCAGTGAGACCCTATCTCAAAAAAACAAAACAAAACACTCTGGGTGTGTGGCTCTGTGGTAAAGCACCCCTGGGTTCAATGCCTGGTAGCCAGAAATTAAATAAATAAAATGCACTGGGGAAGTCCTTGGGTTGCAATTACGTGAGGTGTTTGTGAAATGCAAATTCCAGGACCCTCAGATTCCCCCCAGTCGGCCTCTGGGGCAGAGTCCGGGACCTGCATTTCACCCTGCTCCAGGGCGATCTTGTGCACAACTAGTTCAGGAGTCACAGCCACCCAACCAGGGCTCACACTGGGCTCTGAGTGTTAGATGTGCTGATGGCCGGGGGAAAGCACCTAGTCGGGGGCGGGGGGAGCCCACCTAGCCATGGCCGCCCCATCAGGCCAGTGCAACCCAGGAAGGCCCCGGATCACACACACCCCTGACCTCCACCACCTCGTCCCTGAATCAGCCTCCTCTCCAACACAGGGATCGTCCTCTTCCCACCTAAGCTAATTAGTGTGAAATTTGATTTGTGCTAATTGGCCTGAGCAAGGGAAACACATGATTCGTTTAATGCATTAATTCTGAGTTTCACAGAACCCAGAGTCTGGAGCCCCGAGGACAATTAGTCCTTTTGAATTGAGGAAGTGACAGAACAGCTCTCAGAGAGAAAGGTGGTCCCTGAGGTGCCCAGGTCCCCACTGATCCCTCCTCCTCCACACGCTGTGGGGCCAGGGGCTTTGTCCATGGAGGTGAGGGTGGGCACCGTGCCCAGGATTGTTAGGGGAATGCAGAATGAGAACAAGTGAACGAGGGGCGAGGCTGGTTTCAAATCCAGAGGTGTCCTTGCTCATTCCTCAAAGACCAACTCACTGGATGTCATTGTGCAAATATCCCTTGATCCAGAGCTTGGCCAAAGCAGAACAATGTTCTTCCTGCTTAGGGACCATGAATTCTAAGGGCCTGTGAGCGAGAGAGGGACAGGAAGGAAGGAATTTGCTGTCCATTTCGTACAGAATCGAAGGCATCCTGCACGGGGGGTCTCTTTTGCAACCTGGAATGGCCGCAGTGAGTGGGATTTGTTGGAGGTTAAATGCTGACACAAATGTCGTCCTGACGCTGTCACCGCTGCTGGTCACTCATGGATCTGGCCGACATTCTGCGGCCATCTACTGTGTGCCGGGGATCTCGTGGTTGAGCTGGGGAGACAGGTGAGTCAGCCACAGGGGTACCACATCTTGACTTGACTCTGTCCTCAACTCTTATATTCAAGAATTCCTGAACCCACACTGCAGCCTGGGAGGGGGGTGGGGACACGGTGACAGAGAGAGGGCTAACATGTACTGGACTGTAGATGGATAGGAGGAGTAGCTCCTAATGTTCCGTAGGACAATCAGGTAACTATGATTGACAGCCATTAACTCTATACTTCAAAATAGGTCATGGAGAGGAGTGTGGACATGCCTCCCACAGAGAAATGACAGACGTTGGAGGTGATGGCCGTGCTGAGGGCTTGGATCTGATCATCACACACTGCATACCTGTACTGACAGGTCACACCGTCCCCATCCATATGCACAGTTATTAGGACTCAAATGCAGGTTTTGGAAATTTAAAAGAGAATTCTCAGACCTACACACCACCTCACCTGCAGACAGCGGTAAGCAGTGGCCTTTCATTCTTGGCTTGTACTTCTCTGCAGGCACAGAAAGCTGCTCTTGATGACCCCGCATATGACCAAGAGCTTGTGTTCGGCACTTTGCAAAGGCTACTTCCTTTTCATACCACCGGTACCTTCCCAGGAGGGGCTGCCTGACTTCCAGCCCTGCCTCATGACCACCCTCTGCCCTCAGAGCCTCATCCACTGTCTGACTCTGTCTCCCCCCCCCCCGGATCTGGGCACTGCAGGCCAGGAACGGTGACCCTCCCAGAACACACCAGGAATCAGTGGCCCCAAGAGGTCTGGGTAAAAAGGCAGAGGGCACCCACCGAGGGCCTTGTAAGATGGACTCAATCCACTCTTGCTGGGCTGCGCGGCACTGGGGGCCGGGACACCCCCACCTCCACCCCTACCACCCTGATCAGCAAGAAGACAGGGGGATGCACAGCCAAGGGGCCGCTGCAGCCCCGGCAGGCAGGCTCCTGTGCTTTAGTGGTGACCTCGGGGTTCCCCCAAGATGCACAGGGCACCAGGAAAGGCTGCCACTCTCTGTGCAGCTGGCCTCTGGGGAGGGATCCCAGAGGGACCCACCGCCCATCACCAAGTAGCCCCGAGGGATGGTCACTGCAAGAGGAGTCAAAGTCTCGAAGCAGATGGACAGTGCTCACCGGGCGCCAAGCGCAGGTTAGTGACACTAACACTAACCCTAGTTCATCGGTGCCGAGAGGTACTGCTGCTGTGAGTTCAGATGAGGAAACTGAGGCAGGAAGGACATCGTTTACCCAAGGACACCTTCTTCACCACGCCCCAAGCCAGCCACCTCCGAGGGGCTCGCAGACGGGGGTGAAGCAAATCGACACAGGTGTGAGAGAGTCGAGGAGTCAAGGGCCCCCGGCCTCTGGTCCCACTCCCATCAGCAGGAAGGGGCCGTCTTTGCAAGGAGGCTGGGACGGGGACATCCTCCAAGCAGGCCATGTGGTGGGGACACATTGCTGACCAGGCTTAGGGTGCTGCCAGGGAGGAGGGTCCTTCAGGAGCTCTAGAGGGGGGCTTTGAGGGTCCACCAGGTGCTTCACCAGGAAGAAGAAACCAGTGCTTGGATCTGTCACCTGCGTGCCCCACCTTGGCAATGTCCTTTGGTCCTGCACTCTCCCACAAGGGCAGTCCTAACCTCTAGCATAGTTTTTTTGGAGGTAGGATTTAACCCAGGGGTGCTTAACCACTGAGCCACATCCCTGGCCCTTTTTATTTGTTTATTTTGAAACAGGGCCTCGCTCAGTTGCTGAGGTTGACTTTGAACTCACGATCCTCCTGCCTCAGCCTCCGGAGCCACTCGGATCATAGGGTGCATGACCACGCCCAGCTCTCGCTTGATTCTTATATCCCAATGGCCACCCCATCACCATTCCCCACCCCGACACTCCAACCAGCCCCACTGTGCGCCTCCCCTCTCACTGGGCCCTCTACCTGGAATGCCCCGACACCTTGTCACCGGGCTAGCTCCTGCTCTTCCTTCAACACACCTCCCTGAGAAGCCCTCCCAGACCCCATCCCAGTGTGCATAGGTGCTCCTCTCCCATCACAGCTGGTTCAGAGCCAGCCAGACCTGGGTTCGAATCCTAGCTCTGCTGTGTGACATTGGATCAATCACTTTCCCTCTCTGGGCTCCACTTTCCTCATCCATGACAAAAGGACACATACAAGGGAAAACTAGATAATGCAGATAAGGAGCTCATGGGAGCAGCTGGCAGAGGAATCCCTCTTTTAGTGTTGCTTTTGTAATTAAATTCGGCCCGACTCCATGGGTTCCTTGAATTTGTGGTGAATGCTCCTGTGCCAGACATGGAAGGCAGTATGAAGGTCTGAGGTGTGTCCTTCTCTTTGAGGGCCGCAGCCCGCCTGGGAAGGGCAACCCTTGAACATGCTTATCTGAATAACGGCAGAGATGCGGCCTGCCACACCAAGGAGGTACAGTGACTACTTTAAATGCACGTCCTCACCATGGCCTTCTGACGAGCGAATAATTATCACCTTTTGCAGTTTACTGACAATGAGACTAAGTCCCAGAGATCTGAAGGATTTGTCCTCAACGCCACAGAAATGGGGCACTAAACCAGACATCAGAGCCCCAAGCCCCCCACTCCGCTCCTCCATTCCAGGTGTCAAAATCAGATTTCTTGTTCTCCTTCCTCCCTTGGGCAGGCCACGAGGCCTTCATCTGGGCTGGGTGGTGACCAGGGAAGAGACTGTGGCCCCAGGGTTTGCCTGGGGACGAGGCACACAGGCCAAAAGCAAGAGCGGCGTCCTCCTAGCTAACCCCACTGTGGTCATCCACGTGGTGGCCACGGTGCTTTGCAGCCAGCTCTCCACCCAGGGACACACGCCCAGCAGGAAAGGCCGTCAGTGGGACACCAGGCCATCTTATTCTGCCAGGAATTAGAGTCCCCACACCCGGCCCCAGCAGGACAGAGGCGACCAGTCAGGGGCCAGAGTCAGGTACGGGAGACCTGGGTGTGGGCTGCTGCTTGAGTCAGCTTGGGGGCTGCTGGGGCCAAAATCCCCGGCAAGAACCATGAGAGGGAGGACAAGTGTGTTTGGGTGTCACTGTTTCGGAGCACTCAGGCCACTGGGCCCAAGGTGAGGCAGAACATCGGGGGGAGAGTGTGGCGAGGACAGTGGCTCAGGACAGGGCCACCGGGAAGCAGAGAGAGAGGGCTCCCCTCGCCAGGGACAAACTATAAACCCCAAGGGACACCCTCCGGGGACCCACCTCCTGCAGCCACACCCTCCAGACCCTCTCCCCAGGCCACGCCCTGCCCCCCTGCCTCTTCCGGCCACGCCCCCGGGGACCTGCCTCCCTGGCCACGCCCCGTTGATCCCTAGGGGGATGAATTCAGGCTGAGGTGGAGGCTCTCACAACCCATTCACTGCACCCAGAACTGTCCGGCACCATCTTGTGCACACGGACTGCTACCAGCGGGCTGTATCCCCTGTTGATGACCCAGCAAGTCACTTCCTTTCCCCTCCTAGGGACGAGCCTCCGTTCACACTCCTAACCACATGGGCGGTTCAGGAGGTGGGCTTTCCGACCTCAATCTCCGGGTGCATCGCATCCTGGAAGATGCTCTCCACGTCCCTTAGCAAAAGCACAACCTGCCCAGCTGATGAGACCAGAAGCCTGCCGTGCACAAACCTCGGTCTTCAGCCCTCCGTAAGGTCTTGGGGACCACCCAGAACATGCGGGAGGGAGGAGGAGATGTGCCCACTCCGGGTGCCTCCCCGCGTGCTCTGGAGCCCTCGCTGGAACTTCCTCAGGAGGGTGGGCGCTGCTTTCTTCTGAAGATAAATCCCCCATCTCCACCCAGGCGGGGTGGCATGCTTGGGGAATATTTATAGCCCCGGCTCCCCGACGCCTCCTCTGCTTCTTCGCAAATGAAGCGCTTACATCATTTTGCAATAATGTTGTCTTTTTAATAAGCCTAGTCAAACGCGCTTCCACGGAGGAGACAACACGTGTCAGCAAGGTCTCTCTGTGGGCTTCCCCCTGCTGAGCAGGCGGGGCGTCTTCCTGATGCAGGCCCTGAAGGGGGGTCTGGGCCCCAGCTGTCAGCAGGGGCTCCCTTCTAGGAATCTAGGAGCACCGGAAGGGGGTAGCTTCTCCTGGGCTCTACCTGGTGCTTCTCAACGTGTGGCCACACACCAGCAGCTTCCCCTCACCTGAGAACATGCCAGAAATAGATTCTCAAGTCCCAACCCCATTTACAGAGTCAGAGGGGCTAAGGGTGGGGTCTAGAAACCTCTGCTACATCCTACAGAAGATTCTTAGGTTCAGTCACCGAGCTGCTCTGAAGGACCAGGACCCCTTTCCCTGCATTCGGATCCCCCAGGACTTGTTCAAGCAGCAATGAAGGATCCTCCCGTCCTCCTCTGGGGTCTTCTAGAACAAACCATCCAGAGACGAGACTGCAGAGGCCACAGGGTTCATGTCCCCTGGGGTGGATACCTGCTCTTCAAGGTGTAGGAGCAACCCACAGAAACCAGCAGTAACTTTCTTAGGGAGATGGCTGTGGCTCTCAGCAGGGAGAGGCAGGGAGATGAGAACCGTTTCTTCCAATAAAGCCCTACCCGGCCCCAATATATCACATTTCTGCAAATCTCATTGATATTGATTCTAAGATCTGTCAGACGCACTGATGGCAAAGATACAACCCGATTTCAGAAATGTAACATGATGGGAAAACAGTGTGCACTTGAGAATTGGTAAAATCAAGAGTGAGACACTCTGGCAATTAATCCTGTTTGGGGGAGTCCTGGAGACCTCTGACCTCAATATCAGTCCTGAAGAAACTCAAGGGTTTAGAAAACACAACTTAATACTACAGTAGCCCAACAGGAGGGCCACAGAGTGGAAGGAAATGTCTACAGCACACACCACATAACAATAGAACTTATATACAGAATATATAAAGAGTTGCTGCAAAACAATAAGAAAAAAAATAGAGAGTGGGCAAAAGACTTAGAAGGCCACTTTGCCAGAGGATAACCAAAGAGCTCAAAGCATGCAGAAAAGCTCACATTAAAATGGCAGTGTGGTACAACTGCTCACCTATGAAAATTGCTAAATGAAACAACAGAGAACACCAAGTGCTGACAAGAATGTGGAGCAACTGGAACTCTTACTCATTGCTTTAGCAAACTCTTAGGCAGCATCTATTAAAACTGAACCTACAAATGCCTTACCCCCAGCAATTCCATTTCTAGGTATCTTCCTAACAGAAGTGTACCACACATGCACCAAAACACATGTGCAACAATGGTTATAGTAGGTGTATTTATAAAAGTTCAATATTTAAAATGAATAACTAAATAAGCAACTGTAAAAAAAAATCTGGAAACAACCAAATGTCTACTTGGAGTAGAATGTAGAATGGATAAACAGTGGTGTGTTCACACAATTGGAAACTTATACAGCAATGAGAATGACTGGCCCAGAACAACCCACAAATTTGTGGGTGAATGTCACAAACACAAGGTCAAATGAACAGAGCAGACACAAGCCAGTGCACACATTTTTGTGCAGATAAGAGTGAGAATAAACTGGAGAAATTTACTGTTATCTTAATCCGTAGGTGGTTTTGTATTTTCCAATCTAGTCAGAACATGTCTATGGAACATCTAGTTTGCCTCTTGGCTCTTGCTGCTAGGAAGCTCAGTGTTAGACTGCCAGCCCACATTTAGTGGATCCTTCCAACCATTCTGTGTCTATTATCTGCCGGGGGCGGGGTGCTCCATTGGATGGACAAGAGGCATCCTGGCCTTTGGGTCTCCCCATGTAGCTGGAACACAAACATGGGGAAGCAATGGTCTGAATGGAAACCAGGTAGTGGTCCAGAGCAGGGCCATAATCCGCCATGAGAATCCCGCTAAGGCTTCCCCAGGGCCAGCTCACGCAGAGGTCACGGTGTGAGCGGGAAATGGAGGCAGATGGCAGGTTCTAAGGTCTCTTTCCCTGGCTTTGTATATTCTTCAACTCCTATTACCCTTGGGTATTTTTTGGCTTTGAAAGTTCACCTGACTTTTTAAAGCCCCACACATCTTTTTGCAACCATCTGTGGCACCAAGGTGCAGAGAACTGGGCAGAGCCGTCTGCAGTCACCAACACACAACTGCTCAGTGCAGGTCTCAGGCCCAGGGCTTCCTCCGCTCCTTCTCCAAGTGTCCCCACATCTGTCCCTCTGGATGCTAAGAAGGCTCTTCTCCTCCCTTCGGATCTCCCCAGCAGCCAAGGCGTGGCAAACCCCCATCGGATCCGGCAGCTCTGATTACCACATGGAATGTCAGCTGGGTGGGAAGGGATTTCTACAGGGAAGTCACCGAGATTCACAGCCAAGCCTCCCGCTCCGATTTCTCACGTCCCCACTCTACAGGTTGCCACTACCAGCCGTTCAGGCGCTGCTCTCTAGAGATGCCCTGGAGATCACAAGGAACGTGCCACCTCCTCATGACAGTGTTGTCGCCTGGGAGAGGGACACAGGCCCAGGATGCAGCATCTCAGCCCAGCTTCTCCTGACCCTCGGCATGGATGTGGCCTTTCCTTCCAGGAGCAACTGTGTGGCTGGACATGGTTGATGGGGGGGGGGGGTTGCGGGGAACTCCAGAATCCCCCGTGGGGAGTGTGGACATGATCCCCCAGGGAGGACGAGGGGCCAGACAGAGAAAGTCCCTCCCAAACTTCATGCCACATCTCCAGATCCACCACATGCTGTCCACAAGGGAGTTCTGTTGGCCTTACCATAAACCATTTCCAGGGGCCACTGTCCCTCATCCAAACAGTAACTCATGGGGGGGTCGGAGACTCTAGTTTGAACTAAGCTACAAATCCTATCCCGGGATGCCCCAGGACCTCGACTCGCCATTTCCATTCTGTCTGCACACCTGAGCATAAATGGCACGTGGAATCGTGCAGCTCTGTAATGGAATATCCCCTTCCAGGACGCCTTCCTGTTATACAAGCCTGTCATTCGCCCTCCCATTATGGTCACCTCCCTTGCTTCAACTCCATAGCAATTCAGGATCTGATGGTAACTGACTTGTGTTCTGTCTCCGTCTGTTAACCTGGAGCTTGTGAGGACGGAGACTTAACCTTGTCCCTAGCTGCATCCTAGGTGTCCCATCAAGCTGGGCATAGTGGCACATGCCTGTCATACCAGCAGCTCTGGAGGCCGAGGCAGGAGGATCGCAAGTTCAAAGCCAGCCTCAGCAACTTAGCAAGGCCCTAAGCAACTCAGCGAGACCCTGTCTCTAAATAAAATACTACAAGAGCTGGGGATGTGGTTCAGGGGTTGAGCACCCCGGGCTTAAACCCCAGTACTGGAAAAAAAAAAAAAGAAAGAAAAAGATCCACCTAGTAACTATTTAGCTTTTGCAGGCCACATGGCTTCCAGGTGCAGCCACTCAGCCCGATCCTGGTTGCAGGAAGGTGGCCTTATCCTACACATCAATGAACGGGCTCCAATAAAACCATCTGCAAAGAGCAGGAGATGAACTGGCTTGGAGCGGGGGCCGTATCCTGCACTCTCTCCACGCACTCTCCCCTTGGGGGGCTCAGTTTCTAAGGTAAGTAACTGTGTCCCTGCAGCCCCCTATGAACAGGCTCCCACCTGGGCACTCACACTCCTTTGACCTGCACATGCTCCTGCTGCGAACTCCCTGGTGTTTCTCAGACACATGGGTGACATTCCCTAGCACGTATCCTTAGAGTGGGCGGGGCGTCGGCCACGACAGCCTCAGCTCCCGCAGACGATGCCAGGTTGGTAAAGAGCAGCGAGACAGGGTGCCACTCCCCTGGGAAGTGCAGAGTCCCCGCTGCTGTGCACCCTGGGCGACATTTGTCGACATGGGATGTCTTGGTCTTGCCAGTCTGAAGTGTGACCTGGGACCTAGTGCGTGTTCGTCTGCATTTCCTGCTTGCTAGTTAGGTTGAGCATCTTGAGTTTATTGGCCACTTTATCGGCCCCGTGACGTCTGGAACACACCAACTTTTGAAATGAGAGCCTCCCCCCAACCATCAGGAGATGCTTATTCATATTTTTGACCCATTTTTTTTCTGTTGGAAACTTAGTGTTCCAAATGATTTGAGGAAGTTCTTTCCTATTGTGGGTTCTCTTTGACAGGTTTATGAGCTGCCAATTTGGACCCCAAATACATATCGTGTCTTCCCTGTAGGCTTTGATCAATGGCAGTTTGTGACTTTAATGTAGTCAGAGTGCCATTTTCCCCTGCGACTTGTGCTTTTGTGTCATTTTAAGAAATTCTTCCTTTGGAGCAGAGGATGTGGGTGTGAATCTCAGTGTCACATGAGTTCTACCTGATTTCCTGGGGCCTCAGTTTCCTCCTCTGCAAAATGGGCATAACAATGGCCGGTGCCTCCCGTGCCATTCCCAAGGTGTATGCAGCAAGTCTGAGAGCATGAGGCAGACAGCCACTCGTCCCCTCCGCTGACCTGGCACCCATGGAGCCCCGTACAGGGACCTGTGAGGAGGGAGGGAGGTACCTGGCTCTCCAGACGGTCTGTGTTCTGCCGGAGCTCAGTCCTGGACTTTATTGACTTTTCCAGCTTCTGTCTCAGCATTGTGAGCTCCTCCTGCAAAACAGACACCTTGCCAGAAACCGGTCCAGGCCAGAGACTCACACCTGACTCGTGTTCACAGGAGTCCAAGGGCCCAAGGTCTCAGTTAGTCCAGGGGGATGGGACCCAGCGATCTCCTGCACAGAATGGTGCTCTAGGAAACAACAAGGTTTCCCATGCTTCAAAACTGCTAAAAGAGTAGGTTTTGTTTTCCCCACTTCCAGATGTCCACATCTGTGCTCGTGTGAGTCTGGCCCAGAGCATCCCAGTCTGGGGACCATGTGCCAATCCCCAGGAGGGGACCATGGCTCAGCCTGAGATGGGACACGCGGGCTGAGGACATGTGCTCAGCCGTTCGCCTCCCAGTGCCTCCGCCCCAGCCGGGGATGCCGCCATTGGGAGCAGCTCACGGGCTCCCTGCGGTCGAGGAGACACGAACTACCCCCACACAGGGAACCGGGCAGCCTTAAAGAGGGAAGAGGACAAGGAAGGACTCAGAATATATTTTTAAGTGTCCAATGCAAGGTGCCGAGGAGCATGTAGGCTGAGCGTCCTTCTCTGAAACCCGTGGGGCCAGAGAGCCTGGGGTCTCAGAGGTTCTCAGATCTGGGCATCCTCGCGGGGATTTTACCAGGTGAGGTTTTTGGAGTGGGGATGCTCAACGGTCCCTTTTACTTAAGAAAGAAGGAACCTCGTCCACACGGATTTGCTAATGTTTGCATAGAGAAACGACAGGGGACATAAACCAGAAGCCATTTGGAGCCGTGGCTGGTGACACAGGGGAAGGGACAGGGAGGAGGGTGTTTTCTGTAAAGTAGGAAAATAAAGAACCCAACGGCGTGGCCACCGGGTGTCTCTGGGAGGACAGTGGGCGTCCCTGGGTCCCAGCAAGCAGTGAGGCGTTAGTCAGCATCCCCCGCCAGAGGAGCAGGGTGCAGCTGGAGGGTGGCCTGGTCCATGGAGGCACCAGAAGGGGACATCAGGGGCAGCTGGGTGGAGTGTCCCCAGGCAAGAGTGTTCAGGGTTGAGCCCCCGGGTTTAGGTGCCAGTCGGGGGCAGGAGGAAGCAGCTGCCCTTCGGCTGCCACGTGGACTCACCTCTTTGGCTCGGAGCTGCTCAGTCCCAATGGTGGCACTCAGTAGTGGCCGGAGGGCACCAAACAGCTGCCACCACGGCCAGTCCTTGACGGCCAGGAACGCGGCTACGTTCTTCTGGATGCACTGGGCAGCCAGGCGGCGAATCTGCACGGGGTGGAGAGGACAGGACGTGAGGAGGTCCCTCCCTGCACAGCTGAGAGGAGAGGAGGAGGAGGAGAGTGGCCCTGGCAACGGAGGCTGTGGGCCCAAGCCGAATCTCGTTTCCAAATCATCCCAAGGCACCCGAGAGTGGAAGTGCTGTGGGCCAGCAGGGGTGTCCACAGTATCTCAGTTGCTGATGTTTTCACCCCTTCCTGCCTTTGCCATGTGCGTACAGTTGAATCCACAAGTTCATAGAAACTGGAGGTGTGTGTCATGGGACTCTGCATTCTGGTAGTAGCATTCATAATAACGACGCCAAGGTCACAGCTGCTACAATTTATTGAGCAGTTACTACGTGCCGCCCTCCATACTAAGTGCCTTAATAAGTGTGTCCCTTTCCCAGTTACTAAGAGTCAGAGGTGGGATTTGAACACAGGCCTTGTTTGTCCTCAGAGTACAGCCGGTTGTCTTCTCTCCATTGTGCAGGTGGTAAGGGGAAATCCAGGCTCCAGAGAGCTCTGGAGACGGTGACCCAGGATGGCTCAGGACTGTGGCATCCTCAACCCTGGGTCCCCACGACCTCTGGCTGGTACCTGCCTCTCCTGTCTGCTCACCCTGGACAGTGATTTGCTCCAGACAGGGGACAGTTGAAATCGCGGACAGGCTCAGGAGGGCCCGGACGAGCTCATGAACACCTAATCAAGGCTATCACTTAGAACATGTCCCAGGGACAATCACAGCGTCCTGCAGAACATCCCTGGCAAAGCGCTGTCGCACTGCTTGGTGGCCCTTGGACCAGCAGCAGGGAGGCGGGTGCCCTTCCTGCCCACCCCAGACCTGGGGGTCAGCCTTGCAAGGAGCACTGCAAGGTACCTTCAGCTTCTTGAACTCCTGGCGCGACAGGAAGCCCTTGCAGGCCGCCTGGAAGAGGATGATGCTCTGGGACGCCAGCTTCTCCCGCTGCCTCTCCAGCCTGGAGACCACCCCTGCCTTGAGGAAGACCTGGCAGAGAGAAAGGCTGCGGTGACTCCCGGACTCAGTCCCGGTGACTGGGCTGAGAGGTGCTTGGAACTCAGACCCCAGCTCTCCTACTTCCTGCCCCGATATTTGCTGGTAGCATCCTTTAATAAGGGCCTGAAGTATCAACCATTTTGTCTCCCCATGGCTCCACTTTCCCCTCTACTAGGCCCTGGATCCTCAGTGTGGCCCAGGCCCCAGCAGCCTGGGCAGGGCTTACAAGCTTGTGAGAAGTGCAGAATCCCTGCTGGGTGCGGTGGCACACGCCAGTCATCCCAGTGACTCAGGAGGCTGATGCAGGAGGATCCCAAGGTCAAAGCCACTCTTAACCAAAGCGAGGTGCTAAGCAGCTCAGTGAGACCCTGTCTCTAAATAAAATACAAAATAGGGCTGGGACGTGGCTCAGTGGTCGAGTGCCCCCGAGTTGAATCCCAGCTATTCCCCCCATCCCCCCCAAAATAGAAGTGCCGAATCTCTGACCCTGCTAATCTGAATCTGCACCCTAACCCAGGGGTTACATGCATCTTAGTTTGGGAACCACTGTGGGACAGATGTGCTTAATCTTCTCTGTGCACCAGGCTCACCCAGGGCCTCACCAGGTAAGGATCAATCAGTGGATCTGGAGTCATCCTGGGGATATGCCTTTCTATAGGTGCCACTGGCTGGTGACCTGAGAGAAGCCATGCCCTAGAAGGACTTCAACCCAGCCTTGCGGAGGGGCAGAGATGTGGGGAAGTGAGGGCCGTCCTCCTTGCCCAGGAGAGGTGGTGGCTCAGGCTTCCAGTGGAAACAGCTCAGCGCCTGCCCACCGGCCCCTCATCCATGATGGATGGTGGCCTCCACAGCACCTGGATCAATGGCTTCTCGGCTCCCCCCAGAGCTGCCCTCTCATGGGCAGCAGGGAGCAGCCCAGAAACCCAGGCTCCCTGTCGGCCAGAGATGCAGGCCGAGAGGGCTGGGGGTGGGGCTGAAGGATTCTTCTGAGAAAACCTGAAACTCTGGGGACAGACCTACTCAAGACAGCCCGGCAGGGGAGTCGGGGCACCCAGTTCCTCAGCTCCCCACAGGCAAAAGAAAGATGCTGTCGACCTGGGGTGTGGGTCAGCAGCAGGGGACAAGTGCCTCTTCAGATGAGCTATGCTGTTTATCCCTAAGAACAGTCGAGTATGTTCCTTGGTCAGATGAGGCGTGAGATCCTCAAAGTACCATTTCTCGGGAGGCTCTGGAAAGCCCTGTCTTGACTGGTGACTTCATCAATTAATGCCTGACATTCATCCAGCAGAATGGGGGAGGGGACTTCACACGCATGATCCCCTGCACCTTAGCTACTGGGATTCTGAAATGTCACAGAGGGAAACCAAGGCTCAGGGCATTCACCCACGATCCTCCACTAGTGAGGGGAAATGCCAGGATTTATATCCTTCCCTTACTCCAGATCAGGCCACCGTTGTCACTGAATGTGACTGAATCCTGCATGGCTTCTGCATTTACAAAGCCCCTTAGCCCTCCCAACAGCCCCAGGAGGAAGGGGCCATGTAACAGACTCGAGTTCACCCAGGAGGTGAGCAAACGAGCTAAAACTCGAACCCGGGACCTCAGGTGCATCCCTCACACCCACTCCTCATGTCGACCTCGCGCTTCATTTCCAGACATCTGCAATGTGAAGTTCAACTGCAGTTCGATTCCACAGGGAACCGAGAGCCTCAATCAATTCTCCATTACCCCAGACCTATTCCCAGTAAAGGTCTCGCTCTGCCCAGCTCACTGAAAGACACTTCTCAACAGAGAGATGAAAATCGGCCCACGCCACCGGCGAGAACCCACTGTGGCAACTGTTGGTTTGCTTTGTGGAAAAGATGCCTGCTGTCAGCCAGGGCCACGGGACGGTGAGTCTCATTGAAATAAAGACCTGAGTGACTCATTGCCCGTCAGACTGCCTTAATAATGACCATATGATTTCACAAGCGGGTGAGTCCCACAAGCTGCTATTTAAAAAAAATCAATGATGGAAATGATGACAACATCAGCTTGTGTCTCTCCATAGGTGACAGGGGCCGTGGGGACCACTGTTGATTAAGTATGATGCTTTCATTACAAAGATAATTGGAAACGACCACACACAGAATGGGAATAGGTCATCGTCGCGGCAGAATCTTATCGTATTATTTCTTTGGGGTTTGCTGCCTTTTAGAGGTCAACTGAGATTGGAATCACGCCAATTCCAATCTCAGAAGACACCACGGCCCAGGCACAGCCCTGGAGAAGGCTGAGAGGTCACAAAGAAGACTCTGAATTATCCACATTTCACGAGTCCAGCTGCTGATGAGGCCCGAGCAGAGCCCAACACCCTGACACCCCAGTCTGTAAGGAACCCGTGGGGGTGGCAGCTGCAATGACTGTTTTTTTTCTCTGAAAATGCTGAAAGTCGAGATTTTCAGAAAAATCTTGATATGGCGATTGCCCCCATTTCTGGTTCACAGAGGAATGAGCTCCTCTCTCCTTAGTCCTTATAGAGATGAGAGGAGTTTAATTCTTTAAGCGTTAGAATGTTGCCCTGTGTAATCCTCGCCTCATTCTGTAATTAATGACAGCTGACTTGTTAAGTGACCACCTACTGGTTCCCCCACTTGGGATGCAGAAAGTTGTGGCCCCATTTTACAGGTGAGGTCCTTGGGGGCTCAGAGAGGTTTAGTCACTCACTCAAGATTCACAGTTAGGAAGTGGTGGAGCCTGGGTATGGGCCGGGTCTGGCCCCAAAAGTTTCTCTTTTCCATTGGGCTTCAGGGACTTCCCAGCTACGAAGGACAAGCCCACAAAGTATAAAATATTGCACCTGCTCTAAGGGCTCAGTCTATTGTCCAGATACATTGACCTTGAATTGCTCTTGGCAGTTTCTTAGTGAATACCAATAGGATTGTTCAATAGTAGTAACATTTTATTATGGGGATATTTAGGTTTATAGACTTCTGGCTTCTGCCACTGCAAAAAAAAAAAAAAAGAAAGAAAGTGTGTAATGACTTTTATTTCCCTCCACGCTCTGTGGGAGCTTCTGGGATTGTGGGAACTGATTTCTGTATTCATGAAATAGCTGACTAATTATCCAGTCCAGTGGTTCTCAGGCTGGAGCATGCCTTAGGATCACCTAGGGGGCTTGGTGCTGCAGACTGCCGGGGCCCACTGCAGTCTCCGAATCACTAGGTCTGGGATGGAGGCTGAGGGGTTGCATTTTGACCACCTTCTCAGGTGGTGCTGATGTTGCCGGTCCTTGGACCACACTTTGAGAACTGCTGGTCTGCAAGGATGAAGGTCATGGGACTGAATCACTACCCCTTGACTCAGGAGCATAGCAAAGGGGTGGAATCTCTTCATCAATAAACTACAGGACCCTGGCCATTTGCACGGGCATTTGAAAAGGTCCTGGAATTTGGACTGAGCAGGCTCTGCTCCCTATTTGTCCTTGGAAACCTGATTATTTCCAAAAGATAGAGGCTACTTGTGTGTAAAACAGGCATGAGCTGTTGTCACCCGAGAGACTGGGAGGGACCAAGACCAGAGCGTGAAGTTTCCTGGTAGACCACCCGGCTTAGGGACCGGAGAGATTATTCTATTGGAAATAGTTGCAAAGACCCAGATGCTGCGACTCCCAGCAGGAGACCTCAGGCTGGGACCAAAGTGGACCAACAGCTTAGACCATAGTGGACAAGTAGCTTGGACCATGCCCCTCAGCAGGCCCCAGGGCCAGTAGGGAGATCCCTGTGTGTTTAGGACAAGCTGAGGAGCAGCCAGCAGTGTGAGTGACAGGGAGCTCTCCAAGGAAAGCGTCACTTTCAGGGATGATGCTGGGGCAGGCTACGAGGTCAGAGATGGCCCAGGGTGGGCTTGGGCCAGGAGGGCCCTTCCCCAGCAGCTCCCCTAGCACCCAGGGCTGGGATCTACCAAAACAGCTCAGAGGAGGCTGTTAATCCGTCGGTAGGTAACTAGCCGGGGAGATGGATGCAGTCAACTTCCCTTACATCTGTGCCCCCTCCAGCCTGTATTTCTAAAAGTGATCCCTTCCCCTGCCGCCACCTGGTCCTCGAGTTTGAAATCTGTGCGTCTCTCTTCCCAAACGATAGTCCTGGGAACAGTGGTTCCAGAAGCCAGGAAACAGAATATTCCACAAGAGCAGAAGGCTGAGGCAGTTTCCACGGTCAGAGAGTTTGGAAACCCGTAAAAGGACGTTTCCCGCCTTGAAAATGTGCGGTTCGCTGCGTGCTGGGGAGGTATCACGTGCTTCTCAGAATACTGGCGCACCCTGGGTAAGCTTTTGGTTTGCATCTGTTTGGGCAAAGCTCCCTCAACTTGAAACCCACAGGCTCCTCCTCGAGCCCCTGCTCACTGCCTCACTGAGCTAGGACAGCAGTTGGGCCACAGATGGTGGCAAAGTACAAGTTAGAAGGTTCTGAGTGACAAGAGCGCTTCTTTGCAGATTTTATAGCAGTTTTTTTGGGTTTTTTTCCCTGAGACTCAGAAGGTCATGTGAGGGCCAGAATGCTAACTCTTCCAGACCGCTGAGGTCCCTGGACTTGTGACCTCTAACAAATGACATTTCCCAATGCTGTTTCTGCCCTCATTGTGATATTGTTTCTTCATGGCCCTGGGAGAGGGGCAGGGCAGAAAATGACTTGCCCATTTTTAGTTTGGGAAAAAAGGGAGACCCAGAGAGATCATGCGGTCAGGGGTCACGGAGGTCAGACGGCCGTGGGGGGTCTCATCCGAGGGGATGGGCGGGAGGCCATCAGAAAGATGCTTTACTTACTTGGCTATGTCCCAGGGCCACTGCTGTCTTCTCCAGATCCAAGGTCATCAGGAGCTGCTCCACAGCCTGGGGAGAAGAGAAGAGAAGTCAGGGAAGAGGGAGGAGGCAGAGGACCCTGCTGGGAGGTGAGACTCCGGTGGCAGACACCCCTGGGGGGAGGGGAGCCCATGGTCTATGGGTTTTGGTCTTCAGAGCCCCGGGCTACATAGGCGAGAGCAGAAAAGCAACATGTACTGAGCACCTACTGTATACCAGCCACTCCACTGAAACCTTCAAAGACACCCAATTTGCTTCATCCTCATGACAACCTTGGGTGGGCTGCCCTACGACCATGCCCAGTTTACAGAAGAGAAAAACAAGGGCACCAGATGAAATGAAGAGTGTGGATAATAGCACAGCAGCTCTCAAGAAATTCAACCTAGGATTTCCCTGTGGTCTAGCTATCCCACTTCCATACATATACCCAAGAGAATGAAAAACAGAGCCCCAAAGAGGTACCTTTACTCCAATGTTCATAGCAGTATTATTCACAAGAGCCATAAGGTAAAAACCACCCAAGTGTCCATGAGAGACAAATGAATAAACAAGACACTCATAAACAAGATACGGTATATCCATGTAATGGAATATTATCCAGTCATTAAAAAAGAAAGAAATTCTGACACACGCTACCCCAGGGATGAGCTTTGAGGCCATTATGCACAGTTAAAGAAGCCAGTCACAAAGGGACAAATATTGTATGGTTCCACTTATACAAGGTCCTGACTTTAGGCATATTCATAGAGACAGGAAGTAGACTGGTGGTTGCCAGGGGCTGGGGGAAGGGAGAATGAGTTAGCATTGAAAGGGTCAGAGTTTCGGTTTTTGCATGAGGGAGCTATGGACCCAGATGGTAGTGCTTTTAGCATTATGCTATAAATTTACTTCATGTCACCAGACACATGACAGACGTCACACTATGTTATAAATGCTACCCTATGGCGTTTTATTGTGTGCACACATAAGACCCTAGATGAACCATTTTCTTAAGACCCTAGATGAACCATTTCTCTAGGACGACAAGGTGACCCAGGGCAGAGCCGGGTTCCAGTAAGGTCTGTCTGGCTCATCGCCACATCTCTGCTTGGAATGGCTCCCTGGGTTTCAGATGGCTCCAGAGGATCTGAGGGCACCAGGAAACCCACCCCCTGTGTCACCAAGTCCCCCCCAACAGCCTCCCCAGCTCTCCGTGCATCCTTCACTGAGCACCTCAGCTACTGCCTCACTCACCGTGACCTTGCCCGCCCGACCTGGATCATGGCAAGGAGAATCTGTGCCTGATTCACCTCGCATTCTCTCCTCTGCACTCTAGTGCCGTTCTGTAAAAACAGTAGGCACTCAATTCACAGGATGAACAAGTAAGAGGGATCAGGAGGGAAGGAGAGGTAGTGCCATGTGGAAGAATTCAATCGAAGACGTTTCTGGAGGCAGCACAGAACCGGCCACCAGCGATTTCATGGAACTGCCCTCCTTTCAGAGGGTCCTGCAGGTTTGAAACCAGCCCACCGGAGATCTGCTCCCTTCCACCGATGCAGGTCATGCCCGCCTCCTTGGTGGCTGGATTCCCCCCACTCCACCCTCGCGCCACCCTGCAATGGTCTGCCGTTCATGGAAAATCACAGTCTATTTTCAGAATAAAAGGTCAAAAAAAAAAAAATAGTGATTGTAACACTCAGGAGGGGAAAGGGTGGGCGAGGCTGGGGCCGCGGAGTAGATGAGCTTCGACTCCGTGGGTGAGCACGGCTCGGAAAGGCCCCTAAGGTAGACAGACCCCCAAGTTGCTTATTGAGATTCCCAGATCACAATGAGGGCGGCAGCCTCGTCTCCACCCTGAAAGAACACTGCATGATGCTCCTCCAAAACTCAATGGTTTCACTTACTACATTTGAGCCAAAAAAAAAAAAAGATTTCCAGGGAGCCAGAGAGAGCAGAAATGCATGACGTCCTTTCTCTCTGCACAAGGAAAAAGTACAATGAAATAGACTGAGAATAAAATGGGTGGGTAAGCGAGGGAGATCCGTGAGGGTGAGGTGTCCCTAGTCTGTCTTGGCAGGGAAGTCCAGAGTCGATGTGTAGAGGAAGAGATCAGGAGTCGGGCCTACCAGGACTCAGGGCTTGGTTCGATCGTTCATAAACTGACCTCAGACACACACTTTTCTGGGAGGCTCAAACTTCTTTCAGGAAAGTGGGGAAAATAATGGCCACTGTCTGAGAAGATTCTGAGTCCGTGCTGTGGGAAGAGTCACATAGTGTCTGACGTACAGTAAGCTCTCAATGAAAGCTAGGAGTCACTCCAACCCAGAGCCTCATGCTTGGGCCAAATCCTGGTAGGGTTTCTGCAGAACATGGAAGTCTTTCACCTGTTGGATCAAAACACCACCAAAGAACATGTTCAGCCACCACAATGACCAGGACATCTTGTCCACCTCCTTGTTTTCCTAGAGTCCTTTAGATGTGTTGGGCACCCCTGTCATCCCAGTGGCAATGGAGGCTGAGGCAGGAGGATCGCAAGTTCAAAGCAGCCTCACAATTTAGTGAGGCCTTAAGCAGCTCAGTGAGATCCTGTCTCTAAATAAAATATAATAAAATATTAAAAAGGGCTGGGGCAGGGCTGGGGTTGAGGCTCAGCATGCGTGAGGCACTGGGTTCCATCCTTAGCACCACATTTAAAAAAATAAACAAAATAAAGGTACTGTGTCCATCTACAACTAAAAATATTTTTAAAGGGATGGGGCTAGGGATGTGGCTCAATGGTTAAGTACCCCTGGGTTCAATCCCTGGTGCCAAAAAATAAATAAAAATAAAAAATTCCTTTGGATGTCTGTGCAGCTGAGAACAAGAATGTGCAGCCCTTTGACTGTGTTTTAAAGATAAGAAGGCACAGGCATAATGGAGGTGGGGAGCAGGTGAATGCAGCCGTTCATGGTACAGGTACCCCATTCCTCACCTGCATGCTGATCACGCACCTCTACCTGGGCCACAGGCACTGGGAGGATCAACTGAGAACATATAAGAAGGACTCTGTACATGACTTTGCAGTTAATTGCTCTTGTTGGCCTCGTTAATACGACAATTAGATAAACCTGATGAAGTTGCTCTGTTTAGGCCAAATATCAATTGTTTATTCAGCCTGACACAAGGCCATCACTGTCCAACAGCCAGACAGCAGAAAAAGACATGGCAAGGACCCCGGTGACGAACAGAGGTGACTTTCTTCCTGCCTCTTGATGGAACCAGCACTTTCTTCCTGTTTTTGTTTTATTGTTTTAACTATTTTATTTTATTTTACTGGTCCTGGGGATTGAACTCAGGGGCCCTCGACCACTGAGCCCCGTCCCCAGCCCTATTCTGTACTTTATTTAGAGACAGGGTCTCACTGAGCTGCTTAGGGCCTCACTGTGGCTGAGGCTGGCTTTGAACTCGTAATCCTCCTGCCTCAGCCTCCCCAGCCCCTGCGATGGCAGTTTTGTGCCACTGTGCTTGGCCAGAAACAGCACTTTCATGGATCAGAATTGCCCACAGAATTGAGGAGTCTCCTCTTGGTGTGTAGTGCTACTTTCATGAGAAAAACACTGGCCGTTTTGCTCTACGAAAGCACAGTTTTCAGTCTGTTTCTAAGTCTGAGGACGGCTTCAAAAGCTTGCATTTAATAATTTAGTCTGTTTCCAGACCTCTGCAATAGACAGCCTTTCATCCCCATTTCACAGGGAGAGAAACTGAGGCACAGTACCATGGAATGACTTGGCAAAGGTCAAGACACAGGAAGTGATGGCAAGGGACCCAAACCAAGGACCCCCACACACACTGCTGTCCTTGTCTGGTCCCGCCATTCACCAGCTGGGTGACCCTTCCAGTCACTCCCCTGCTCTGGTCCTAAGTGCCCTTCCTGGAACGCGGGGGTAACGCATCTGTCCTACGAGAGCCCAGTGGGGACTTAATGAGGTCTTGAGAGCAGCGGGTGGGAGGGAGACTTCCAGCGACTCGCCTGCCCTCCTCCCCCCAAAGGTCAAGTTCAATACTCTGGAAATGGAGCAAAGAGATCTCACAGATTGAGGAGCATTGGTTCAAGAAACGCCACTGGACTCCAGGTGGGCACAGGGCACGTCGGTGGCCATCGTGGTGGGCGCTGGCCCACTCTGCCGTCCCTCTGCCCCCCAGCTCTGTCTCTGAAGTGGCCCTGACACAGGACACCAACTGGAAAGCAGCAGCCTTCGTGCCAGAAGGGGCCCTGGAGGGTTCAGAGCCCGGAAAACCCCACTCGGGGCCAAGTTAGAAACTGTCATTATCTCAGCAGAAAATAAGTGGGTCGGCCCAAGTCATGACAGCCTGGAGTGGCCGCAGAGCACGGGCCAGCCAGGAGTCAGCTGGGAGACACGGGAAGGGGCGGCCGCAGTGGGCTGGACACACCCAGGCATTTGTGGCTCAAGGATCAAGAAGAACAAGAGAGACCAGGGGAAAGGCCCCAGCTACCTGGGTCTCTCCTCTTTGGGCAGGAGGACAGGAGCACAGGCAGAGGCAAGGGCACAGCAGGACGTGGAGAGCTAGAACACAGTTGTCAACTGCCAGGACATTCCCCAGCCCACACAGAGAGCCATCGAAGAATGACAGACTGCACAGACATAAGACGTCTCATAGGGAAAACTGTTGGCTATTGAGATATGCTGACACAGGGCGACGGCGGGGAAGCCCAGCTTTAAATTACAAAATACACACACACACACACACACACACACACACACAAACTGGCAAGAGATGTCAGTGGTCCCACACCAAGGGAAGGCAGACTCCTTAAGTCTATACAAGAAAAATTACTCAATATTTAAGAATACATGAATCTACAATTACTATAGCGTGTCACCTAAAATGTCCATTTTCGCCTGATACAGTGGCACATGACTGTCGTCCCAGCAGCTCGGGAGGCTGAGGCAGGAGGATCCTGAGTGCAAAGCCAGCCTCAGCCACAGCGGGGCACTAAGTAACTCAGTGAGACCCTGTCTGTCAATAAAACACAAAATAGGGCTGGGGATGGGCTCAGTGGTCCAGTGCCCCTGGGTTCAATCCCCAGTACCTCCAAACCATCCCCCCCAAAAATGATGTCTATTCTCAACAAAAATTTTAAAACATGCAAAAATTTAAAAATCACCTAGAAATGAGGATGATCTCTACTTGGGGGACAGGGAGGCAGCCAGTAGAAACTATCTGAGTGGACTCAGAATTTGGACTCAACAGAAAAGGCTTCCAACCTGCTATTAAAAATATGTTCAAAGAACTAAAATGTTTAATGAATTTAAGGACAGCACAGACTGGGGGACTAGCTCAGAGCACCTGCTGGGCACATGTAAGGTCCTGGGTTCAGTCCCAGGCTCCCCCTCCAAAAAAAAAAAAAAAAAAATCACGACTCACCAGATATAAAATATCCATAAAGAGATAGAAGTTGCTAAAAAAAAAAAAAGTGGAAACTCTTCATTTAGAAAGTACAATAACTGAAATCGTAAATTCACCAGAGGGGCTCATCTCATCTGAGAGAGCAGATGAGACAGTGAATTTGGAGACAGAGCAATGGAAATCATCCAATCTGAAGAACAGAAAGACACAGGAACAAAGAGAGCCAGGCAGGTAGGCAGCACTGAGCACACCACACACGGGGAGCCCCGGAAGGAGGGAGCGAGGAACAGAGGCAGAGGAGACAGGAGACTTCATACCACTGGACCTGATCTCCGCTCCCCAGCACAGTCTACACCTTCCAGAATGGGCTGCGAATTCAGAATAGGATCAGCAGGAAGAGAGCTACCCCGAGGGACGTCAGAGTGCGGAAAGCCACACCTAAAGGGATGATCTGCAACTTGTGGAGCAGAAGGAAATGTCCCCAGGTGAAGGCTGGCTCAGAACGCAGTGGGACTGCTCACTGAAACACCAGAAAGAAAACACAAGTCTGCCCATCAAGAATTCCACACCCGGCGAAAACCAGCCTTCACAAACGAAGGTAAAATGAAGACCTTTCCCTGCAAACAAAGGCGCCAGAGAACCTCTTGGTATCAGACTTGAACGGCTTCCTCACTTGTATTAAAAGATGGAAGAAATGGTAGAGATCACTCAAATCCTCAAAGAAATAAAGAGCAGCAGAAAATATAGAAATATAGGAAATATGAAATATTACATGAAGATATTCTCCTCTTCTCCCCCATTAAATAATTTAGAAGATCTAAGGTGAAATAAAAGGCAACCACACTGCCGTATGGTTGGGTTCGTGAGCTGTGATATATATCACAAGAATACCACCAACGCGGCAGGAGAAAGGGTGCTATGCTAGAACGAAGATTTCAGACCTCCCCAGAATTAAGTTAGCGTTAATCTGAATTTATCACACTCACGTATTGCATACTGTCATCCCTAGAACAACCACAAGAAGATAAGGAAAGGGTCCATTGGAACAATACCTAGTTCATTCAAAATGAGGAAGGGAGCCAGATATGGTGGCCCTTGCCTGTCATTCCAGTGGCTTGGGACGCTAAGGCGGGAGGATCACGAGTTCAAAGCCAGCCTCAGAAATTTAGTGAGGTCCTCAGAAACTCAGGCATGTGATGTGAAAGCTGATAGAATTAAAGGATAGATAGGGGATTCAAAATTTGGTCAAGCATGGTGGTCTACATCTGTAATCCCGGTGACTCAGGAGGCCAAGGCAGGAGGATCATGAGTTCGAAGCCAGTCTCAGTAATTTAGCGAGGCCCTAAAAACTCAGCAAGACCCTGTCTCTAAATGAATTATTTTAAAAAGGGGGCTGGGGATGTGGCTCAATGGTTAAGAGTCCCCGGATTCAATATCTGGTATTGTACCAGATTAATTAATTAATTGATTAATTAATAACTGGAGGCTTGAATACTTGACACTCAGGAATTGGTAGGAAAATTAGCAGGATCACATCCTAGAATTTTGCAGAGCTTTCTCTCTGCTGTTCAGGAGGTACGCACTCACCAAGTACATGGGCTGACATCTTATATCTGGCTGTATATTCCAGGCACACAGTGAGAGATGCCAGAAAAAATGAGAAATGTGGCCCAGACCCTGCCTCCCAATCCACCTCCCAACCCAGCCTCCTGACATGGCCTCTCAAACCGGCCTCCTCTGTGAGCTCGGGATTTGGTGGATCCAAGTCCACAGAATGGGCTGCTCCATTCATTGCCTGCCTCCATGAAATCCATGCCACAGCCCAATGGTGGCCTTCCATTGAGCACCTACTATGTGCTGGCCACTTTGCTGTGGCAATTCCATTGACCTATGTTCAGGCATAATAAATACCAAGTGTCAATGACATGCATTCATGGAAAGAGATACAGAAAAAGACACAATTTGAACCCAAGTGCGTCTCACCTAAACCATATTGTAACTAATGAACCTCCCACACATGGCAGAATCATTCCCTAAGGGTGGGGAATATTTCATATGTTTGGACTAAATAGAAGAAGCAGAAGACACACACACACACACACACACACACACACACACACACACACATACACACACACAGTTAAGTTAGTCCCCATTGACTAGAAACATCTAAAATCTTTAGCACTGAAGACTCAAACCAAAGGGCACCGCAAGCAGAGGCAGAAACGGCTGCCCAATGACCCCTCCCAAGTCTGTGCAGGCGCTGAGTCGCCATTCAGCACCTGAGGGCAGACAGCTCCCTCCCCAGCCTGGGACTCATGGAGGACTCTGCCTGGCACAGGGGCTCTTGAGATGAACTCACAGGACACAGGGTTTGAGAAAGGGAATGTGGGAGCATTTGAGAAGATGAATTGAAAGTCCTCACCTATATTTCTCAGACCAAGTGCCCAGAGAGAAAGAATTTGTTGGCTAAAAATCAATCAACGCTACAGATACCCTGCAGGGAAAGGGAGCCCCAGGGTTTGCTTGCATGATCAGAGATTTCAATTCCTGCTTTGGCAGCAGAGAGAGAAGAGACAGAATCTGGAGCATGGCCCAGAGGAGCTGAAAGAGGTCCTTAAAACTGGCACGTGTGAGACGGCACCATGGGAGTGGGGGGTCAGTGTTGGTGAAGGTACAAGCTGGACCACCTGGGAGGGAGGAGTGGGAGTCAGGGGGAGAGGAGAGGGAGGGTCTAGGTGTCTAGAAGAGTGTTCCTAGATGTCTAGGTGTCTATGTCCTAGGTGTCTAGAAGAGTCAAGGGTTGAGTCAAGGGTGCCAGGCAGGGTGGCGCACGCCTGTCATCCCAGCAGCTCAGGAAGCTGAGGCAGGAGGATCATGAGTTTGAGGCCAGCCTCAGCAAAAACGAGATGCTAAGCAACTCAGTGAGACCCTGTCTCTAAATAAAATACAAAATAGGGCTGGGGACGGGGCTCAGTGGTCAAGGGTCCCGATTTTAATCCCCAGTACTGACCCCCCCTCAAAAAAAAAAAGAGCCAATGGTGTCCTGAACAGCTGGAGGTCAGCATGCAGACCCTGCTCCCTGGAGAGGACCATGGGACGGGCAAAGTGGACTTCACTTCCATTTTAACATTGCTTAAGCAAGCCCAAGTAGTAAGGATAACGGCTTCAGCGAGCTGTCAATCAAAGCTCACACTCTCCCAGGGAGAAGGGTTTGCTACCAATGGCCTCCTTGGCCCCTCCCTGGGCACCTGGCAACCTTCATGCCCCAGCTGCACTAACCATCTATACCCTCCATGACTCTGTCTTTGCACTTGTGACACCTGAGGTGGGAATGTCCCCAAGTCTTTCTCTTACTCGATGCCTCCAAATCACCCCACAAGGCTCAATGGAAGCATCAGCTGTCCTGAGGCACCATCCCCAGGACTCCTTTCATCTCCATTGGAAGCATCAAAAGCTTTTTCAGTGGATCGCTGGGGCTGTCCCAAGCCCGCCCTCCGTATGGAAAGAGCTTCTCCTCAGGGCTGTGTTCCAATTACCCCTGGATCTTTAGCACGGGGCTGGGCGAAAAGCAGGAACTTGGTTAAAGTTAGATGAAATCAACAGTAACTACTTTACATCAGTGTTGATGGTCAGCCCGTGCCATCCAGAACTGTGTCCAAACCTCTGCCTGCCCTCAAAGGGCAGGACGTGTGGCTTGGCATCTTTTATCACTAGGGAAATGTGCATCAAAACCACAATGAGATGCTGCCTCGTGTCTATTAGGATGACTAATATGAAAAATGAAAGAAAGAAGGGGGAGAGAGACAGAGGCAAAGACGAAGAGAAAATGGGATCCTTGTGTGGTATCGGTGGGAATGCAAAATGGTACAGCCACTGTGGAAAACTGGAATTTCCTCAAGTACTTAAAAATAGAATTAGCATCTGATGCAGAAATCCTGCTTCTGGGGACATACCTGAAAAAACTGCAAGTAGGATCTAAAAGAGGTCTTTGTCACATCCAAATTCACAGCCTCATTATTCACGATCGCTAACCCAAGGAAACGACCAGTGTGGCTACTGACAGACAAATGGGCGGTTAAACGAGGTGTACACACATGGTGAGATATTATTCAGTCCTAAAAAAGGAAGGAAGACCTGATCCATCCTTCAGGGATGAGCCTTGAGGACATTAAACTAAGTAAAATAAAGCAGTCACAAAGGGTCCATATTGTACAATTCCACGAGGTACCTGGAGTAGTCCATCCACAGAGATGGAAAGTAAGATGGAAGGCACCAGGGGCTGGGAGAGGAAGGAGTGGAAAGTTCCACAGGTTCAGGGCTTCAGTTTCGCAGGATGAAGTTGTTCTGGAGATGGACGGTGGTGACGGTCACCCACCAGTAGGAACACTCACAATTCCACCACTCTAATTCTGGTCAGTTCACGCTGTGTGGTTTTGACCACAGTGGTAATTAACAGCTGTTAGTATTTCTGGTCCCTGGTGAAAGGACTCTGGGAGCCGACGTTAACATCCCAGCTCACTCACCACCCTGCTGGCTGCCCCAGCCTCAGCTGTCTCTGCTGTGACATGGGACCATTCCCTGAGTGGAGAGGTTTACTCTTCCAAGGCCTGGCTCAGGTGGGGGACTGTGCCCTTTCGCACCGTGTGACACTTGGCGATGAAGCTTGGTGAGGGCTTGGTGGCCCCCACCCTGGCCCTGAAAGAGGCTGTGGTGTTGATGGCAGTGATCTATGCTGATCCCTTCCTATGGCCAGGCCCTGTGTGGAGCTCATCACCTCTACCACAGCCTGCCAGGTAGGCGTCATTGTCCTTGTCATTCCTGCGTGACACTTGGCGATGGAGCTCGTGCATTTGGGGTAAGAGGCTTGGGCCACTCCTCGGGAACACAGAATCCCCAGTGGGCGCCCACGCAACAAAACCCTCTGGGAAATGGTGGTGACATGAGAAGATGCCACGTGCCAGGCCCAGGGGGACGTCCCCCTTGTCCACCCTGATGGGAAGCTCCTCTGCTGCCGCCCCGTGCCCACCGCCAGCCTTGACCTCTTCTTGTGGTCAGACGTGTCCACCCGAGGTCAGCTGCTCTGCACCGGGGGCTGCTGGTTTGCCCACCGACCGAGCTCGTTTGGACACAAGGGACGGCGGGTCACATCACCCGACAAATGAGGGCTTATCCCCCTTTTCATAAGTTGATGGTGTCTCCTTTTTTGCTACCAAAATTCTCTGCTGCAGAAATGAAATCTGGGAGCAAATATTTATATATATAAAGTGAACCCCCCAGCCATGCTCATTCCGCCTGGAACTTTCCACTCTCCGAGGACTCTGGTGACTACGGAGTGGCTCCGGCTTGGCTGTGACTGGAACCTGCCGAGTTGTCTAGAATAGAAACGCTCCCATATGCTGCACCACGGCCCACGGACACTCCCCGCGCCCGCCCCTGCCCCGTTTTCCACGGCCCTGGAGACCAGGACCTTTCACTGGCCCCCTTCGGGACCCTCTGCCTGGTGACAAAGTTTTGAGGGGCAGGACCAAGGACAAAGAGCCCCGAGAGATCACTGATAGTGGGTGGCTGGTGGCACTAAGCCAACTGGCATTTCCTGGCTTCCAAAATGAGAAGGGACAGTCCTGCCCCCAAAGGCTGAGTCTGCTGAGGCCTCTCCCAGTGAGCGGGACCCTGAACCACACCCCAGCCCCTAGCAGAGGGCGCCGTCCTGCCTGCTGGAGGCCACCTGTCCCCACTGCAGACTCGAGCCAAGACCTCTACCAGCAGTGGCCCTGGGGCACTCTGGCCTTACAGCTCCTGTTCGAGGATGGCCGGGCTATCTCAGACCCACGTGGGCACACTCGCGGGGAGGTGACAATTCCACATGGCTTTGAATGAAGTGTGTGGCTTGGTAGCCCCCACCCTGGCCCTGGAAGAAGCTGGTGGTGTAGATGGCAGTGATTTATGCTGACCCCTTACTACAGGTCAGGCCCTGTGTGGAGCTCGTCACCTGCACCACAGCCTGCCAGGCAGGTGTCATTGTCATTCCTGCGTTACAGACGAGGAAGCGGGGGCAGGAAGATGGACCCTGGAGGTGGACCGCAGGGAGATGGTGCAAAACACTTCCTGAGCCTTCTGGACCCGAAAACCTCTTTCTGTGGGCCATCTTGGGGTGCAGGGTGGGAGTGCCCCTTAGAAATGATGGCTTTTCATGTCACTGGGACCCATTCAGCTGGACAGCCTGGCACGCCAGTTCTCCCGCGCTTCCTAACGCAAGGTCTCAGGGATGTCCTAGGGTGGGGACAGGCTCCAGTGACACTGTTGGGACAGGAGTTTGAGCCAAACCCCAGGCCACCCACCGCACGGCCCCAGAGGCCACTCTCAGTTCCCACCTGCTCCAGGTGCGCCCAGGGCAGTTCCGGGGAACAGGGGCGCCTCCGACCCCAGCCAAGGCCCCCCGGGCCCCGCAGCTGGACCCACCTTCCTCTCGTCCATTCCCTCCGAGGTCGACAGGAGCTTCTTCAGCAGCGCAGGGTCCAGCGCCTGGAACCGCCGGCGGAACTGAGCAAGCCCCATGTGGTCGGCGTAACCTGGGGCAGAGGGGGACACAGGCAGGAGAGGTCACAGAACACCAATGACAAGGCCCAGCACCCTGGGCCCAGCCCGGCTGCTTTGTCCTGTGGGGACTCACAGGCGGGGTCCTCAGCAGCTCGTTTAAAGGACTTTTCCAGAACACAAACCCCTATTAAATGCTGAACTCTGTGCCTCTTCGAGGGTCCTGGTCCTTGTCAGCACCAGTCCAAAGGGCCGGGGGCTCCTGTGGGGAGGGGCCCTGCGCCTGGTTTTCCCAAACCCCGTTGACCACGGAAAGTTCTTGGACCCCTCCTTTTTTCCCACTCCAGGGACTATGCAGGGGACATGGCACCGAGCAGCAGCCAGCGGCTCTTTAAGTCTGTCACACAGGCTGGACACCGGGGAGGGAACCGGGAGAGAACGTGGCCTAGAGTCAGGCTTCGGAGGAGCCGCGGGCTTCCCAGGGCTGGAGTGGACGCAGGTTCCCCGCAGCAGGAAGTGACACCAACACCCAGCGTGGGCAGAGTGGCCAAGCCCCACGCTCACGGCCGCCACCACATTGCCCGAGGGCTGCCACATGTCACACACCGGGTGACTACCTCCCGTGTCACCGACACTTAGATCTCTATCATTTCCCCCATTTGATCAGTGGGGAGACGAGGCCCAGAGAAAGTCACCCAGATCCTCAAAATAGTAACCTGGGCGTGACAGCAATTCAGGGAGAGGATCCAGGGATAAGCAGGGCAGGGCCTCCTATCTGAGGTCTCCAGGGTTAGACTTTCCTCCCTGAGTACAAGGGACACTATGGAGCCTCGGTGCTTCAGAAAGATCCGGAAAGCGTTTGCATTGGAGAGGTCTGGATAAGACAAAGGCACAGGCCAGGAGGGACAGCACCCACGGCCAATCCAGGAGGCCTTCTTGGGGAGGAGGAGGGGCCTTGGGGGGCTTTGAAGGACACGGAAGACATGAAGAAGGAACTGGGGGTTATAGCCTGCATTTTTCTTTTTTTAAGTTTTCTTTCTTCTTCTTCTCCCTTTTTTTTAACCACTGAACCACATCCCCAGCCCTTTTTATTTTTTATTTTGAGACAGAGCCTCGCAAAGTTGCTGAGGCTGGCCTCGAACTTGCAATCCTCCTGCCCCAGCCTCCCCAGCCACTGGGATTACAGGTGTGCACCACTGCACCCAGCTGCATTTTTCTTTTAGGTCAGACTTAGCTGGACTCCTGTCTCATGTCTGCCCTCATTAGCCTCAAGACTGGGAAAAAGGATGCCACCTCTGGGAGATGCCATTTCTGAACTTGATGTATGAGAACAGCTTGACCCGGCTTCATGGTCACTGTGGGGACGGAGCGTGCTGGGGACAGCTGGTGGCTAACATGTGTCACTGCTCCCCCATATCCGGCCCCTCTCAGTTTTTCCCCTCACCAGTAACCAGCTCTTGTGGTAAGTCTCTTGAGAGAGGAACTAGAAGTTTGTCTACAGATTTTGCCTGGGGTCACATGGCTGCCGAGAGGTGGCAGCAGAAGCAGCCCAGGCCAAGGCCACGTGATGCTAGAGCCTGAGCTGGACTCACCAGGCTGGACCTTAGGGGATGTTTAATGAGCACTTACTACACAGTCACCCCTTGGTATCTGCAGTGAGATTGGTGTAGGGACCCTCCGTGGATACCAAACTCCATGCAGCTCGAGCCCTGATGTCAAATGCTGTCATATTTGTCCCTCCTCCCATCTATTTTAAATCATCTCTAGATGACATAATCCCCAACAAATGTCAATGCTGTCAAAATAACTGTTAGACTCTGTTGTTCAGGGGATAATGACAAGAAAAAAAATCCATACGTGTTCAGTACAGGTGCAGTCTTTTCCCAGATACTTCCCACCTGAGGCTGTCGAATCCCTGGAGAGGGGAAACCCACAGACACAGAGGGCCAAGTACACTCCAGGCACCGTGCCCAGGCTCTGCGGGAACCAGTTCATCTAATGTGTGTAACAAGTCCCACGCACACAGGAAGTGCTCAGGAAGTAGCATGTATGTGCCTCATCACATGTAGAGACAGCTGTGGCCACGTCACGCTGGCCCGGTCCACAGTTAGACGTATCTAATGCACGCATCTCTGCAGCTATGCAGATGTCACTTGTGTGGGTTTGAAAGAGGTAAAGAAGGGAGGGAGGGAGGGAGGGGGAAGCAGACATTGTTAAGCCCTAGCATGAGCCACCTGCCCTTCACTTGGTTGGAAAGCTCACCCCGTCTGGGTTGGGCTGTGCTGATGGAGGGGACAGATCCACGGTGACAGCAGGAGCAAGGCCTAGGGAAGGGACACTGGCCCAGGTGCACACGCACAGAGTCTAATGGTCCTAGGACGACCCAGGGCACTTGCAGAGGCCGGTGCTTCCTGCCAGTCGTGGGCAGAAAGCTGTGGGCCGGGCGGCCGGCTGTGACCTTCTGGTTTGTGCCCTGTGACATCATCTGCCTCCCTCCGCCTCCAGCTACACAGTGGGAGGGAAAGGGGAGGGAGAGGCTTCCAGCTGCTCCCAGCTCCCCTGCCCAGGCTTCCCTGAAGGATGCGGGGGTGGGGATGTGGTGGCGGACTCCCAGCCGCTGTTAGTGACCACAGTGCGGGTCAACAAACGGGGCCCACCTGAGACCCCTGCCGGCCCCAGGAACCCACCCTCTGCAGTGGAAATGGCCACACCCAGCCCATGTCCACCTGTCATGGGGAAGCTGGGGGAACCCACATGGAGGCTGGGGACCGAGTGGCCCAGGAGAAGAGGAAAGTCAGAGACCAAGCTCAGCTCACAGGATCAGCCAGTGTGGAACCGCGGCTCGTGCTTGCAAAATGGCCAACTGAGGACTCTGTCCCTTTGACTGAACCCCTGCCTCGCCCGGGGCCCCCATCCTCTCCCCAGCAGGACCAGGGAAAGCCGACTGCCAGCCTCCTCCCGTGGCCCATCCACTGTGAACCCCACTCCTGAAGCACCCGCCCTTTCACCCCCACCTGCTCATTTTCTCCCTGATGCTCCCTGTCCCCGCCTCCAAGACCCTGAGCCGCTCTGGATGTTGGAGACCCCATCAGGAGGCCCCTGGTCTCCCCGGGGAGAACACCCAGCTCTCTCCTGCAGGCACCCCTGTGCGACCTACGCCTCGTCCCCTCCCAGATGTCCCCTGTGGTTGTGCGGATCTCTCCCACCAAATCTACTCAGCCTGGAAGTGCACTCGCTGTCCCCGACAGGGGAGCCACAGGGACCAGGGACGAGGCTCCGCTCACCTGTTCTGTGCAGACGCAGGGCCTCCAGGATGTGTGATCCCGCCAGCTGCACCCTCAGTGCCGGGATGTCCAGGGACAGGGGCTGGTCTGCACCGGGTTGGTCCCCATCGGGCTGCGGTGGTGTGGGAGAGCCCTGCCCGCCCCTGCTCTCCACCGTCGGGGTCGGCGTCAGGCAGTGGATGAAGTGCAGCCGGGACCGCTTCACCAGGTTGACCAGAGCGTCCTAGGACAAGCCCACAGGAGGGGTCAGGGACACCTGGTCTCGGGAAAGGTGGACAGGAGGTCCTGACATGTCCCCAGCATATAGTCAGCAGCCTGGGCATCTTTGGGGGCCCCGTGTCCTATACCACCATCCCAACTGGTACTTAGGAGACAGAAGAGGACTTCATAGCAGCCACCATTGAGATCCGTGGGGGAAACGGAGGCAGAGAGGGCCAGCGAGTGGCCCCAGGGATCACAGCAGCAGAAGAGCTGGACTGGCTCAGCCACACTGCTGCCCAGTCAAATCTTCTGGTGGGTTAATGGGTTGACACGGTGGCCCAGGTAAATGTGGTCACCCAGAGCTGGCGTCCCCACAGCCTCCTGGCAGGAAGGGCAGGTGGAGCTGGCTTGATGGGTCACCTTCCGGGGGGGAATTCGAGGATCCGGACACTCTCCCAGGCCTCCCTCTGTGCCAAGCCGCGAGGCCGTGATCTGGCCCCTCCCAGGTCAGTGGCCGTGGCCAGGTCTCTTTGTGGTAGAGCCTCCCTTTCCTCCCTGCAGGGCACAGGGTGCTGCTGCCCCCCAGGCTTGGTGGGGAGGTGGGGGATGCTGTCAGCAGATGCCATCTCCCACAGAAGGTGGGGACCCGGGTCCCTGGAGGCCACTCACCATCTGCAGCTTGATGTGGGAGCACGGGGCTCTCCTCCGCATGGCGCCCAGGCTGCTGGCGAACGTCCTCCTCACCACGCGGCTCCGCAGCGACGCCTGCTCCGAGGTGCCCTCCAGGCCCGCCACTGCCCGGCACACGGGGGGCAGCTTGGCCCGCGCCTGGAACAGGCTCTGCAGCTCCTCCCTGGTGGGCAGAAGGACGACACAGCGGGCTTCAGGGGGCTCTCAGGGAAGCCTGTCCCAGGTGGGGACAAAAGGAAGGGCTCGCCTTGCACCTGCACGGTCCCTTCACTACCGAGCCTTTGCCTCCCTGCCACCAGCAAACGTGCCCTCCTCCCTCCCTGTGAGCAGTCCTCCTGCAGGTCCTCTGCCACCTGTACACCTCAGCAAGCCACCAAGCCACCTCTGTCCTAGAGGGCACGCCATCTCCGTCATCCCCAGAACAGGTCTAGTACACAGCAGGTGCTTACTATATGCTTTACGCATGAATGAGGGTACACTGCTGAGCGGGCAGTTTCTGGAGCTGCTAGAGAAGGTCAGTGGCGGGCCCAGCCTCGCGCCTGAGAGGCAGCTGACCCTTCCCCTGCAACCCCGCCGCGACGCCTCCCGAGAGCCATGGCCGTGACGCTGCCTTTAAGTGTCGCTCTGGTCATCCTGAACTGACCTGCCCTCTGGTTTGGGCATTAAAGGACAAACAGAGCTAGATAGACCCTGCTGTCCCTTAGGAGGGGACTGGCAGCCAGAGGAGGGCTGGTGCCCCCCCCTCCTCCGATGGAAGCATTCAGCACCCCCCAGTGCTCCCCAAAAGTCCGGCTCCCACTCTCAGCCCTGAAGACCCGCGTCCACTCAGATCGTGCTAACCGTTTAGGGCCTGAGTGTTGCCCAGGACACCAAAGGTGACAGGCACAGGGGAAATGCTGGCAGACGCACAAAGATGCCCACACTCGGAGGAAAGTCTGACCAGGACGTGGAGGGGGGGCCCCAGGGCCAGCAGCCTGCAGGGGAGAGGTGGGCTCAGGCGCGAGGGCCACTGCTGGCTGAGGGACAGGAGCCCTGACCTCGGCGCGTGGATTCCTCTGTCTACAGGACTGAAATGAACCTCTGGGTTTTGTCACGTGGCCTTGGCCACGTCACCTGTTTCCAGGGGACCTCAACTCCCCAGCTATCGAAGACTTTTATCAAACCAGTGGTCTTGAAACTTGAGTATGTGTAAGGGCCTTCCAGAAAGCTCTCCAGCTACACAGCAGCTGGGGACCTCCCCTGGAGACTGCAGGGGGCTGGAATCTGAATGTTGAACAGTGGTCCCGGGGGTCCAGGGCACGTGGCGGCAGTCACACTCTGAAACACAAAGCCCCTCTGCCCTCTGTTGTGGGCCAGGCTACTGGGCAATGACCAAACCATTTTACCCCGAGGCTCCACATCACGTAAGAAACGCTTCTCCAGGGAAAGCCGGCTCCGTACCCATCAACAGGGACCTGGCAGCACACCATGGCAATTCTTATGCAATGTAAAAGTGTTCTCTTTGGTTTCCATTTTTCTTGGGTGATGTACCTTGTCAGAGACTGACTGCCCAGACGTTAGTAACCATGTTTAGCGTGTACTCAACTAGGGTCATTTTGACCCCCTTCCCTTCTGCTTGCTTGTTGCTATGCCAACCTGGAAAGTCCCCTGGGAAATACCAACGTCCCCATTGCACTGTCTCGCTGACTGCCCAGTCTAGCTTCTGCTCCTGCCTGCTTGCAGCTACATCAACCCAGATGTGGTTTTTGCCTTTAAATATCCTAAAATGCGGACTGGGGCTGTGGTAGAGTGCTTGCCTCGCATGCATGAGGCACTGGGTTCGCTCCTTGGCACCATATAAAAAATAAACAAATAAAATAAAGGTATTGTGTCCATCTACAACTAAAAAATTTTTTAAAAATTTTTAAAAAGTTCTAAAATGCTCAGGCTCAGGGCTGTTCCTGGCAGAGACAGTCATGGGTCCCGTGGGGAGCAGTGGCCGGCCAGCTAAATAAAGACTCTTCACTTTGGACAGAACTGGGACGTGGTGTGTTTTGTGAGTGGCCTGCCCCACAACCACCCCCCCACATCACCAGTGCACAGAAGGGTCACCAGGACGTGTTCAAGGCCCTCTAAGAGGCTCCCTCTCAATGTGCGCGTTCTGTCACCCTCGTGCAAGGGCCGAGACATCCACGTGCCCTTCCTCCTTCCCATGCCCCCGGTGCCACGGGGAAGGTCATCTGTCCATCAAGTCTGCCCTCCCCAGCTCAGTGCTCACTCCGATGGAGCCGCAGGATTGTAGCGCAGGAAGGAGAGGCAGAGCCCACCGAGACGGGCGGAGGAGCCACCTCTCCCCGAGCCATCCGCTCAGCCACAGCCTGACCTCACCATCAGGATGGCTACCCTCGGTCCCATCTCCCAGCTGACAAAGCCACCCCATCATGCAGCTCGAAAGACAGAAGCAGAACATTCTGCCTCAGCTGCCAAGTCTCCTAACCGGGTGGGTCCAGCGCAATTTTATGGCAGAGGAAACCAAACCAGCCCAGAGAAGAGAAAGGAGGGGTGACAAGGGGCAGGAAGAGACTTGACCAGGTCCCCTGGCTCTCTGTCCAGTCCTCAGTGGACCTGCTGACCTTACTGTTGCCCCATCCCCTGCCTTGGTCTGTCTTCAAGACCTGGGCGCCTATGAGCCCTGCTGGACCTGGAGTTTCCGATTCCCTCTGACCATGACATCTTAAGGAGTCCTCTAAGGACCGCTGAGACCTCGTTTGGCCCTTTATCCTAGCAATGTGATCAAGTGCAGTTCATCTCACCACTTGGGGCTCAGTGAGCTCATCTGTAAAATGGGCTAAGGATACGGTGCATTCGATAAGGATTAACGAGGGGTTTACTAAGTACAGGTGCCGATGCCAGGTGCCCAGAGGGCAGTCAGGGCAGGTTCCCTTCTTCTGCTGTGTCCACCCGAGGCCCCAGCCCTTCCTTCCTTCCTCGTCTAAAGCTCTGCCCCTGCAGGACTGCGACACTGAACTTGGGAGGTGTTCAGGGCACACACACAGAACAAGCACTTTCCATTAACTCCAAAATGACAGCAGGATCATCCGGGCGCTGTGCCAGCCGGTCTGGGGTGAGCAGCCAGGGGACAAGAGAGCTCTTCTTTATTTTAATGCTACAAAACGTGTCATTTTGGTTTTATGACCCCCGAGTTCTAGGATGTCCATAAAAGCTGTTCCAGTCACATCATCGCCCAGACACTTAACAAAAGGCAAAGAGCCAAACTAAGAAGTCACAGCCTGTTAGCTTCTGCTCCACATCCCCAGGAGGCCTCTGCTTTCCTCTGCTGGAGTCGCTCTGGCCCTGGGGACACAGCCCACCGCTCCACTCTGGGAGATTGGCCCTCGCTCGCGGGGCTGGTGTGGCTTTGCTGTCCCACTGGGGAAGGATTCCCAGCACCCCCAATGCCCCCGCCCGTCCCCCGCCCGGGTGGCTCACCTCTTTGAGTGCTGAAGGACCTGGGGGGCGTCCAGGGCCGAGAGGTTGGGCTTGGCCTTGTGGAGCCAGCCCGTGAGGTCGTAGCGCACGGGGTCCTGCCCCAGCTGGTGGGCGATCTCGCACTGAAGGGGCTGCTCACAGGTCCTCAGGGCGGAGGTCCCTGCAGACAGACATGGCGGCCTGAATGTTGGGGTCCCGTGGGGACACGTTGCAATCAGCTGGCGTCCCCAAGAACACCCTTTTTCCCTGTTAGCAGGCTTCCAGAGAGCTGAGGCTGAGGGTTCAGGGCAGCTTGCCTCTTCTGCATTGGGGAATTGATGCACCTTATTTGCGATGGGTATTTTTCTCCTCTGCTTTTTTAGTTATTTTCTTTTAATTTAATTTTATTTTTTGGTACTGAGGATTGAACTCAGGTGCACCTGACCACTGAGCCCCATCCCCAGCTGTATTCTGTATTTTATTTAGAGACAGGGTCTCACTGAGTTGCTTAGCACGTCCCTTTTGCTGAGGCTGGCTTTGAACTTGCTATCCCCCTGCCTCAGCCTCCCGAGCCGCTGGGATGACAGGCGTGGGCCACCGTGCCCAGCTCTCTCTGCCTTCTTAAACCCGGGATCCTATGTCCACTCAAACATCATGACACACACGATCTTCAAAAGTTTTGCCACGTGTACCCCCTGTCACCTAGGCTGTGAGTGACTGAATGCTTTCTCTAAGTCAACTCCCATCTTTATAAGTGTCTACATTTTATAAAGACACGTTCTGTGGCAGGTTTGATGTGCAGGTTAGATTGATTTTCTAATATCCATGGAAATAAAGAGTCATTGTGTATTTTTAAAATATCTGAGTGTCACCTAAGATGGTCTTGAATGTCATCGACTGAATAAACGAGCATCGGCCTCGACACAGGCACACAGTGGGTGGCCAGAGACAGGGTCAGAGGCACCAATGGGCCTGGCCTTGGAGAAAAACTGAGGCCCTGGCGATTATTACTGCATGAGAGGGGCCAAGCCACAGATGATTCTGAACCTGTCTCCCTGGGCACATCCAACGTGGAGACGGGACAACTCCACAACTGTGGGGGGCGGGGCGGTCTGCCTGGCCCTGGGGGAAGCCACCTATGGGTGCAGGGAACTACCCGCCTCTGGCTGGGCCTCGGACACAGGTGAGGCGCAGCAAGGCCCGTGACCTTGGGCCCACACTAGGGCTCTACAGAGAGAAGCTGGCTCCACCCCTTTGCCCTCCTGCCCCGGCTGGCAGGGGACAGACGCTCCACAGAGCCCAGACCCTGCCGAGAGGGGAGTCAGTCCCTGTCACAGCCACAGCAAGTGGCAGGACCTCTTCAGGGACAGTTCAAAACCACGGTGTGACCTTCCTGGGCCCCCAGGCACTATGCCCCCGATGTGGCAGAAGCGACTGAGCCCGTCTTTGGCAGAGCCGGGCACTCTGGGAGCAGTCTGGGTTTGGGCCCCCGAGCGACCTTGAGGTTGGAACTGTCAGCTGCTGCGGCGGCGGCTACCTAGAAAATGTCCTCCTTAGACGGGCACAGGACTCTGCCATGAATGTCCCACACAGAGGCCTCAACCAGTCACCACAGGCTGGTCATCTTAAGCCGGTCACCATGGGACAGTCACTGCAGGCTGGTCATGATAAGATGGTCACAGGGGATGGGAACTTCTCTTGGCACCAGGTCAGGGGCTCGCAGGGCTTTTCCCAGCTGTTGGACATTGGCTCAGCCTGCGCCTCATGTGACCTGACACCTGCATTCACCACAGCACGTCCCTCCCTCCTGTGACATCCAGTGTGTCACATTCCCCTGGCTCCTCTCCTGCCTCCCCACCTCGCTCCCTCAGTGCCGCTGCCCCTGGGCTGGTGCTGGCCTGGACCTCTTGACGCTGGGATGTCCTGAGGCTCGTCCTTGGGCACCTTCTCTGCTGACCCTGGTCCTCCAGCCCCGCCCAGCAGAGTTCGGGGGTCACACCCCCTGCCCGCCACAGGACCAGCCCCGGGGAGGAGGGGATCTCCCAGCAAGGAACGCGCCTTCCACATCAGCAGGTGCCGCAAGCGGAGGAGCCCACATCCCAGGGGCCACCGCCGGCTGGGACCGGGAAGGCCTCTGAATGTGTTTGCCCTGGTGCATCCGGGTCCCAAGAGCGTCCACCAGACACGCCTGGCTTTGAATGTGCCTCCCGACCTCCTCTTCTGGGTGACCGTGGACCAGCCTCTCCTCTCTAGAGACCTGCTCCCTCGTCTTGGAGACAAGACTCTCTGTCCCCAAAGGCAGGCGGATGACACCAGATGGCACAACCGAGCCCTCAGTGCACCACCTCCAGGGAGGACCGCAGTACCCCTCGGACCCCTTGAGTGATGGGAGGGTGGTCGTCTTCACTGCCAACATTCCTGTCCCCACCCCTGCCTGTGCTACCCCTGTGGTGTGGCTCCCTGGCACGTCACCACTCAGTCACGATGGCGGAGATTCTGGGGAGAGAGGCGCTGGGGGCTCCCCCTGTTTTATCAGCATATCCACTAACGCCGGGAGCTTTGCTCAGAATCACATGGAGGAAGCAGGAACAGCTGAACTTGAACTTGGGACTGACAGCTGTCCAGTCCCCGGGTCCCACCTGGTGCCTCCATCGCCCTCTCGCTTCCCTCCCATCCAACCCACCACCAGACGCTGTGGGCTTTACCTGCTGATGCTCCCAGTTCCACCCACCCCCAGGTTGGCGGCCTTCCCCTGCAGCCTGCCTGGACCTTCGGACGTGACCCTTCCACACCTCCCCCAGCCCAGAAACCCTGGGGCCTCTCATTGCTCTAGGGTCAAAACCAAGGTCTGTGCATGGTCCACAGGAGCCTCTGCAGCCCGAGCCCAGGTGACCCAGGTGACATCTCCATCCTTCCCTGCATTGTGTCCCAGGGGTTGAACCCAGGGTGCTTAACCCCTGAGCCACCTCCCCGGCTCTTTTTATATATCACTTAGAGACAGGGCCGCACTGAGTTGCTTAGGGACTCGCTTTTGCTGAGGCTGGCTTTGAACTCACGATCCTCCTGCCTCAGCCTCTGAGCCCCTGGGATGACAGGCCACGTCAGACTGGTTCACTGCCGTGTGTAACGGTGCCCAGCACAGGGCGGCTGCTGATGAGCTTGTCACATGCACCAGTGAACGAGCGCCAGGGGCACAACAGCTCATCCTGGCACATGTGTCTACACTTCCGCACGGCAGTGCCCCACCCTGCCGGGGCTTCTCTTGCTAACGGATTCCAACGCCCGTGCTGCACCCTGCCTGCCCCGCCAGCTCCTTACCCTCACCTCCAGCTCCCTTCTCAAAGGCCACCCGCAGACGCTCGAGCACCACGCTGTCACTGGAACCCTCGACCCGGACCTCCTCATCCAGGACCCAGAGAAGGCCCCTGGCATCCTCGGCTCCTCCTCCAGCTGGTAAGTGGACCTGATGGGAGACCCAGGGGACACTGAGGGACAGCCTGTTTTGTTCTGTGCTCCCACGGGTCCCCAAACTTTCAGTGTTGGAGCCACAAAACGGTAACACCTCTCCACTGCAAGGAGTCGGAATCTGCCTTTCTCTCCTGTGCACCCTTGGGCAACTTTCTGTACCTCTCTGGGCCTCATTTTCTCCTATGAAAAATGGAGACCAGAAATATCCTCCTCAGAGAGCTGCAGTGAGGCACTACCAGGGTGAGTGTTCTGTAAACAGCGTCTTTCCAAACGGAGGAAGCAGCTAGACTATTTGTACACAGCCAAGCAGGAAAGGATCGATCCCACCCACGCCACTTCCTCTTTGTATTTTTCCAAACTAAAGTTTGGGGAATAAATTAAACACACACACACACACACACACACACACACACGCTCTCAAAGAACATCTCCGAGGAGAAGGTGAACTTGATTCAAAAGCGCAGACACAGAACTTGGCTCCAGCTTCAGCCACAGGCCACTCTGCCATTTTGCTGAGGGGGAACAGAGGTCCAGGGGGTTTCATGGGCTTAGCCGAGGCCCACAGGAGAGGCTATGACCAAAAACGGTGTGGGCTGTGGACAGTGGCCAGCCACCCCGAGGGCCCAGGACCCAGGGGCTTCCCAGGATGCAAAGCTGTCAGGGCTAAGGCTGGGGAGTACGGTGCACACAGGCCCAGCAGGACGGGGCGCCACCTGGCTGGGAAACCCTGGCCCACAGCCCTCAGAGCCACACCCCAGGACCACACGGGGAGTCCCAGGCACGGCTACAGCTGGACCCCGGGGATCCCGGGCCTTCACCTTGGCCCCTTCCTCTTCTTTTGGCGGGGAGGATGGTACCTGGATGGAGCCCAGGGTACTTAGCCACTGAGCCCCGTCCCCGGCCCTTTCTGTATTTTATTTAGAGACAGGGTCTCGCTGATTTGCTCAGGGCCTCGCTAGGTTTCCGAGGCTGGTTTTGAATTTGGGATCCTCCTGACACGGCCTCCAGAGCTGCTGGGGTGACAGGTGTGTGCTACCAGCCTTTGGCCACCTTCTTTGGGGTTGAAATGGACAGCTGGCCCATCCTCAGAAGGCAGCCACTCTAAGTCACAGCCCAGTGGCCCCAGGGGACACACTGCCCTTCCCATCCCGCACTGTTGAGCTGTCTCCTGGGCCCCTCTAAGGAGAGGGCGAGGTGAGGTAGCTGGGTGGGGAGGGGAACTGAGCAGCGCAGCATGGTGGCCACGGCCTGGGCATACGAGGGAAGGGCCTGGAGGTGAGAGGCTCAGCCCGCTGTGGCCCACAGGACAGCTTGGAAACCACCCTGGACCTAGGGGACAAGGCATGGGGAAAAGGGCAGCCTGCAGTGTCCCTGGCAGGAGAGGGGCCACAGGCAGGACGTCCCCAACACGTCCCCCGTGCCTGGTGCTTCCAGTGCCATAGCTCAGTGACACGCAGAAGGAACCATTCTCATTCTGGAGATGAGAAAACAGAGGCTCAGAGAGGTGCATGGTGTGCCCAAGGTCACCAAGGTCAGGACCAAGGCAGGAGGGTTCCTGAGCCTGAGCCGGGTCCCATCCCAAGGTAAAGGAGAAAGATGTCAATCAAAGGGTCTGAGCCCAGGACCGGGCGGGCCAACACAGATCAGGGAGCACAGCGGGTTTGGATGGGAGGAGGCAGGTGGAGCACCCCGTGTGTCCTAAGGGTGCTCCACCCACTCTTCATTCCCCAGGGCCTAGTCTCTGCCGGGCCAGCTCCTCTGTCTGAACAGAGAGCTGAGGGACTCCGAGCTCCCCCTCTGAGCCCCTCCAGGCCAGGGTCAGACACACAGCTGAGCAGGGTCCCCGGCCGCAGCACCTTTCCATCTCTGTCATCTGGATCACACCCGGGCCATCAGCACAGACGCTGGGGCGGCTCCCGGGCCTCAGTGTCCCAGCACCCCGGGAGGGGGGGGGTGCCAGGTGCAGGTGGTGTGGAGAACCAGCAGCCTGAAGGCTCCAACCTGCTGGTCACCTCTGACCGCCTTGGTGGCGGGGTCCCTTGTTACCTGGGAGGGCTTCTGATCCACAACGGCCACCGTTGTCGCTGGGGAAGACTCCGGGAGGTCGAACTTCACAGGAACACCTTCCTACAGGCCACAGGAGGCAGAAGTTGGGGCAGAAAGTTCTCAGAAAAGGAAGTGAGGACGTTGCTTCAGCTTCTTATATAAACAATTATTTTAAAAAATTGTATTGTTGGGTGCAGTGGTGCATGATCCAGCGGCTCAGGACGCTGAGGCAGGAGGATCAAGAGTTCAAAGCAGCCTCAACCACAGTGAGGCCCTAAGCAGCTCAGTGAGACCCTGTCTCTAAATAAAATGCAGAATAGGGCTGGGGACAGGGCTCAGTGGTCGAGGGCCCCCGAGTTCAATCCCTCGTACCAAAACAAAATAAAACAAACAAACAAAAAAACCCAAAAGCAGTAACTAGATACTCAGACAGGGCTGGGCACAAATGTCCAACACAGTATTGTTTGTATCCTCACCTCGAAATCACCCAGGTGTCAAAAGGAATGTTAATAAAGAAACAGACGTGACCACTGAAATGCACATTTACTAAAAATCTGTAAATGGGATGAGGAAATAGAATGCAAGTGGACAGCAAGATCACACGCCCAGAAGGGTCAGAAATTTGCAGAGAAAACTGTATAAAAAATTTAGACTCCGATGAGTCTCAATGACAGCCCACGGTAAAGGGTCACCTCTGGGTGGAGAAGCTAAAGGAAATCGTATTTCTTGTTTCTTTATGGATCTATGCATTTCCTAGGGTTCTTTAAAATAAGGCACATGCACGATTTTGATAATGAGAAATAAGTGAAGCAGTGTGGGAAAAATCTCATTGTTACCACATATGGAAAGCCTAACATGGACCGGCACTCTCCACGTTGCTTCAATAGATATTCCAAACAGCCACTGAAGGGGTGCGGCAACAGTGGTTTGCCTTTTGTGTTTTGATTTCTGTGTCCCTGCCTGGTTCAAGGTCTCTGCAGACTGATGTGCAGCTTTCTTCTCAAGAGGAATCAGCGCTCTTCCTTAGACTCCGTGTGACCCACCAAATACAGCCGTCGTGACCTGGAGTCAGCTCCAAGCTGGTCTCAGGGGGCCCCGTGCCCATTGGCTCACAGGCGGGGACCTCTCTCCAACACCATGACCTCGCTGGGCAGGCCTGCTGGAGGTGAGGCCCTCAGGGAGCAGGGACAGGTCTCAGTTCATGGCCAACAGTCCCCCAGACATACAAGAGGGCTCAGTGAAGACCGTCCAGGGGGGCACCCACCAACTATATCTGATCACAGCTCACAGCCACCCAAGCTGGGAGCAATGGCACCCGCCTGTCATCCCAGCGGCTTAGGAGGCTGAGACAGGAGGATCGTGAGTTCAGAGTCAGCCTCAGCACTCAGCAAGACCCTAAGCTACTCAAGGAGACCCTGTCTCTAAATAAAAATATTAAAAAGGGCTGAGTATGGGGCTCAGGGGTTAAGCACCACTGGATTCTTAACCATATGTTCCTGGCACCAAAACAAAGAATAATAATAACCCAGTCAAGAGCAGAAGAGCCACCCAACTCAGAGACCTCTGGGTCTCCAAAGGCTGCTGTCATCAGCGGCAGTTCTTATGCCTCTTATTGTGGCAAAGGGTCACGGCAGAGGAGTGTTATCATCTCACTTTTCCATGTGAAGGAATTAAGGACCAGAAAGGGTGAGCGACTTTTCTAAGGCCACACAGCCAATAAGTGACAGAATTACCACCGGACCCCATTAATACCCTTCATCGAGACTTCTCCAAACTCCTGCTTGCTTTCCTGTGGCCCCGCGGGGCTCCAGCCTCAGACAGGGCCATCCTTCCCAAGGCTATAGTCCCGTGAGGGCATTGGACGGGTGTTTCTAATATCCTGCCGTGAGCCACATATCGGAGACAAACTGGTCACCCTCAGAGAAGGAAGGAGTAGAGATCGCCATCGGGGGTCCTGCCATGTTCCCATTGTCCCCTGGGGGAGGGGCCCAGGAAAATGTGCATCTGGAAGAATTCACGGCTGGACGCTGTGTCCTTCTGTGCTTTTCTGTGTTGAAGGCGCCCCCTCCAAAATACGGGTGTTGAAACGCAGTGGCCAATGTGACACGGTGACAGTACCACAGGTGGGCCTCTATGAGGGGATGAGGCCAGGAGGGCTCCTTTGGGGCCTAAACCTTATAAAAGGGGTATCCCCTGCATCTGGCTCTCTGCCCTCTACCTCCCGCCATGTGGGGACAGGGTCCTTCCTTACAGACTTCACGGCCACCGGGAGGCCGAGGGCAGCCCTAGCCAGAGAGTTAGACTCGCCTGCCCTGGACCTTGGACTTCCAGGCCCCGGGAAGGCGAGGAGATGATCGCAGGCCCCTTGTTCAGAGCCAGTATCAGGGACTCGGGTAAATGTCTTCACTCCTTTTTCTTCACGGTGGAAGGACTTGAGGGACTCGGCAACACCTGTGCCACGGGTGATCTGGGTCCTCCCGTGCCATTCAGCCAAGTCCCCCAGGAGGGGAGCTGCTGGCCTACGGGCACGGGCACCGCCCACTGGGCTGGGAATTGTCACCTAGTGGCGCAGAGTGGCGCATAGGGCCTGTGGGGGGTGCGCCAGGGCCAGCACGTGAGGACTGGGGGGAGTGGCTGGGGCGGGGGTGGGGGGAGAACTTTGGGAACGAGGCCGGCGAAGCCCACGTTCCTGGTGTGCCGGGGCTGGAGGGTGGAGGCTCCGGGTGGAGACCAGGCTGTGGAGGACAGGGAGCAGCGGAGGCCCCGAGGCCAGGCCGGGAGGAAGGGCTGCGGCACTGGCCGGCCCCACAGACAGACAGGGCTGCAGGCGCTGCAGGGGCCGCCCCCCCTCCCCTGCCGAGCCCCACCTCTCGGAGTCGCTCCAGCGTGGACTCGAAGGTGCGCTGGTGGAAGAGCAGCTGCAGACGCTCCTGGGCGTAATTATGACACAGCTCCTCAAAGGTGGCCGCCCGGTCCTTGCCCTGATGCCGGGGGTTCTGAAAGCCCGGGGAGTCCACCACCATAATGGATGCCATGGAGAGGTGGTGGGAGGAGAAGGATCTGGAGAGTGGAGAGAGAGGCCCTGAGACTACAAAGATTCTGAGAAGCTGCTGGTCCAAGCTTCCTGCCGCCCCATCGCAGAGACTGAGAAACTGAGGCTGCAGCAGCAGGCTCGGCAGGTTTGGAGATCCAGCAGACCTGGTTTCAAAACCAAGCTCACCACTTCTAGGCTGTGTGACCTTGGGGAGTGGCTTAACCTCTCTGAGCATGGGTTTCTTCAACCATTAAAGAGTGGTGGGAGGAGGGAGGTTGATCACAAGGATGAAAGGAGAGAGTAGAAAGCATATCCCATATCGCAAGTTCAAGGCCAGCCTCAGCAACTCCGCGAGACCTTAAGCAACTTAGCAAGACCTGTTTCTAAATAAAAAATAAAACGGGCTGGAAGGTGGCTCAGTGGTCAGGCTCCTGTGGGTTCAGTCCCTGGTGCCAAAATTAAAAAAAAAAACAAAAACAAAAAAAAAAAACCCTGGTGATGCACAGGGACAATGAGTTTCCAGGGACTGTGACTTACTTCTCCACCAGCCCGGGGTGCAGAACCGACTAGCTGGAGGCCACCCAGAAAGCAGGCAACAACATCAAGACCAGAGCGTCCCTCTTTCCCCAGGGGCACACCGAAACAGAAGAACTCACCCCTTGAGGGCATTAGTGAGGGTTCTTTCAAGCTGTCCCCTTGGACCTCCTGGTGTGTCTGCCAGGGCGGACAGAGCGGGGTTTGCTCACATCAAAATGCAGGAGGAAGAGACCGGAGCCATCACGTGGGTGTCCACCCTCGCTCTGCAAGGATGGGCTGTGTGTCCTGGGACAGGTGCCCAACCTCTCTGAGCCTCAGCCGCTCCTCTGTGACAGGGTTCATGAGGAGAGGGCTGCAGGGAGGACTGTGATCACCTGTCCACGGTTGGGAGCTGGCCTTTGCAGGGTGCCGAGCTCGGCGGGGGCCATTTGCTATCATCACCATTAGTAGGATGGGCTTGGGGGACCCTGAGCCTCAGCTCTCCCTTCTCCCTGCTGAGGTTTTCCACCTGCAAGGCGGGGCCCGTGAGAGCAGCCACCATGGACGTGGGTGGAGATGAGGATGGTCCTCCCAGGCGCGGGCAGGCTCAGGACACCCACCTCACAGATGTGAGCTCCAGAACCAGGCCAAGCCGCGCCCTGGCTGGCTGGGGCCTTTCCCTGCCCGCGGTCACCTCCCCTCCCATCCTCTCTCTAAGCACCTCCAGCCACTCGAGTCTGGGGTCCAGATGGCAGTGACTGCCTCAGCGGCTGGGGAAGTTGGTACCGTGGCTGTGACAACCTGGAGGTCCCCGTAACTCTGTTGCCACATGCAACCTCGTCCCTGCACCAGGATTCCTGAGGCTCTCTGGGCTTCCTCCCCTGGCCTGCTCTCCCTCAGCCCTGCTGGACAGGCCCAGGGATCCCAGGACAGGCTGGGGCACTGTCCACGTCCACTGCCGCCAACATGCTTTTTGTTTTCTTTTGTGGTGGGGGGATTCCAGGGATTGAACTTGAGGCCCTTGACCACTGAGCCCCGTCCCCAGCCCTGTTCTGTGTTTTATTTAGAGACAGGGTCTCACTGAGTTGCTTAGGGCCTCGCTGTGGCTGAGGCTGGCTTTGAACTCTCGATCCTCCTGCCTCAGCCTCCCGAGCCCCTGGGATGACAGGTGTGCGCCACCGCCCCCAGCCAATGTGCTTTTCTGATTGGAATTTTTACAGCCAACAACTAAAATTCCTTGTTGGTTTCCCTGAATCCTCTGATGCCCCTGGGGAATAGACCTATTTTACAGATGTGAAAAGGGAAGTCAGAGAGGGAAGGGGACTGGCCAAAGTCACACAGCCTGCAGGGGGCCTCGGTGGAATGCGAACCCAGCACTGCCGACCCTAGCAACCCTCCGGCCAGCTCAGAAATGCCCCTCGGCGAACCTGCCTCCTGCAGGAGCTCCCGGTGCCCCAGCAAAGGCCACGTACCTGTTGATGAGCGAGACGACGGCCGCAAAGAGCTCCTGGTACAGGCCGCCGGCCATGCCCTCCACGCACTCCACGCCCGTCATCTTGAGCCCTGGAGTCAGAAAGAGGACGGGGTGGCAGGCCACTGTCACCACCTTTCAGGGCCGAGGACATTGCCACAGGACAGCAGGGGTCGCTTGACTTGGAAAATACCCCTCCCCAGCGCCACTGTGGAAATAGCGCCAGCTCCTGGGACAAGGTCCAGGTGATTTATGAGCACTCCAGGGTCTCGCGCCGCCTGCCCTCCGGCTCTCCAAGCTGCCCCAGGTGACCCCAGTGCTCCACGTGGACGGCACTGCTGGGGGTGGGACCCAGAACCACCCCAGGGCCACCTGTGACAGGTGGGGTCCCAGCCCTGGTGGCTGTGGGAGGGGGTGGGGTCCCAGCCCTGGTGCCAGCGGGGGAAGGCGGGGTCTTCGGGGGCGGGGTCTTCGGGGGCGGGGCCTTCGGGGGCGGGGCCTTCGGGGGCGGGGCCTTTGGGACGGGGCCTTCGGGGGCGGGGCCTTCGGGGCGGGGCCTTTGGGACGGGGCCTCTGAGGGCGCGGCCTACTGGGAGGCTCCAGGTCACTAGGCCATGCGCTTGGGGGCCTCACTTTTATTTCATTTTGTTTTGTTTACTGCTGCACTTTGGTTACTCTACCACTGAGCCACATCCCCAGTCCTTCCTGATTTTTATCTTCAGACAGGACCTCCCTAAGTTGCCCAGACTGGCCTCAAATTTATGATCCTTCTGTCTCAACCTCCCAAGTTGCTGAGATGGAGGCATGGGCTGCCACACCCTACTAAGGGACATACCCTTGAACGGGATAGTGGACCTGCTGCCCCATCACAGGCCCAAACGCAATGAGACCAAAGGACCACAAATCAAGCCCTTCAGAACTGTAAGCCAAAATAAACCTTTCCTCTTTTTACTTCCATTAGCTCAGGTATTTTGCTATAGTAACAGAAAACTGACTAACCCAGTCACCTCCTCAAGGAAGCCTTCCTTGACTGCCACCAGCTCTGTCCTGCTTTTACTACACAAACTATGGCATAGTCTTTACTCGTGTGGTGATTTTAAACCTGTGTCTCTCCTATGAGAGGACCCCCTCGTGCCCCAGCAAAGGTAGCGCCCTGAAGTCAGGGACTGTCTCTTGAGTTTTTTTGGCCTTTAAATCCTCCGTACCTTGCATGTAGTAGAAACGTGATGAATGTCTGCTATTTTCTGGAGGGAAATTGGGCAATTTTTATTTCAGTAACTGTCACCTGTTATATACTGGGGGACTTAGTCATTTCACTCCTGGGCTTTTTTCTCCTAATGATACATTCTGAGAAACAAAGATATCTTGGTGCCCGGGTCTTTCCCCCTGCTGCTGAGAATCACTTTCTGGAGATACCTTGAGCGCCCGCAGAGAGCCACGGTCTGTGAGGCCCGCAGTGGGCTCAGGCACAGCCCGGCTTGGGGCTAGGTGTGGAGGAACATGGATGGAGAGGGGGAAGACTCCTCCTGTGACCCTCAGGAGGAAGGGAGGGCTCGATGGCCCTTCAACCCACACACCTGGGCGCGCACAGTTAAAACAGCCGCCTGGGTCAGAGTGGGGAAGAGGGCAGAGCTGGGCGTGGGGACGACATGCCCTAACCCTGGAGTACGCGCACCCACCGCAGAATTCAAGCCATGGCTTCCACATCTGCATTTGTGGGTGCCGGGGGGCCGCTCTGCTTGTCCAGCAGCCCCCAGCGCTGCCCACCCTCCTCCCCTCCACCTCTCCCTGGGCGGTTGCTAGGCAACCCACAGCCTCCCAGCATCTCTCCAAAGCCGCAGCCCCCCCTCCCCCCACCTGCTCCGCGTCCACCCTGAAGACGGCCTGAGAGGTCGGCTCAGGCTGGCCAAGCAGCGTGTGTGCGTGTGTGTGTGTGTGTGTGTGTGTGTGTGTGTTTTGCACATCCAGGTGCCTTTATGGGCTGTGCATCTGTGCAAGGATCCAGGGGACTGCCACTGTCCTGAGGAGAGCTGCCCCTAGAGGGTCCTCAGGGGCCCCTGGACTGAGAGCCCCAAGGCCGCCTTCGTTCCCCGTCTGCAGGAGGGCGTCTGGTGGGCAGAGCTGCAGACCCCGGGCTCCACAGCCTCAGCCCTGCAGCTGCAGAGCGCTGGCCTCCGCTTCTCCCCGCACCAGGGAAAAGCACCGTCCCGCCTGGCCATCGCGGAAGGCGTCCTCGGTCCCTCCCTTTCCTCTAGGGTTCCTGCTGTCACCCCAGCTAGTAAACTGGCCTCAGCCTCTGCGCTGTGTCCCCTCTCCACCACGTGTCCCCTCTCGCCCCGTGACTGTCACCAGCTCCCTTGTCCCACACACCCCCAACCTTCCCCGGGCTGAGCTTTGTACAGAGGGAGTCGGCACACCGGCCCTGCCCGCCGCTCGGAGCTGCTGGTGGCTGAGAGTAAAACCCCAGTTCCCAGGCCCTCTCCTCTACCCCAGGCCCAGCAGTGCCAGCCTGGCCTCTGTTCCACAGAGAAAGGCCACTTCCCCCTTCACAGCGAGGGCTCAACTCCTGTGACATCCAGAGGAATGCATGGCCCCTTGGCGCTGCCCCCAGTGTCCCCGCCCCAGCCCGGGCCACTCCCAGGACATGGCAGCCTCATGGTCGCTGGGCAGAGCTAGGCACTGCCCGGGTGGGAGCCTGCCACTCCTGCTCCTGGCACAGGGACACAGAGGGGGACTTCGATATTTCTTGATGAGCCAATGAAAGAAGGCTGTGCATGCCCAGTGGTGGGCCAGAGGACACCCTGAACACCCACAGAGGTGACAGCATGGTACCTGGGCTGGCCTCCTCCTCCTCGAGTCCCCGTGGCCTGGGCCTGGACGTCACTTGCTCGATGATCTGCCGCAGGTGGTGCTTGAAGGTGGCTGTGTTCAGCTCCTCGAACTCACAGCCCAGGGCCGCGGCTGCGTGGTTCGCCCACTCGAAACGCATGAACTGCTTCCGGCCCACTGCACGGGGACAAGGGGGACACCATGGCCTGAGTCCAGGCACGAGGAAGCTGGACACCTCAGAGCCCACAGAGAGCCTTGCCACCTCTCCACCTCCAGGAACCCACTGGGAGGACCCCAAACAAGGGCCCCACCTGGCCCCCCAGGGTGTAGTCTCCAGATCAGGGTCAGCTTTCCCCAAAGGCAGGCCTGGCCTATTTCCTCCCCATTGCCCGGTTCACTTCCTCAAGGCTCGGGAGGCTGAGGCAAGAGGACCGTGAGTTCAGAGCCAGCCTCAGCAATTTAAGACCCTAAGCAACTCGGTGAGACCCTGTCTCTTAAACACAGAACAGGGCTGGGGATGTGGCTCAGTGGTCGGGGGTCCCTGGATGTGGTCCCCAGTACACCTCCCCAAAAAAACAAATCAAGGGGAGGCACTGTGAGTATGGAATTGGGTTGTGGTAGGTAAACAATGATGTGTCCCCTTCCCCACACACTCATCATCCACCCATTCACCCAGCCTCAGCCCCCTGCCACCCTCCACCCAGCCATACATCCAGCCACCCGTCTCTCCAGTGCTTATTTATTGAGCTCCTACTATGTGACAGACCTATGTTGACCACAGGGAGATCAATGACAGACACAATAGATAGGGACGTCCTCACAGAGCACACAGTCCGTAGAAGGAGTGGACAAGGAGCAGGGAGACAAATAGATAAACAAGACAGACACTCGGACAGGATGACCTCAGATGATAAAATTATCACACACACCCCCTGCAAGGAGAAACTAAATGGGTGGTGAGAGAAAGAGAGACCGAGGGAGTCATTATCCATTTGGGATGGCCACAGGGAGACATATGGAACTGGGCTGTGAATGGTAAGAAGGAGCCGGCCACATACAGAACCAGGGAAGTGCTTTATAGGTAGTGCGGGTGGTACAAAGGCCCTGGGGTAGAAATGAGCATGGTGTGTTGGGGAGACACCAGGAAAGCCAGGGTGTCTAGAGCCCATCAGGGGAGGGGGAAATTAGATGGAGCTGAAGAAGCGGTGGCGAGCCATGCTATGGGGTAATAAGGCCATCCAGAATCGGCAACAGAGACAATGTGAATAATGTCCACTGTTGAATGTTAAGTGAAAAGCAGAGTAGAGAACTACCTGAGGATGATGGCAAAGTTAATCACTCCAAACCGCTGCTATCAATCATCCTAAGCTGCTGCCACAATAATAAAAAAGTAAATGTGGCCACATATTAAATCATAACTGGCTAAGGAGATTCAGGGTTTCCAGGTTTGTTAGACAGGCTGTGGACTAATTTTGTAATCAAAATAAAATTAAATGATTTACTAAAATCAATATCAGTGCCATCCTTTAAAAATGCTCTCCCAGCTCCTATCTGCTCCCAAATGTGTCTCCTTCCTTAAAATAAGAATAACAGCTGCCCATAGAGGGTCCCTGTCCAACCCAGGGGCTCACAGAGGACCTGTTCTTCAGAAAGACGTCCTGAAGAGACAGCCTTGGGGACTGGGGATCTAGAAGGAAGGTTTCATCAAAGACTTCAGCACCACCCGTCACTGAAGGTGTCACAGGTAACACTGAGTCCCGGGGTCTTCCAGCACACCAATTACTCAGCACTGGTCACCACAAAAGGGTCATTTTTATGATCCTTATTTTAGAGTTAAGCTTCACTTGATAGAAGATGACACTCACACTCAGAGGGAAAATGTGGCAAATCAAGAAGTCCTGCCACTTCAAAATGATGAAGAAGATGATGATGGTGATGGTGGTGGTGCTGATGGTGATGGTGATGGTGGTGATGGTGGTGGTGATGGTGGTGGTGCTGATGGTGATGGTGATGGTGATGGTGATGGTGATGGAGATGGTGGTGGTGCTGATGGTGGTGGTGATGGTGGTGGTGATGGTGATGGTGGTGGTGATGGTGATGGTGGTGGTGATGGTGGTGGTGATGGTGGTGATGGTGGTGATGGTGATGATGATGGTGATGATGGTGATGGTGGTGATGGTGGTGGTGATGGTGGTGATGGTGGTGATGGTGATGGTGGTGGTGATGATGATGGTGATGGTGGTGGTGATGGTGGTGGTGATGATGATGGTGATGGTGGTGGTGATGATGGTGGTGATAGTGTTGGTGATGGTGGTGGTGATGGTGGTGGTGATGATGATGGTGATGGTGATGATGTGGTGATGGTGGTGATGATGGTGGTAGTGACAGTGATTGTGATGGTGGTGATGGTGATGATGTGGTGATGATGGTGATGATAGTGGTGGTGCTGATGGTGGTGGTGATGGTGGTGGTGATGGTGGTGGTGATGGTGGTGGTGATGATGATGGTGATGGTGATGATGTGGTGATGGTGGTGATGATGGTGGTAGTGACAGTGATTGTGATGGTGGTGATGGTGATGATGTGGTGATGATGGTGATGATAGTGGTGGTGCTGATGGTGGTGGTGATGGTGGTGGTGATGGTGGTGATGGTGATGATGGTGATGGTGATGGTGATGATGGTGGTGGTGATGATGGTGATGGTGGTGGTGATGATGGTGATGGTGATGATGGTGATGGTGGTGATGGTAATGGTGATGATAGTGATGGTGCTGATGGTGGTGGTGATGGTGGTGGTGATGGTGGTGATGGTGATGATGGTGATGATGGTGATGGTGATGGTGGTGATGGTGATGGTGGTGGTGATGATGGTGATGGTGGTGATGGTGATGGTGGTGGTGATGATGGTGGTGATAGTGTTAGTGATGGTGGTGGTATTGGTGGTGGTTATGGTGGTGGTGATGGTGGTGGTGATGATGGTGATTGTGATGGTAGTGATGGTGATGATGGTGATGTGGTGATGGTGGTGGTGATGGTGATGATGATGATGGTGATGGTGATTATGATGGTGATGGTGGTGATGATGGTGGTAGTGACAGTGATTGTGATGGTGGTGATGGTGATGATGGTGATGATAGTAGTGGTGATGATAGTGGTGGTGGTGGTGATGGGATCTCGGACAGTCACAGCCCCAATGACCTTGTTGTTGACATTTAGGGCATGGGTTATGTGGAGTGCATGGTGCGGGGCATGCCTTGGCCCAATGTCCCTCCTTGCCACACTTGAAGCAGGCACCCGGGGGGTTTTCAGTGATGGGCGACAACCCGAGGAAGCACCCTGCAGCACCTGGGCGAGCATTTGAAATTTATCGTGTTCGGCCCTGTGCTTGCGGTGCTCGATTTCCTCATCCCGGTTGTGAAAACCCTTAAAGGCTACTGCCAAGATTTCAGTCTCGGGGGTGGCAGGGCCTTGTTCGAGCTTTTTTAGTTTGGCCCGGATGTCGGGGTAGCTCTGAGAGAGGAAATATGTCATAAGGGCATGACGGCCATCTGGGGTTTCGGGATCTAGGTTAGTATACTGCTGAAGGGCTTTCGTAAGCCGATCCAGAAATTCTGATGGGTCTCCTCTGGTTTTGAAGAATCTCCTGTAATTTTTGGAAATTGACAGCCTTTTTGAGCCCAGCCATAATACATGTGGAGAATCGGTCCCTACTCTGTATGCCAGCTTGTGTATTATAATCCCAGTCAGGGGTTTGATCTGGGACAGCAAGTGACCCCGGAGGGTGATTGGGATTAACTGGTGAGTTTCATCCACATGGGCTCTGGCAAGTTCCCAGACTCTGGTATGTTCCTCAGGAAGGAGAGTATTAGCCAATAACATGTATATATCATGGTGAGTGAGGCTATGAGCCTGGAGGACCCATTGAAACTCTCTTATGTAAGTGGTGGGATCTGTGGTGAATGAGCCCAACCTTCGCTCGAGTGGCGTGAGGTCATTCATAGAGATGGGACATGTACGCGGATAATGCCCTCAGGTCCAGCAACCTCTCTTAAGGGGGTCATGGTTTGTGGGACTAGGGAGTGGGACCTAGTTTGGGGGGGACTAAAGTGTCAGGGGGAGCAGGGGGAGCCAACAGGGGAGGTCGGTAGGGAGGGGGCTCATCTGCCAGATCAAAAGGAGGGTCAGTAGGGTCATTGAGGTAAGAGCATAGGTCAGGGAGAACGAAGAAGAGAAAAAGCCTCAACATAGAGGATCTCCTTCCACTTTTTCGAGCACTCACAGAAGTTAAACAGAACTCTGAGAATTGCGGGATCTAGGGATCCTCCTGGTGGCCACTGACTTTGTCTAATTCTGATTGGCCTTATCAAAGGCCAATCTTGTGTGCAGAATTTCATGAGAACCTTGGGATTTCTATCAGGAGTGAGGGATAGCCAATCCAGTTTAGCCAGGAGACATTTTATGGGGGAGTCTGTACGGGGGGAAGAAGAGGCCCCCATAATGGTCCCTAAGAAGGAAATGGGAAGGTGGGAAGGGTCCGGACCGGAACAGAATTGGATGAGCCTCCTCACAGGCGTCCCCACAAGGAGAGCTCAACCAATAGGACTCAGGAGAGTCGGGGCCAGGAGGACGGTCGAGTTGTCACCCAAGAGTCCAGCCGGCAGGCCCAGAATGGCCAGAAATCACAAACCACCTGGCACCAAGCTTTTCAGTTTATTTAGGCCAGGAGAGGGACAAGGGTAGTTAAAGAGAGGGGGCAGAGAGGGGGGGTACCTGTTCTTCCACCCCTCAGGACCTCCCACTCATGAACCAGGCTCCAGAGAGTCCACAGTGACCGTGAAGGTCGTGTGGGGTGCGTTCTCTCCTCCAGATTGGGAGTCAGAGATTTGTCGGACAATCACAGTCAAAGCCCCTGTGTAGCCCGTCTAAAGTTGGATACCCAATAGGGGAAGTCACCTACTGAAGAGCCAGTGTTGTGAGCAGCACTCGAAAGAGTGGACCAGGACGGCAAGCCTTGAGATGGGGCCCTCGAGCAGCGAGGCATTCCCCCTCCCGGGTTGCGGCACCAATGAAAGAACCATCAAGGCTTGCCGTCGGAGAAAATGCCCGTTTATTGAGGCAGCTCTGCATATTTATAGAGCCAGGGGTGGTCTGACAGTTGGCATGGGGTGCTTTTTGATTGGTGGGAAAGGATCAGGTGAGTCATCAGGGCTAGTGTGATTGGTGGGTAAGGATCATGAGAGCCAGCAGGGCTCACCATTGGACAGCTCTTCTTGGGGGATGGGGAAGTTAGTCTTTGGAGCCAGGGCGACTCCCAACAGTGTTGATGGTGATGATGGTGGTGATGGTGGTGATGTTGGTGGTGGTGATGATGGTGGTGGTGATGGTGATGGTGATGGTGGTGGTGGTGATGGTGGTGGTGATGGTGGTGGTGGTGATGGTGATGGTGGTGGTGGTGGTGGTGATGGTGGTGATGGTGATGGTGATGGTGGTGGTGGTGGTGGTGATGGTGGTGATGGTGGTGATGGTGATGGTGATGGTGATGGTGATGGTGATGATGGTGTAGGTGGTGGTGGTGGTGATGGTGATGATGGTGTAGGTGGTGGTGTTGGTGATGGGGGCAAGAAGGACCTATGTTCCTATGTCTCCTATTTAACATGGCCTTTCCACTTAGCTCCCGTTTGGAGCTGCAGAGCACGTGCTAGAGTGTTCTGAGCAGCACATGGGAAAGCTGGACATGTATCAGCCACAATTAGTTATTATTACTATTAGATCTTTTTTCATTTTTTTCCAATTTTTAAATCTGCTCTCATTAGTCACTCTGACAGTAGGATGCATTTTGACACATCGTAACTATTAAATCTTCCCAAGAGTCCTAGAGTGTGAAAACTGACTCAGAGATGTCACCAGAATAGCAGAAAGCCACTAACCTCCTTTAACCAAACCAGTCCTTCGAATGCCATCTTGAAGCGGGGTTCCCTAACCTGATGACCCAACAGACATTTTTTTAAAATAGGGACTCACTTATCTCCTTCACTTAAATGAATACATTGTAAAATGAAATGTTACTGTGATACCTTAAATGAGAATCCATTATCACCTGTCGCAAGAGAATGTAGAAATAAATACAACGCAAGCACCAAAATGTCATTAGATTCTAATTACATCTGTCACCTGCGCCTGCCGTCCTTCCGTTCTCTCTGTCAGGGAGATTAGCAGGTAACGCCAGAGGCCTCCCAGGTCATTACCACCGAACAAGATGATCTTGTCCCCAGCTGGGGACTGAAAGCAAAGTGAATAGGAAGGAACTTTCTAGGTGGGTATTCCTGTCCCCTCACCCTCCACCGCTGCTCTCTAAAATAGGGTCCCCAACGTCCCACAGCAGTGGCCTTCCTGGACACAGTCATGACGGATATCCACAGTTGCTGTTTCTGAAAAGAAGACCAGCAAGGGAGAGGGCTCTCTGACCCCTGCAGACAGAAGGGGGACACTCCCAGGTGTGTCCGAGATGTGCCCTGCCAGCACAGCCCAGCAGGGGGAGAGGGTCTCAGGAGAAGGTGGGGCTCCACTGGACTGGAATTTTCATTGGGCTCAGGGCAGGAAGAGAGGGTTGGGACAGGCCCACTGAGGATGGTGGGGGGGCTGGCTAAGGTCCAGGAGTGGCCAGGAGACCCTGCTGATTGACAGGAGTTGTGTCAGCGCCTGATTGGTGGTTCTTTCTCAAACATGTGTCGCTTAATCACCTCAAACCCACCGAACAGTCCTGGCTGCCTCCCCAGATCCTGGATCAACCTGACATCAGGAAGGCTCAACAAACCTCTGTAGAGTGAGCAATGAAATGAAGGGATCTGTGGATGAATGGGTGGCTGTCACCAAGGATGGCCCAGGTCACTTCCCTTCCAGGCTCCTCCAAGATTTGGAAAAGACAGGCACGGTGGCACACACCTGTCATCCCAGCAACTCCGGAGGCTAAGGCAGGAGGATCGTGGGTTAAAGCCAGCGTCAACAACAGTGAGGCCCTAAGCAACTCAGGGAGACCCTGTCTCTAAATAAAATACCCAGAGGGTCTGGGGGTGGGGCTCAGGGGTCAACCTCTCAAGAGCAGGACCAGGTCAATGACCCCTGGGTAGGAACGGGGATGTAGAGCTGGACAGGGTGGCCACCCAGAAGGGGGCCAGAGATTAAAACGTGTGCCACAGTGGTCATCCTCCAGAATGTTCCCAGTGTCTGGAGGGGACAATGAATGGTCCCTGCATCACCTCCACTGGTCACTGGCATGGGTGGCAGGGTCTCAACGCCGCAGGACTTCTCAGAGCCTTGAAAACATATCCTGTGATGTCCGGGGAGGGGAAGCTCTGGCCTAGCTGAACCTGAGCTGAGAGAGCCCCACCTACCAGGCAACGCAGGGTAATCGCCTGAGAGTCACCTGCCCACAGCCATTTGTCACCAAGAGCCCGAGTGGGATTTGAACAGAGAGAACAAAGGAGAAAGTTGTGCAAGTGGGAGAAGGAAATGGGGGAACACAGGAAGGGGTGGAGCTGTGGTTCTGATGTCAAATCCACCTAAAAATCAGGCTTTTCCCCTTTACGATCAACGCAGAGACAGAGAGAGGGGGAGACAGAGGGAGAGACAGACAGAGGGAGGGACGGAGAGACACTGGCTGTTTTAGCTGCGCACTGGGAGTTCAATCGCTATCAATTACCGTGGCCTCCTGCATTTATTAATAACCAAGTTACTTCTCCTCCCAACAATAGCTGGGCGGCCCTGAATCACTCAACATTGTGTGACTTATTTATAATGTTGGTGCATCTGGTTCCCATTTGCTCACACAGAGATTTCCAATTCCCAGGCCTGTGAAGACGGAGACCACCTGCAGGGAAGAGATAAGCCGCAGAGGCAGTGGCTGTCTCAAGCAAAGGCAGCACTCAGGAGCTGACTGCTTAGTTTAAACCCTACTTTCTCTGCTGAAAGCCATGTGATGTTGGGGAAGTGGGATCCACCTGGAGCCTCAGTCTCTTCTTCTGCAAAATCAGAATAACAATGGACAGAATCTGCCCCCAAGGAGTGCATTTGGAGACTCCTGGAGGTTATGTGTGCAGAATGCTAATGTGGTCCCACTAGGAGGCTTCCAGGTTCCACTGATCAAAGGTTCAGAAAATGTTCTGGGGACTCTGAGCTAGTGTCCTGGGAAAAGAAGATTCCAGGGCAGGGGCAGGAGTGGGGCAACTGGAGACTTCGAAGTCCTGCAAGGAAGGACCCAGCCCGGCTCCCACCTGCAGGACTTCTCAGAACCCTGACCTACCCAGGTGCCCTGGATGGCTACAGGAAGGGAGTGGGGTGGGAGTGTCTCCCAGACTGATTTGGTCAAGAAGCCAGGGGGCACGGCTCAACTGGAGGTCCCCACAGAATTTCCGTCTGGCTGTGGTCCCTCAAACAGGAAGTGTCACCTCTCTGAACCTCAGTCTCTTTATCTGTAAAATGGGGCAGCTCCTCTCCCATGGGGTCACTCTGGGGATGGAACAAGACAAGGACGTGAAGCTGCCTGGGAGAGTCCCCAAGCCTATGACAAGCTGAGGAGCAGATGGGTTCAGAGGACCCCGGTGGGCAGGTGTCACATGGGTGACTACAGGATCCAAGGCACCAGGTGGGACAGGCAGCAGGTCAGGAGTGTGGCATGCTGAGGGCGCACGGCCAGCAAGGCGGGGGGCAGGACTCACCCAGCCCGGCCAGGCCCCGTCCCAGCTCTCTTCACTGAGGCACCTGGGTGGGGGCCATCGGCTCTCAGAGGTTCCTCTGAGGTGGAACCCATGGCGCAGGGAAAGCGGGGTGTCACCAGCCACCACTGAGCTAAGCAGGTGGCCTCTCCATGGTGACCCACGGCCCGAGGGCCCCAGAGCTGACTCACTTATCCGAGACACCCGTGAGTGAGGAGCCAGGCTGCGGATTTCAAAGACAGAAGCCCTGGGCCCAGATGGGCCTCCGTCCCTCCCCGAGACCTTAGCCAGCTTCCTCGACTTCTCCAGGTCTCGATCTGCTCATCCGAGCAAGGGGACTAGCTGCCACGCAGGGTTACGGGGGTCACGTGGAAGGGTGTGTGCACAACGCGCCCATCACGCCCCGCAGAGAATGAGTTCTTGGTAAACGTCAGCAGTTGGGATTCCCTGGTCAGCATGGTGATTACTAGCACCATTGCACCTGGTCCCTGAGCTGTCCTCATTCCTCCAGTGACAGGCTAATGGAGACTCTGATGACCTAGATGGCAAGGGAACCCTGAAGAGCACCAATTCACCCCATGAGGCAGGTTCTTCTCTGAACCTCAGTCTCTTCTTCTATAGCGGGGTAACTGTCCCTACGCCACAGCAACTTTGAAATGGCCAAAGCAAAGCACCTGGCACACGGGAGGTACAGAATGGAAGCCACCTCCCACTGGTATTTATGGAAAACAGAGACCAAAGAAGGCAAGGGATTCAGGGGGCACCTAGCAAGGGAGTGGCCCGGCTGCTCTGAGCCCCAAGACCCCCAACTGTCCCCCCACCACCCTCCAAGGCACTGAGCTGCTTGTGAGCTCTGCCTTTCCAGCCTCGGCCACTTAGGGGAGTTCATTTTGTAAAAAAAAACTATAATTGTTTACATCCCAGAGCAGCCGTTCCCACCTAATGAATGAATCCAATATGCTCCGAAAATCAGAATAAATCCTCTCGGTGGCCCAGAATAGGCACAGCTGTGCCAGCTGTCAGGCAGAGAGCCAAGCCGCCAGCTGAGGCTGGGCACAGGAGGCGTGGCCTGCCGCCAAGGCACTGGAGCGGGATGGGGACCTGAGGGGACAGCCCTTAGGGTGCTGGGTCCAAGGACAGATCAAGGAGATCCCAGGACGCCAGGCCACAGGCTCGAATGCTCTCAGTGGAGCCCTTGTCAGGCCCAGCACCAGCGCAGGCCCCTAGGTTGGTACCCTCCAGGTGGCCACCTGCAGACGCGGCTTTACGTGAGAAAGGAGCCCCTGCCCCGCTGTGCGGGCTCTGTCCCCGCAGCCCCGCTGACTCCACCTGCTGCCCAGAGAACCTTCCCTGATTTCTTCTGTCTTCCAGATTCACCTTGAGGAGGGGGGGACCCCTTGGGGACCCACTTGGTAGAGAGGGACAGGGGAGCAGTCAAAGCAAGAAGAGGAGATCTGGCTCAGGAATCGGGAGACCAAGACTCTAGTTACCCCCACCTCCATAGCTTTGCTGTGTGGCCCCAATTAATCCTCTCCCCCTCTCTGGGCCCAGTTCCTGCCCTGTACACAGGGGCTCCTTCCAGCACTTGGAGCCTCCTCTGCATCAGAAGTACTTTAAGAGGGAGTGACTCTTGCCTGGTGGGACCTGGAAGGTCACCATGGGGACAGAGCTCCAGACAAGCCCAAGCTTTGGGAGACTCTACTTGCCCCTCAGGGCCCCCGATGCAGGGAAGCCCCCCAGTCTGGGCACCAGCCCTCCTACTCCTCCTGCCTCTCAAACTCCAATGTTCTTCAATGCAGCCCTTGAAGAAATGGTCAAGGCTGGGCCCATCAGAGGGTCACCACGGGGACGGACACCAACCCAAATCAGCGCTCTGGAAGGAAACACGAGGAGGTGCAGCCACTCTGGGCTCTGGACACCTGGTTACAAGGCGCAGCTCCCCTTACTAAGGGGAAGCAGGAACTGGGGTGCAGGGTGGGAAGGAAGGGAGACGCCCTCCAGAATCAGGTTCCTTCCCCAGCACCGCAAAAATAAAATGAAAAAATCAAGAAAATATAAAACAGCCCGTGAGAGCCGAGGAACTGGGCTGAGGTTCTGTAGTGGTGGATTCCAAAGCCACAGGACCAAGAAGGACGCCTCATGCAAACCGAGGGCTTCTGATAATCACAACGTATCAGTATCAGTTCGTCTGCTGTAACAAATGTCTCCACAATGACAAGAGGGGCGGGTCAGGGAGGGGGATAGGGGAGCTGTACTTTCTGGTCAACTTTTCCGACAAACTAAAACCACTCCAAATTTTAAAGTCTATTACTTTTTTTAAAGCCTGAAGGAAGAGCGGACCCCAGACTGTTAACAGCGGGATGAGGAGTGCAAGAAGAAGCTTCCTTGTTCTTACTCTATACTCGTTGGCACTGTTTCCATTTTGGTGAGACACTGGGGATTGCACCCAGGAACACTCTATCCTCGAGTCACATCCCCAGCTCCCCCGACTTTTTTTTTTTTCTTTCCAAGACAGGGTTTCACTGCATTGCCCAGGCTGGCCTCAAACATGCAATCCTCCTGCCTTGGCCTCCCCAGTCTCTGGGATTACGGGTGTGACCATGTCTGGCTACTGTTTCTATTTTTTTTTTTTTTAATAAAGACAACATCAAAGCCTGAGTCACACAGTTGCTTGAGAACAACAGAAACAGTAAAATAAGCCACAAAGCCTTTGGACGCCCGGGTCATTGTTCTATGGAAAGAGCATCATTATAGCAATCATCACCAGCCTTCTGCGCTCAGGGTCTTGCCCACTGCAGAGTGTGGCCACTTCCTGTCCCTTGATGGATGGCCCTTGCTGCTGGTGGTGGGGGTCCAGTATTATCATCAGTATTATCGTATGTCCCTCCTTCCTGGGCACCTGGGGCCACAGCCACATCTACCTGGGGGACTGACATCTTTCTCGTGGCAGGTGGGGGGACTCGCCAGCCAAGTGGCAGCCTTCCTCTGTCACCCACCACAAACCACCCCCAGCTTATAAATGGGCCTGACTGTGTCACATCTTAGGCAGCAGGTGGATGACAAGCAGGCCACAGATGTAGTGAGGAAAAGTCGATGAAGCCCCCATTTGAGCCTCAGAGAAGAAAGAGATGTGGCCCCACGACCATCAAGACAAAGATGAGCCGGGCACGGTGGCGCACGCCTGTCACCTCAGCGGCTGGGGAGGCTGAGGCAGGAGGATCGCAAGTTCAAAGCCAGGCTCAGCAACTCAGGGAGACCCTGTCGCTAATGAAACACAGGGGCTGGGATGTGGCTCCATGGTGAAGCACCCCAGGGTTCAATACCCTGTACCAAAAAGAAGCCCCCTGGTGACCTGACAGCCACACACCATCACAACGTATCAGTATCAGTTCATCTGCTGTAACAAATGTCTCACACACACGACAATTACAAGAGGGGTGGGCAGGGAGGGGGATATGGGGGAGCCAGTCAGGATTCTGGGAACCGCTGTCATTTTTGCCAAGTAACAACGGATGGTGGGCAAAGGGACAGTCTGGTTTCTGGGGAGAGGACACATCATTCTTCCAGAGCTGCAAGAACAGCAAAGCTTTAAGCATTCCAACTTCAGGAGGCCACACTCCCGTGGGAGGTAGACGTAGTTATGATCCATGTCACAGATGAGAACGCTGAGTCTCAGAGGTCAGAGGTCAGGGAAGTTGCCATGATTGTGCAGGGGAACCAGGGGCCAGCCTGGTCCCCTCTACACCTGCAGCCTCAACTCTGAGCTCCCCCAATTCGGCTGAGTGGGACAGCCTTCCAAACGGAGGACTGTGTGCAGACTGGAAGACTGGACAGAGATCGGATGGAACTAGGAAGTGCTCTTAGGAAAGAGAATAAAGACCCAAGCACCCAGAGTGCTCCCCAGGGACGGGCCAGGCAGACAGCCCCGTGGAGGAGACACACAGGAACTCTGGAGTCAGACTGGCACTGCGCTCTGACCTGCTCCACCACAGATTGCTGTTGGGCCTTGACGATGTTACCTACCCTCTCTGAGCCTCAGCATCCCAAACCACAAAATGATAGCTCGTTCCCTGTCGGGTTTGCTGCTGTGGGCATCAAAAGAGCCCATCCTTGTGAATTGGTCCCTGGCCTTGGACTGAGGTAGAGAAGAGAGATTCTGGGAGGATTTTGTCACTGGTGTGGAAGAGCTTCCCAACAGCAGCTCTTCCTTACATACCTGCCAGGCCTGGGCCCCCGCCTCCCACCCACCTGCACCTTTGACCTTGAACTCACTCTTCCCTTTGATCCTCTGTTCTAGGCAAGGAAACTGAGCCTCCAGAGTCGAAGTCCCCTGCACAGGGCGAGTGGCCAAATACGGCCACACTCATACTTCCCACCCTCCTGCCCTCAAACCAGGCTCCTCCATCCAGGGCAGAGCCCGGCTCCCTCCACCGGAAGCTTCTCCTCCAGGGAACAAGGCAGGTGTGACACAGCAGGGAACCTGGCCTTCGGGTCCGCAGCCCCTGGGGGCCCTGAGACTGTGCAGAGAGGGGACCCAGGTGCCAGCTGGTTCCTTCCTTGGCCACCCTATGATGGTATCCCTCACCGGAAGCCCTCACTGAGCCCTCCAGTACAGAGACCCAGAAGCCTCGGGGAACAGTCACCAAGGACCGTTTGGGGCTGGTCCGTGGCACAGCACGGTTGCTGGAGAGCCCCGAGGCTGGCTTGAGCCCAGATCTGTGTCACTTGGGACTGTGCTCTAACCACTGCCCCGCACAGCCTTCAGCCATCGGATCCTCTGCGAGGCTCCAGGAGCTGGACCACACCGAGCATCAGAATCAGGTTCTGGTTCCGAAGCCCATGTTCCTGGCTCCGATCCCGCGGGCGGCCCCGCAGGGAAGTGGCCCAGGCACCGGCCACCCGGCCACGCCCGCCCCCGGGCTGCTCTAATGCCCATGGCCATGGCCAATGGCCGAGCCGGGAGGTGGCAAAGCGCTCTGCAAACAAGGGACAGGCGCTGCTTGGGAGGACCTGGGAGCGCGGCTGAGGGACACTCATTACCCAGTTGTAGACTGGCGGAGGACGGTGGCGGTTGTCATCCTTGGGACATGAAGCCTGAGGTCCAGAGAGGGGACAAAGCCACTCACCCAGGGGACATCTCGCTGCCAGGAGTTGGGCAGTCTGGCCTCTCTGTTGCGTCCCAGGTCCCGGCTTCCCCCTCCCATGCACAGCCTCCATCTAGCCAATCGTCTTGCTGGCTGCTTTGGCCAAAGGGGAGACGCGAGCTTGGGTGAGCCGCCACCTGCTGGCTTCAGAGGGATGCCCAGCCACCGGCCTTGGGAGCTGCAGGCCAACCTTGGGTCCATCCCCCTGCGGCTGGGGAGGACCCTCCGAGCCCCCTCCCGCAGCCTGTGCCAGCAACAGGGAGTGAGCCTCCAGCGGCACCCCAGGGTCACCCTAGTGAGTGGCCACACCTGAGGGTGCTCATAATTGGCCAAACTTTCACCTGATCCATTGACAGATGGGTGGGGCTGCCAGAGGAAGTGGGCAAGTCGTGGGGGACAGCCCTCCACCGGGGGCTGCAGGAAGGCAGGGTCAGAACTGGGTGGACCAGGGCACTGGAGGGAGGAGGGGCAGTCCCGAGGTTGGGCTCAGAGCCCGGGGCCACCCGGGTCCATTCCCATCTCTTGATTTAGCTGTGTGTCCTGAACCTCTCTGTATAGATAGAGCTGAACCTCTCTGGTGGGCCTAACCTCTTCCTCTGACAAATGATCATCGTACTAGTTCCTGCTCCTTCCCCATTGCTCCAAGATCGTCCTGTCTGTAAGCACTCAGCACAGGAAAACACTGCAGTCTGGAATGGACCAGCTGTGTGACTCCAGGTAAGTGGCATGCCTCCTCTGAGCCCGTTTCCTTATTTACACAACAGAGATGGATGAAAATGGACATGTGTGAAGGGCCCTATCCTGCACCAACCCTCGTGCCCACATTTTCCTCACTGACCCACTGAATTCTCACAAGAAGCCCACACAGTGGCTACCATCACTAGTCCCATCTCACAGAAGAGGAGACTGAGGCTCAGAGACAGCAGCACAGCATTCGCACCCAGCGCCTGCCTCTTGACTCTTGTTCACGGAGCCATTTTGCTCACTGAACTATTGCCTGGGTCCAGTCAGAGCGTAACGCAGGCCACGTGCTTCAGAGCCCATCAAACCCTGCCCCAACCTTGGTGGTGGCTGTTTTTGCTTTACCAGCTCCAAACCCTGAGTCTGGTCTTGGAAGGCCCCAAATCACTCCACAGGGACTGATACGGCTTCTAACGAGTAGGATCAGGGCTTTTGAAAGAAGCTAAGGAAGTCAGGCTCACTGGGAGGAGAGGATTATTTATATATATATATATATATATATATAGCAAACCTTGATTAATGGAAATGATTCTTAATATATTTCAAAATGATCTGTTATGACACAAAGCAAAGACATTTATATATGACTGTGAAATTCTTAATAGCTGATTTCAGAACACCCTATTATGAAATCTTCCAAAGCACTCGAGAGAGTGAGTAAATCACCGGGCAGGGTTTCCATGGGCCTGCAGCCGAGCAGAAGCTCTTCTTAAAATAATTTAGAAGGTGGGAGGGTGGGGGCGGGGCTGGGAGAAATTATGGCCATAATCATGTGTTAATAAAATATTTATAAATGTGACTTCCTCCTTCATCATCACAGGCATTTATATGTCTGGGGCAGGTCCAGGCAGAGGGGCCGATGGCCCTGTCCTGCGGGGAGAAAGCAATGAGACAAAGGTCCCTCGCCTCTCTGGGGACAGAACACTAGTCCAGGTGACTCCCTGGGCCTCTGTTTTGCAGGGGACTCCCTGGGCCTCTGTTTTGTCCCAGGGAGGCAGAGAGGGCTCAAGTGCAGGTGGGAGAATTGGGAGGCCATCTGGAGGACGGGCCTTTCCCAGGCCTTGGGGAACAAGTTCTAGAAGGGAGCAGTTCTGCTCCATGTGGATGACAAAGACCTGTGTCCCCTAGGAGGTCACCTACCCCAGGCTCAGCAACACCCATCCTTGTGCCACCTCAACTGAGTAGTCATAGGCATGGGTGGCCTCCCTGTGACCCTGATCCCTGTAGGTTGCCACCCCCTTGGTGTCCCGGGACTCCCAGTGCAGATGCCCCTCTGCTGGCTGCAGGTGCATTCTCTGCTCACAGAGGGGGCTCCGTGGTGTCCCCCTGAATCACGATCAGCAGGAGGAGGTGGACAAATGTCCAGGCGACCCTGCCCCTTGGACACAGCCCCAGGGCACAGGGGTGAGCGGCTCCCCAGCGCAGCCCTTCCCTGGCCCCTCCGGGGTCCACCCTCTTCCGGGGCGGCGGGGATCCTCTTCCAATCAGCCCCACCCTTCTCTGCTGGGCCTCTAGGTCCACTTCCCCTTCATCCTGGTTCCCACTCCGTGGACCCTGCTCTAACCCAGGGGAAGAGCTGGGTGCACGCAGGGCAGCGAGCCGCTCTGGGCCTCAGTGCTCCCATCTGGACAGTGGGCCTGCGTCTTTCCACGGGTCCCCAAGCCCTGATGTCCCGCCCCAGCGCGGAGCACTCCTGTGCCGGTCCAGAGCCACGCCATCAGGCCCTCAAGAGCCCAGGCCAAGGGCGGTGGGTGGAGCTGTCCGTCAAGGAGCCCGTCCTATCAGGACCCAGGAGACGATCACGTGACACAGACTGAACCAATCACACGCCCGTTCCGGTATCTTCCCAGTCCCAGTATGAACCTCAGACTCAGCGCCACAAACCTGTCTGTGCTTCCCCACGTGGAAGTGAAGATCCCCTAAGCGGAGAGCGATTGAGGGGACCTTCTGGCCTGACGCGTTCACAGGCTCATGATAAGGAGGAGATGGGAAAAGGGAGGGAGGTTCTCAGGTGGCCCCTCTCTCCTCACTGTGCAGCAGCAACAGCTCAGAGGCTAAAGCCTGGGGGTCTAGGGTTCGAATCCCAGCTCTTCCACTCCCTTGCTGTGCAGCCTCAGGCAAATTGTCCAACCTTTCTGTGCTCACTTTTCTTCCCTAAGAAATGAGATAACACCACCACCCGACTCTCAGCTTGTGAGGATTTCTAGAGTAAACACATACAAGAGGCTAGAACGGCACCAGCATAAGACTGCTACTGAAGGAATGTTATGACTACTACTTAGGTAACACCTGACCCTTCTCTGAGGTCCTTTCTGGATTATAAAATGCTATAACGATGTGAAAAGGAGAATCACTACAGGCAGATAGACCTAGAACGGTCTCCAGATACCACTGGTTCTGGTAGTTCCTGAACCTGAGGGCCAAGGGTCTAGGTGGTGCACGCTTTAGGTCCCATCCCACCCTACCCGGCAGGCTGTCCCAGGATCTGCCCTTGCAGTGACTTCAGTGGTGGCCCCCAAAGTCAGGTCCTGAGCCCAAGTGCTTGTGGCTCTGACTTGATTGGGAAAGAGGGTCCTACGGATCTCAAGGTGGCACTGTCAGTGGCCCCAAGCCAGTGGCTAGTGTCCTCAGAAGAGACAGAGGAGGATGCCAGCACAGGGGCAAAGAAAAGGGAAGCCTCCGGGGGGGGCCAAACACTGCCCAGAGTCCCCAGGAGTGGGGGGGAGGGGGGCCTCCCCTAGAGAGTCGCTGCCCCAGAACTGTGCAAGAATGGACCCCTGTTGGTTCAAGCCACTGGGGCTGTGCTCATTCATCACTGCGGCCACTGGAAGCTGCATGCCTGAAATCCACCAGGCAACCCTCACTTGGGGTGCAGGCTGTGGACCCCTGATTAAGAACTTCTGCCAGGCGCGGTGGCTCACGCCTGTCATCCCAGGGGCTTGGGAGGCTGAGGCAGGAGGATCATGAGCTCAAAACCAGCCTCAGCAATGGCAAGGCGCTAAGCAACTCAGTGAGACCCCGTCTCAAAATAAAATTTTTAAAAAACAGGGCTAAGGATGTGGCTCAGTGGCGGAGTGCCCCTGGGTTCAGTCCCCAGGAGCCCCTCCAAAAAAGAACTTCTGATGCGGTTACTGTGGTTTCAATAGGCCCACAAATCGTTCCGTGTTGCAATAGCATTGGGAGGTTAATGACTTAAAGGATTACAGAGGGAGAGGTTTTGCTATAAAGGTGAGCTCTCTCCAGCACATTTCCTCTTCCTCTCTCTCCACAGGTTGCCCTCCACCATGTTATGATGCAGTGAGGAGGCCTTCACCAGTTGCTAGTTCCCAGCCTCCAGAACTAGAAGTTAAATAAACTTCTGTTCTTCATAAATCACCTGGTCTTGGGTATTTTGTTATAGCAACAGAAAATAAACTAAGATGGACACAACTCCAGCATTTCACAGAGAAGAAAACTGAAACCAGAGATGCAGCTAGTTTGCCAAAGGTCACCCAGCAAATTGAGGTTTCAGTTGAATCTCTCTTAAAAAGAAACGATATTTTATAATTGTACCCAATTATGGAGTACAGTTTGATGTTTCTGTACATATATACATTGTATGTTGACTAAATCAAGGTTGTTAGGCAGACGTGACCATCATTAATGTAAGAGCTGGATTTCTAACATCTTCTCCTTGCTTTGGCTGGATCCCAGGAGAGGGGAGGAACTTCCCAGGGCAAAACCAAGCAGTTAGGAAGGTAGGAGGCACATGGACCTACAGGTGCTGTGGTCCCCGCGGGCTGGTGTGGACTAGCGCTCAGCCGGCTTTTTCTGTAAAGGGCCAACTAATAATTCCATTCTGCTTTGTAGAAAATCTGCATCTCTGCTCATCAGCTCTGCCGTCACAGAGAGAGAGCCACCACAGACAGGTGACTGAAGGGATGTATCGGGCTCCGAGAAAACTTTAATTAAGGACTCTGTGACTTGAATACCGTATAATTTTCATATTATGAAATTTAGAACATATTATTGAAGTAAGATGACATATTATTCACACACACACACACACACACATCTATGCACATATTTTTTTGTACAACTGAAATGTACCAACTATTCCTAGTTTGCACCCCAGCAAGTGACAGGCTGATTTGGCCCACGAGCCGCAGCTGGTGACCCCTGGTGTAGAAGGAGGCAGATGCAGAGGCCGGTTCTGACTGTGACCTGAGCTTTGCAGGCAGAGGGACACACCCCAGGTTGGAGATGGGACAAGATTCCTACGCTGTGGTGCACCTGGCCCAGGTTGGCCTCGGTGCCGGGGACATTGAGCTAGAGACGTCACGGCCCTCATCAAACCAGTAGTGCCACCAAACAGTCAGGGCACCGAGAAGCCCAGGGCTGTTTCTGGAGGGCGTCAGATGTCTGCTTCTTTGACATTTGCCTGGCCACGTCCCTGCTCAGCCGGGGTCCTTGTGGAACCCCCGCCCTGCTTGTCCCTGACTCAGCATTAGTTCTAGAAATTTCCAAGATCAGTGGACTAATAGGTGTGGATCCGTGGATGGAAAGAAGGGGGCCCGAGGCCCACAGATGTGTGGGCACCTTCTTGAGGAATCCACCCCCCCCCCCGGAATAGCCCAGAGGTCAGCCGAGCCCCCGACAGGCCCCTCTTCATGCGGGTGTTCATTCAACAGTCCCACCTCTACGTTGGGGTCCAAAGGAAGCCACTCCCTACTGGAAAGAGTGAGGCAGGGACACCGGGAGATCCAAGGCACCCCAGGCTCCGTGAGGAGGGACCGCATGGCTTCTGACCCCCTCTGTCTCCCCAGAACCCTGCACAGCGCCAGCGAAACACAACAAGAGACTGGATGGCGAGGCGAGCGGCCCACACCACCCAGGGCCATCTGCTTGGTTTGGCAGGTGAGGGGGCTGCGGGGGCTTCTCAGCCAGCACCTGGGTCGAGGTCCCAGAAAGCAGCCCGGAGCTCGTGACCAAAGAGCGAGAGAACCAGCAAGAGGCTACTGCAGCAGTCCAGGCCAAACTCCTAAAGAAGGCGAACACCTCGTCGAAGGGATCTAGAGGGCACAGCACATGGCCAGACAGGAGTGGGAGGGGCAAGAGGGGACGCTGGACCCACTAGAGAGACCAGGGGGGAGTAGCCACATCAGCAGACGATTCAGAGCAGACAGAGATGGCCTGGTGGGTTCAGCAGGGAGAGAGGGGCCTGCATCGCCCAGCCCCGGACTTGGCTGTATTCCACGGCTGTGCCCCGTCCCTGATGGCTGCAAACAGCTCCAAGGTTTAAATCAACCCCACAGAAGAAATCAGTCATGCAACCCCTGGGTCGCGCGGACTCCATTCCAAGTGCCCTACAGCCACAGAGGGCAGGCGGCTACCATAGCCGATGGCATAGACAGACGTCTCCAGCGGGCAGAGGGCTCTTTGGGACACCCTGTTCCAGAAGGTTCCTTTGAAAATCCCAGCCTGTTTCCTTCTTGCTCTGAGGATCCACAGGCAGCCCCAGACACGTGGAAGGTGACAGATCGACCCTGTCCCCACCTCCCCTAGGGAAGGGCCTGGTTGGACACCTGCCCAAGGGGACGGCCAGGTGCCCAGGTGAGCGCCGCAGGAAGGACCTACCTTTGCAGGTCCCGGCCACGCCGAGGTGGTAGATTGCTGCCAGCACCCGCCAAATGGCCCGCTGCTCGCTCTCTGAGATGCCCAGCGTCTCCATGGCGCCCCGGAGCTGGGCAAAGGCCGCCCCTGCCTTCTGCTTGTCTTCAGGCTGAAGGCAAAGAGAGAGGGGGAGGGGTCGTGAGCACAAACAGGAAGGGCCAACTCACAGCCCAAGCCAAGGTCAGTCCCGGGACTGTGCGGTCAGTAAGTCATCACGATGAAGCCAAGGAGAGCTGACACCCAACCCAGGCTGCTGGGACAGCCAGAGAAGCACGTTCCTCTCTGGCTTTGGGAGGCAGGCTGGCTTCTGTCCGCCTTGTGCTGAGCTCGGGTCTGGGGTGCGGAGATGGGCAAAGCCCTGGCCTGGCCTTGGAGGCCATCTCAGACAGGCACAGGGAGAGTCACAGGGACAGGCACAGGGACCCACATAAGCAAAGGAAGGAGATTTTGGGAGACCACAGGGACCCAACTGAACGTGGACACAGAGTGGTTATTTTTGGAGGTGGGTCAGAGAGAAGGGGAGAGGACCCAGCCTGGGGAGTCACCAGCAGGCTGCCGGAAGGCCTCAGGCACAATATCAAAGAGCAGGTGCTTTCAGGTCCAGCCACCATGGGCAAGGGCTAGACGAGCCCCCACCCACAGCCCAGGCCCAGGGCAGACATCACTGATCCATCACCGTCCCTGGGGGCCCTGATCGCTTCCTGGACATCACCCCTTCCAACCATCAGCTACCGCAGCCACTGCACCAAAGCCGGAGTGCCATCCCCAGCTCAGCACGGGGGCTGCCAGAAGACGTGTGAGCAGGACACAAGAGACAAGGGCACCATCAGATGTCTGGGGGGTGCAGGGGTTTGGTTCTGTTGTGTTTTGTTTTCTGATTTATGATCCCAATTATGTCTGATTGAATATTAGAATCTGTCTGAAACTCTCGTGCCCGCACCATCTGGCCACGGAGACTCAGCCCAGGAGCCTGCTGGGTGGAGAACAGACGCCGCCGGGAAGAGGAACCTTTTGTCAAGAAGCCACCAGCAGATAATGAGGAACTGATCGGCACCAGGTCCCCTCAGAGACCGCGGTGATGGATGGTTGGCCGCTCAGGCTGACAGGTCTTTGAATCTCGTAGTGTCCCCTGCCCAGAGAGGGGACGACACTTGCCCCATCTTCCACAGAAAATTAACATCAGATCTGAGACAAGAAGCCGGCTTTCCTGACTCCAACCCAAGCCACTAGTCCCTTCCCTTGAAGCCACTTGGTCTAACTGGGAACCTGCAAAGGATCACGGGGCAATGGGGACGACGTCAAAGCGTGCGGTGACATTGAGAGATTCGCTGTGGAAACGTTTCAATGAATAGCAGAGGCATGTTCCGCCGATCTGTCATATGTCTGGGCCGCCACAGGACCACAGAAGCCCTAGCAACCAGGAGCGCAGCCTAGCAACCGCAGCTGCTCCGCGGGAGCATGGGGAGGGAAGGAAGGACCTCACCCGGCTCCCGGTTATTTATGAGATTTCAAAGTAGCCGAGAAAGGACACAGGGAAGACAGCGACAACACATTTATTATGCTCCCTCCCACGGCCAGCCCTGAGCTTTTGACTTTAAATTACACAGGGACTCCATCATCCTCCGCGGAGCTCGCTCGGGGGAAGAGAACAGGAGGGAAACTTCCACTGAACCCCGTGGGCTTCGCTCTCTCCCACCCCCAGGTCCCTCTGAAACAGAAAACGGAGCTCAACAAACACATCTGTTTCTGATCCCAAATGATCAGGACCAGGAGGATGGCTAGAGTTCTTAAACTTCTACAGAGCCGATTGCTCTGTAGAATTTTTTCTACATAATGCCCTGACCAAAGCCCCTCCTTGGATCAAAATCACGAAAATAGACATAAGCCAAGAGAGGATAAGGAGTTGACTCACAGTCAAATGTTTATCAGGAGAAGAAGAGATAAGCCAAGGCAGTACCCTAGGCACAGACATCAGCCATGGAGAACTACGCAGCAATGAAAAAGAACAAGCCATACAGGCAAACACAGACCCAGTGTGAACCCCACAGACCCAGTGTTGTGCCAAAGAAGTCAGACCCAGAAGGTCACTGTCTTTGTCTCTCTTTTTTTCACCTATAAGGAAATAGGTGAGACTGGGGAATTTACAAAGAATGGAAATTTATTCGACTCTCAGCTCTGGAAATCCAAGAGCATGGTGCTGCATCTGGTGAGGGCCTTCTTGCTACATCACAACATGGTGGAGGGAGTTCCATGGCGGGATAAAACAAGTGTGCTAGCTCAGGTCTCTTGGTCTCTTCTTAAAAAGCCACTAATGTCATCATGGGGGCCCCTGCTGTCATGGCCTCATTCAATTCTAATTACCTCCTAAATTACCTAATTACCTCAACTACCATCCATCATAGGAATTTGGGGGTTAAGTCTCCAACACACAGACCTTGGGGTGACACATTCAAACCAAAGCAACCACATCCTGCATGCTTCTATTTATGTGAAGTTCAAGAATGGGCAGACTGTCAGGTACACGCCTGTCATCCCAGCGGCTCGGGAGGCTGAGGCAGGAGGATCACAATTCAAGGCCAGCCTCTGCAATGGTGAAGCCCTAAGCAACTCAGTGAGACCCTGTCTCTAAATAAAATCCAAAATAGGGCTGGGGCTGGGGCTCAGTGGTCGAGTAACCTTCCCCACAAAAAAAGAATGGGCAAACTGAGGTAAGATAGAAGACAGGTGTGGGGTGGGGGTGCCTGGGAGGGGGCTCTAAGGAGCCTTCGGATGAGTGAGGGGTGTTCAAAGTCCTGTTCAGCAGGGTGGTTGCTGGTGTGTTTAAGGATATAAACATCATTGAGCCGTTTACTTAATATTAGCATAGTTTATGTGTTTAATTCAACTTTTTAAAAGTCAGTGCAAGGAAAAAAGTCAAGTCACAAGAAACTCAGGATTTGTCTGATGCGATTGAAGCCCTCAAGAATGCAAGTAATTTAGAGGGGAGATAAAATCCAAATGCCCTCTGTTTTAGATTGGGCCAGGTCTGCAGACCCAGGGGCTCCTGCAAGGCAGGCACGGGGCTGGGTCACACACACAACGGACACACTCTCCATTCTGCCCTCCCAGAGAGTCGCTGTGCCCATGTCTCTCATCCTTGCTTGGAGACTCGGTTTCTGCTTCTTTAAAATGGACATGACATTCAACCTTCCTCTTAGGGCTACGACCAGGACCAAATGGGTCAGAAAGCACCTAGCACAGGGGGTGGCATCCAGTGGTACTCAATAAATAGTGGTCTATACTCAGCCCTGTCTCCCTGCCTCCACGCTTCTGTGTGACGCCTTTCCCCACTGCCACCCAAGTTCACGCCGGCACCACCTGCCCTCCAGGGACTCCCCATCCACGGAGGGACACAGATGTACCAGCAGATGGGACATAGTGTGTGCCCAGGACTGGAAGACGGCATGGGGTGAAGGCAGGCTTCTGGGAAGGAGTGGTACCTGAAGCCAGTCACGAAGGGAAAAGGGCATGAGGGAGGTGGGTGGGTGCTGGGAAGCAGGAGGGTGTCCCTCACAAGGTCAGGGGGCTGCAGAGAAAGGTGGGCTTGGGTGCTGAGAACTCCGTGGGCCCACTGTGGGTGGTACAGGCTGCTCTGGCAGGGCCACGGGCAGTGGACGCCACTGTTTGCAGCAGGGAGATGCTCTCTGATGAAGTCCCTGGCTGAGGTGACCAGGACCTGGTCATGAGCAAGGCGGGATCCTTGGGCACACCTGAGTCTGAGCAATTCATGAATATGCCTCTCCTCCAGGCCGGGTGGACTCCCCTATACCTCTACACCTTACCAGCCAGGGTACCCCGGCCCTCCGCCTCCTGGTCCCGACCCTCTCCACCTAGCCCCACCCTCTGACGCCATGCTCTGCCTGCTGGCCCAGCCCCTCTGGCTCCTGGCCCCACCCCCTACCTCCTGGCCCCACCCTCTGCCTGCTTGCCCAGCCCCACTGGCTCTTGGCCCCACCCCTTACCTCCTGGCCCCACCCTCTGACACCACGCCTCTGCCTGCTGGCCCAGCCCCTTTGTCTCCTAACCACATCCCTATCTCCTGGCCCCACCCCTGACTCCTGGCCCCACCCCTCTGCCTCCTGGCCCCACCCCTCTGCCTGGTTCCACCCCTCTGCTTTCTGGATCCACCCCTTTGACTCCTAGCCCTTCTGCCCTGACTCCTGGCCCCATCCCCTACCTCCTAGCCCCACCCTGCTGCCTCCTGGCTCCACCCTTCTGCCTCTTAGACCCACCCATCTGCCACCTGGCCCCACCCCCTCTTTCTCCTTGCCACACCCCTCTGCATTCTGGGTCCACCCCTCTGATTCCTAGCCTTGCTGCTCTGACTCCTGGCTCCACCCCTACCTCCTGGCTCCACCCCTCTGCCTCCCTGCCCACTCTTCTACCTCCCAGCCCCACCCCTTTGCCTCTTGGCCCCACCCCTGCCACCTGGCCCCACCCCCTACCTCCTGGCCCCACCCCTCTGCCTCCCTGCCCACTCTTCTACCTCCCAGCCCCACCCCTTTGCCTCTTGGCCCCACCCCTGCCACCTGGCCCCACCCCCTGCCTCCTGACCCCACCCTTCTGCCTCCTAGCCCCACCCTTCTGCCCTCTGTCTCCTGGGCTTGGGAGCCAGCTCTGAGAGGAAATGCTGACCACTGACTCAACTCATTTGAAGAGAAGCATCACATGGGGCCTGCACAGATTCGTTAGCCTCAGGGAGCTGTGGCAGAGGGTAGGACAGGTACCAATCCAGAGACAGGAGCACGGAGCAGGGTCCCTCTCTCAACGTCCCATCAACCCACTCCTTCAGTCCACACGGGAGTTCAGTGAGTGGATATGAGAAAGGGTGTTCGTTGAGCACCTACTGTGTTCCACTAGGGAGGCAGGCGTGGGTCTCTCCCACGGACACAGGAGGAAACAGAGGCCCAGAGGTGAAAGCACCTTCCCAAGGCGGCCCAGAGGGCAGAGGGCGGAGTCAATGTAAGTCAGACACCGGGAGCTCCTGATTCTTGGAGCCGCCCACAGGGTTCAATGTCGTCCACTCTTAAAGGTGGAAACACGGAGGCTGGGAAAGATGAAGTGACCCGAGGACACACAGTAGGTCGGACCCCAGAGAGCATGGTCTTCAGTCAGGACTAGGGACTGGGATGACAGAATGGGAAGAGCAAGAGGGCCAGGATGGGGGTCAGGCCCCCCTGAGTCCCAGTCCTGCCTCTGCCACGAAAAGCTGTGTGCCCTTAGCAAGTCAATGCGCCTCTCTGAGCCCTGCTGCTCCTCCTGAAAGAGGGATCTGACCTGATCTCAATCATTCCTTGCCTCAGAGAGCCCTGGGGAGGATCAGGCTAGAGAAGGCCCCAGCAGAGCCTCTGGCACGAGCAACGGACGTCCTGTCCTTGGGTCTGGAAAACTGCCCTCCACAGCTGACGGCTGAAGAAAACAAGAAGAAAGCTGTGTGCTTGAAGACCGCTTGTGCCTAGCGGACCGCAAAGGGGGTTCGTTTAAAAGCTGAAATGTGGCCCCCAGCGCCGGTGCAGGCCGAGGACCAGGGGACAGAGCTGGCCGTCAGTGAGCAGAGGGGGCCCCCAAGAGCCGGCCCGCACCATACTGGGGGGCTCAGCACCTCGACTCCTCGCCCCACCTGTGCTCCCAGCCACGACCACAGCTCCCAGGCCCCAGGCCGTGGGTCCCCAGGAGGTCCCTGGATACAGGAAGAAGACAGGTGGAATTCAAGTTCCCTGCCAAGCACCGCGGCAGAGGAGTGGCACATTGCTCGGAGGTGATGAGTCAAGTCTGCCTGTTCCTTTATTCACTCAATGAACATTTACTTTGCCCTCGCTGTCTACCTGGTTGAGGGTGAGGCCTGGAGCACTGGGCAGTGATGGGATGCGCAAGACACCCGCTGTCTGGGCACTTAGGGCCAGGGGATCCAGCCAACAGTGTGACCCAGGAAGAGTGTCACCAGGGAGATGACAGGCGGACAGTAACACGGGGCATCTCCTTAGAGGACCAGAACAGACAAAAGGTTTCAGTGGCTGCACGTGGACACAGGAAGGGAAAGCCCAGGAGTCGGCTCCGCCATGACGCCTGACCACCAAAACACTGTTTGTGAAAGCTCCCGTGACATCGGGCATGTCACGAACTATGTCAAATATTCACAAGAAAAACACTAGAAGACAGCCTAGAAACGCCACAGCCAGTTTTTCCCAGGTGACGCCTAAGTTTCTGGATTTCCCTCTGGTTTGCGTGAGAGTGTCTTTGGGGACCCTTGGCCCTGATGGTCCTACAGGGTGTGTGTCATCAACTAACTCTTGGAAGCAGATATTTCATTAAAATACAAAGTGGGGAGAACAGAGATAGAGCCAGTAAGAGAGAAAACATGGCCCACGCCACCAACCGACATGCTGGAAAATGGTGTGCCCAGGAGGAGGGAATGGTCCCCGGAGGCCCTGCCCTGCCACGGCTCCAGTGCCACCCACGAGGGTCTGAATGACCTTTTTTTTTTTAGTTGGTTCCAGGGATCGAACCCAGGGGCGCTTAACCACTGAGCCACACCCCAGCCCTCTTTATTTTTTATTTTGAAACAGGGTCTCATTAAGTTGCTTAAGTCCTCGCTAAGCGGCTGAGGCTGGCCTCTAACTTTTGATCCTCCTGCCTCAGCCTCCCAAATCTCTGGGATTACAGGCACACGCCACCATACCCAAAATACTGAATGATCTTAAGGGTGCCCTTGGTTCAGGGCCAGGCACCGTCCCAGGGCTGTGGGCTGTATCTCCTTTAATCTGGGTTCAAGGGGGGCTCTTATAAGCCCCACCTTACGAATGAGGAAGTTGAGGCCCAGGGAGGTAAGTCTCCTGGTGAAGGCCACCCTGATCAAGTGCTGGTCCCAGATGTGAGCCCGGCTGTCCCTACGCTCCACGGTCGTCCGTGAATCGTCAGGGGATGATGGAATCCCGGCTACAGTTGAAACACAAGAGAATCCATCCCAGTTGGTGGGGAGGGGAGTGGTCAGAAGGACAAAGGAGGACAATGAATGCAAGGTGTCGGCTAAACTTCAACGGGTGTTTTCTTAGCATGAAGAAGGTCTCCCTACAATATCTGCTAACCTGATCACCTTGGAGACTCAGGCCTAGTAAGTCCTCTTCTTGGGGGGCATTTGCTGACCCTCAGATTCCCTTAAAGAGACAGTCCCTGAACGGCCGACTCCAGTAACCAGCTGAAGCTTGTCTGAAAGCCCCACAGAGCTTCAGAGTTGGTTCTTGTTCCAGAGAACAGAGGGAGCCTTCTCTCGATACCTGCTGGGCAGCCGGAGAGGACAGGGAAACACCCAGCACTTCCCACAATTCAACTGGTCTAAAAAACACCCCATAGAAACACACAAGAGGGGGAAGAGAACAGGAAAGTACTTCCAACACGCCTGGACTCCCTCCCGTCAGGACGGTTCCTTTCAGCAGCCTCTGAACAGACAGGTCGGATAGGAGGGCTCCCGGGGCCTGGCCTGGACCCTTTTTCTCCCCGGAAACCACAGGAAAACCACCAGCCCGTGTGGATGGAGCGAGAGGCTGGGCCAGAACTCGTTAGCTAGATGCGAAGCCCCTGCAACGGCTGAGCTTCTCCAGTTCTGCCTTCAGGGTCAGAGTCTGGGTTCCTGGTGGCCCTCAGTCATGCGGGCAGAGGACAGGAGAGAATGAGCCCTGGGCTTCAGAGCTGGAGCCATGGCCTCAGCCACTGCAGGAGACTCTCCCTGTGGTTCTCAAAGTGTGATCCCCGGACCAGCAGCCCTTGGGCCCTTGTGAGGTGAGTGGAGGTTCCCAGGCCTGCCCAGAGCTGAACTGGATGCCTGAGGACCAACCCATCAATGTCCCTGTGTGTGTGTGGTGTGCGCCTGCTGCGGCTTTATTAAGGGGAATTTGATACAAGATAAAAGTTCATCTTTAAAACGTTCAGTCTGCTAAACGTGGACACTACAGTCCCTGCCTTTTTTGCGTGGAGAACACAGTCTGCCGTCCCCCGTAGATGGCGGCCACTGCAGATGGTCCCCTTCCCTACATTCTGTGTCTTTGTCTCCCTACACATACACACCAGCGATAAAGTTCAATTTGTACATTAGGCGCAATAAGCAGAAGTTCTTACTTTTGATGGAGTTGATTGCTCTCTTAGGAACGGTGACTTTGGCATTACATGAATTTGGTCTTTGTTCAACCTAAGGTTATGGATATTTTTCTCCTGTTTTCTTCTAGAAATCTTATGGTTTTAAGTTTTAAATTTAGGTTCATGGTCCATTTTTGGTCAATTTATACATAGAGTTTGAAATGAATTTTTTTTCTTTTTTGCAATGGGGATATCCAATTACGCCAGGACAGCTTATTTGCAGACACGTCCAATTGGAAGGGACTTTGGAGAAGAAACCATCTATTCCACTTCACCTGGTGAACTCCTACTCATCCTTAAAAACCCAACTCAAATGTCCCCTTGGTTAAGAAGTCTTTTTGAGTGAGGCTGAGTAGCTCCTTCGACCTCCTCCGGTGTCAGCAGCATCTCATGCTCCCTCTCACATACCCTTATCTCAGGTGATCTCACGTGATTGCCCTAAGTTCCACACCTGTCTCTCCTGCTACAGTGAAAATTCATTTAGCATCTTCTCGGCACTTCTACCGAGTGGTGGAGGTGTGTAGAGGGAGGCGGGACTGAGAATATAGTTGTTAAGATGCAAACCAAGGAGTAAAATGGACAACATGGGGGACATTGGATTTTCTTAGGCAATCAAGTATCCCTCCCTCAAGGCCCCCTCGCAGAGTGCCTTCATCAGGAAACGCCTGGGGGGCGCCTACCCTCCTTGGGCACCATCAGTACTGGCAGAGTCCCCCAGGGACTGGGGCAGGTCATGCCCGGTGCTAAGCACTCCTGTGGGTTCTTTCCCTTCCTCCTCGCAGCAACCCATTAGGCAGACTAGTCCCATCATTAATTTACAGAAGATGATACAGATGTTCAGAGAGGTTGCATTCCACGCCCAAGGCCATATATCTGGTGTTGGAACCAGGGGTAAGTGCAGCCCACACGGTCCCGGGCCCTCTGCTCTCACCCTGCATACACTACCTCCTCCGCATGTCCAAGTCCCCAGTCAGCCCAGACTCCTGGAAGGCCTCCCCCACACGACAGCCGGATGGAGACCGCAGTGCCAAAGGAGACGTGTGGCTCAGGGACCACTCCACACCCCCTTCCAGGCCACGGACTCACCCTCCCCCCAAAAAACGACCCCTTACCTTGGACCACACGCCCATGCCAAAGGTGCTGCTTTCTGCCGTCTGGTGCAGGTTCAGCTCGGTCCTGGAAGCAGAGAGGGCAGATCTGGGGGCGTGGCCATACGCGGGGGCGTGGCCATGCGGGGGGGGGTCATATGTGGAGGGCGTGGCCATACGCGGGGGCGTGGCCATGTGTGGAGGGCGTGGCCATGCGGGGGGGCGTGGCCCGACGTGGAGGGCAAGGTCCCGCAGGTAGGGACCCCCAGGGGCTCCTGCAGGCCTTGGTCCCACCAGGTTGCCCAGGGCCTCCCCTGGCCCCGAGGATTCCTCACTGCCTGCCCGTCCTTGGCCCTCCTAAGAGCCAGGGAACCGGGCAGAGAGGGCCATGGAGCGGTTCTGGGGGTCAGCAGGGCGGCCTCCCCCCACAGGACGGTGCCAGCCCTCAGGCACAGCCGGCTCAGACTGGTTCACGGCCCCCTCCCTGTGCTCCTGCCTCCCACCCGACAGACAGGCCTTTCTCTTCCAGCCTCACTTTTCCTCATCTGTATGATGGGCGCGGTGCCCTTGACTCCGGATTAAAGGACACATCTCCAGGCCCTGCTCCACGGATCCCTCACACCCCCCCCCATTCCATGGAAACTCAATTTGACCCATCATTAAGGATCCACCTCAACGGTTTCAGCTCCTCTGCTGGGCACGGGGAGGCAGAAGGAGTAAGCAGACCCCGACCCCAACATCCCAGTCGATTCTGCGAGAAGGGGAGCCCTGTACCCCTCGGCATGGCAGGTGAGGAACCAGAGCACATCACGGACCCAGAAAGGAATGGAGTGAAAGTGAGGAGCGGGCACCAGGCAGCGCTCTTCTAAAGGAGACGTGGAGAAGGGTTTTGAAGGATGGGGGAGTCTCCCACAGGTGAGGTCTGTGGAAGGGGGAGCGGCTCTGCGTCCTTTGGAAGTTCCACGTGGAGGCCAGCCACCCTGGGAGCAGAGAGGGAGACCCCCTCAGGGGGCTCACTTGCTCCAGTTTTCTCCACTCTTATGGGGTCCCTGGGGCTCCTCTGGGGCAGCCCCGTCCTCAGAGGTGGCTGTGACCTGTTTCTCAAGGATGTCAAACTCACCAGGAGCAGTGGTGGCCCCCGCCTGTCATCCCAGCAGCTCAGGAGGCCAAGGCAGGAGGATGGCGAGTTCAAAACCAGCCTCAGCAACTGAGTGAGGCCCTGAGCCACTCAGTGTTTTTTAAAAGGCTGGGGATGGGGCTCAGTGGTTGAGCGTCCCTGGGTTCAATCCACAGGGGAAAAAAAGGTCCCAAACTCCTCTAAGTCAAACCCACCAACACCCAGAGACCCCGGGACTGGGCCGGGGTGGTGTGGAGGACAGCCACCTGCAGCAGACATGGCCCAGCCGGCTTCTGCACTCCCTGGGTGCCCCCAGCCGTCCCCGACTCCAGCCCTGCCCTGGTACGTCCTTCCTAGGCACCACACACCGCTGCCCGCACACATGATATTGTTTAATTACCCACACCATAGTAAGTGCCCATTCTACAGAAGAAGAAACCGAGGTTCAGGAAGGCCCACCTGGGGCAAAGCCAGGAGCAAACACCCATCCTCTGACTCCAAAGCCAGCCCTTTCCAGCACATACCTGGTCAGGGCGGGAAGGGTTGCAGGCCAGTAAAAATCCTCCCCAAATCCCAGCAAGCACAAAGCTCTCACTGTGTTCACTCTTTGGCCCTCACAATAGCATCCTGAGGTAGCCATAGTCACACTCATTTTACAGATGAGGAAAGGAGGGTTCAGAGAGGTGCATCACTAGTCAAAGGTCACACAGCCAGCAAGTGGGGGAGCCAAGATACAAATCCACGAAGCCTGGCCCAGAGCCTATGGTCTTAGCCACGATGCTGTGTTGCCCTCTGCCTAGTTCTTCTGTGGGTCCTTTAGGCTTTCCAGAAGTTTCCTTACTGCTCAGGTACCCTGTTCTGGAATCCCTGAGTTCTTTCTCTCATCTGCCCACTCTCTGCAGGGCACGGTTTCCCCTCCGGCCTCAGCTAGAGGCTCAGGACAGATTGAGCTTGTCCTTCCAAGGGAGGACGGAGAGGGGCACAGGGCTCTTCTGCTAATGTACCTGGGGAAAGACCCCGGGGGTTCCACTAGAACCTTCCTGATCTGTCTGCCAGATGAGAAACCGAGGCCCAGAGAGAGAGAGAGAGAGAGAGAGAGAGAGAGCCTGAGGAAGCCCTAGAGAGCCAGGAGGGAGAGGGGACCCCTGGGCCCCCTCCTCCAGGAAGCCCTCCAGAGGAGGCCAGGCCGACTCCTGCTCCCTGCCCTGCAGCTCGCCCTCTGTTCCAAGGCGCCCCACCTGGGCACCTGGCCATGTGCACTCAAGGCAGCCACAAAGGTCATGACTTCTGGAAGACATGGGGTCTCTTCCCCCACGCTCAGGCCCTGTACCCACTTGTCACCGTCCCAGCTGACAGCCCTGTCCCTCCAGCTCCGAATGGGAATCAAGTAAGGTCTCTTCAAGACATCGTCTCCACTTTACAGAGGAAGAAACTGAGGTTCCGAGTGGATGGGCTGTGAGCAAGGTTCCCAGCCCACGAGCACCGCATCCCTCAGGGACTGAAGTCAGGGGCCCTTCTTCACACCTGGGTCCGTGGCCTCTCAGCTCCAGGCAGAAGCTAGACTGGGCTCTGGGGACAGCGGTCCCTTGTCCCACCCATCCTGGCACTCACCTGAGATCCAGGTCCAGCCCAGCCAGCATCTGGGAGAAGACCTTGAAGTTGCCCTCCCCGTCCGGCTGCCGAGCCACTCGGCTCTTCTCCAAAAGCATCGTCTGTGGGGCAAAAGTGGGCCCTGTCACTGTGGGGCCCGTCTGCCCACTGCCACCCACCCACCCCTGAGGCCACATCTCCTGGTCCAAGTGTCGCGGGTTCAGAGTCCTCCGGGAAGGGCACCCCGCACACAGCGGCTACAGTGAGCCTCAGGGGAGTCCCCAGCAGGGCCACCTCGGACACCGTCCCAGGGACAGGAGCCTCTACAGCCCCGAGGCCATGGTGCTCATGGTGGGGGCCCGGCCGGGACAGCGACGTCCCTTCTATCAGGCACCCAGGAGACTCCCTGCCCCGGCTGTGATCCCATTTTCTATTCAAACAGCATGTCTGAGGGGGGCCGGTGATTTTGGAGATGGGGACAAACAGGCCATGTGTTGTCACCCATGGGTGGCCCAGCGCAGCTGCGCGTCTGTGTAGCTTCAGCTTCTGGTTTTAAGCCCCAGCTAAAAAGCGCCTGGCCACCCACTTGGTCCTGGAGATTTCCCCCTGTGATGGTCCCCAGAGCAGATGGCCAGGGAACACTTGGGGCACCCAGCAAGAGGGGCGCAGTTGAACGTGGCCACTGAGGTCCCAGCTGGAGGGTAGAGTCATTAGAGTGCAGCTGGAGACACAGCAGCCTCGGTGCACCCCGAGGCTCACCTGGAGCTGAGCGGCTGTGATGCGGCCCATGGCGTTGAAGTCCAGTGACATCACCATGCTAAATCGGGTGGCGCTGCGGCTGTGGCTGGTGGACACAGAGCCAAAGGCCCTGAGGACCATAAAGGCCGCTCGGATCTTCTCCACTGTGGGGTGCAGGGCAGGCTGTCAATCACGCCTCCCCCAGGACTGCCCTCCCCTTGCTGGCCTCCCCCGTTCAGCTCTAGACCACGCCCTCCCGCTGAGCGCGGCCTGCAAGGCCCCAGGCAGGAGCAAGGCGCAGGGCAAGGCCCAGTCCACCAGGGGGAGCCAACTGCCAGGACAACTCCCCAATGGCGGCTGGCCCAGGGCCTCCTGGAACTAGGACCAGGGCAAAACATTCCCCCACCTGAATGCAGAACCGAAGGCCCAGCAGCAGGCCTGAAAGTCCTGCCATCTCTCCACAGCTGTCCGCTGAGTACCCGTGATGCATCCCTCACTCCTCTAGGCACCTAGATACAGCCCATCCTGACTCCCACCTTCAAACACACACACACTCCCAGCAGAGCTGCACCATGGGAGGACAGGGACTGTGCCTCTGCCACATCCCCTGATCCTAACAGGGGCCTGGTGCAGAGAAGAGACCCAGGGCAGCACTGGAATATCCCTGGGGAGGGAGCAGGGCACAGTGGCCAAGAGAGCTCAGCTGTGGGCTCTGCCTTGGCTGGTCACCTGACTGAGGGAAGTAAGGAGCCCTCTGCCCCGAGCCTCGGGTGGCCTGCTGGCAACCTGAGGGTAGTGACATACCCACCTCATGTGGTTGTCATGAGGACAGGACGATTTAACAATGCAAAGCACTTAAAAGTTCCTGAAGGGGTGATGTTGTTATTATATTAGAGAAAAGCAGTTTATTATTAGTATCACACATGATATAACATGCTTAGTTGAGGAGGACAGAAACCACCCTCAATGGGGGTGGAAACTGGTTCTGAAAGTGGCAAAAAAAAAAAAATCTCTTTTTTTGGTGCTGGGGATTGAACTCAGGGGCCCTCGACCACGGAGCCCCGTCCCCAGCCCGGTTTTGTATTTTATTCAGAGACAGGGTCTCACTGAGCTGCTTAGGGCCTCGCTATGGCTGAGGCTGGCTTTGAACTCGTGATCCTCCTGCCTCAGCCTCCCCAGCTGCTGGGATGACAGGCGTGGACCACCGTGCCCGGCTCCCAGGAAAAAAAAAAATTGCTCTTTTTATTACAGAGCACAGATAGACGCTCCCACACGTGGGTACACGGTTCCCCTGTGGTACTAAATGTCCACTGTAGGGTAGACGACAGAGGGGAAGTGTCTTAAGCTCCTGGGGGACAACAAGGAAAGCCTGAGATTCTGGCCCGGAGGTTAGAATCAGGAGCCAGGCTGCCTGGTTTTGCATTCGGCTCCAGGACAGATGGGCTGTGTGGCTTTGGGCAAAATACTTGACTTCTCTGACTCTCAAGGCCTTCACCTATAAAATTCAAACAGTCACATCTACCATCTGGCCCACCACAGGCCTGTTGTAAATTATAAATAAGTTCGTATTCATGGAATAAGGCCTGGCACACACGTCCCTGGCAAACATGCACTCTGATTGTCATTAAATTGTAATCATCATTATTACTAATTGGCACTCTTTCTTTAAGGCTCAGCTCAAATCTCACTGCCTCCAGGACCTTCCTGGTGCCCCTCCTGTGTGCTTCAGGGGCCTGACCAGTTCTGCCAGCCCTTTTGCTGGACATTTGCCTGTGTCCATAGGCACAGGTGCATTTCCCCTCAGGTCTCAGCTCTGCCTTCCTGTCTCCACTCAGGGGGCACTCTGTGCGGTTCAGCAGGTTGTACACTGCACAATAGCACGGCATCTGAGGCCCACACCGTTCACATTATGTTATCACAGATTCTTAGACCTATTAGGATGGCTTCCCAGCAGATGGCAGTCCAGTGTCTGGTTCTAACAATGCCCACTGTTGAAGGCCGTTCTGCCAATGGCCATTGATATCTTGAGGAACAGATATCTTTATCTAAGCCACACAACGGTGTCCAACAGTCCGGAGGGGGCCCTCAGGAGCAAGCACATCTAGTCGGATGGCTATGAGGAGGGAAGCCCCGCACACTCCTGCTCCCACCCTCCCCTTCCTGTCTCCACCTCCGCCATGTCGCCTGGAGCCCGCCGTACCTGACACCCTGCCGTCCACACTGCCTGCCATCGCCACCAGGTGCTCCAGGACCTGCTCGCAGCAGGTGGTCTTCCCCGCGCCACTCCGGCCCAGGGCCAGGATGCTGTGATCCCTCCGCTGGCTCAGCAGCTCCCAGTAGGCCCGCTGGGCCAGGGAGCAGACGTGGGCAGGCAAGCCGTCCCGGCGGCCCCTGGGCACCTGCAGAGATGACAGGTGTCAGCCTTTCCCTCAGCCCCTGCCCGGGGCACTGTGGGACAGCACCCACCCCGGCGAGGGTCCCTCCGTGTCCCTGGCAGGAGCCCCGAGGAGCCCGCAGCCTGGGTTTCCTCCCAGCTCAACCTGAGAGTCGAGCAGCACCTCTGGGCGCCTGCCCAGCCCTTCTCATCTGTAAAGTGGGCTCATAATGGGGACGGTCCTCGGCGCCACTTCCTGTCCCTCTCCAACCTTGACAAGGGGTCTGGGCACCTGGCTGAGAAGGGCCCAGCCGGTGAGTCCAGTCCTTCCAGTGGCTCTCTGTGAGACCCTGGGCCACCCAGACCCACAAGGGTCTGCGTCTCCCCTTCAGCTATCAGAGGTTTCACCCGGAGTCGCCTGAGCCCCACGCATCGTCACCCTCGTGGCTCGGAGCACACCTAGGAGGTGCCTGCCATGAGATCCCCAAAGCAAATGGTCCAATCGATTAGTAATGTCTGCCATGGATCAAATAGTATGATCGATTAGTGATGTCTGCCATGGCAAGGGAACTGTCAGTTGGGGAAGGATGCTGGTGCTATCCCCCATGGCAGACCTAGGAGAAACCCCAAACCCCATCCCTACACCATCCATCCCTTCCGCCCTCGGGAAGGAGACCCACAGGGCGCCTGCTGTATGGGAGGCCCTGTCCTGGGTGCCGGGGACACAGCACCACATTAAACCCTGACGCCCGCGAGAGCAGACTTCACATGATTTATTAGAAGGGCTAAAAGATTTTTTTTTTTAATAGTCACTGTCAAGTGCCAGTGCATCTGCAGAGCAAGGAGTCTCAGGCTGCACAGGAGGGGCGGGGACAGGACAGGACAGCATCACCCTGGAGCAGGGTGGCAGTTTCCTCCTCGGTGACCCAGCCCCACGACACCCGTCCAGATGTTATTCAAGCAAAATGAAAACACCCACAGAAGTCACATCGCTGGTCACAGTGACCACCTGGACAAAGCCACAAGACCTGGGAACAGCCCAGATGTCCTTCAACCAGTGAGCCAAGGCGAGCAGCCACCAAGCTGTGCCCTGCAGGTCCCCGGTGAGGGCACGGGGCCAGCTGGTCACGCCACAAACAGACAAGGAGACCCGCAGAGAGCACAAGGACTCGATGGCGGGTGCGTGGAGGAGACCCGGGGCGGGACCTGCCAACGTTAGAGCTATCCTAGGACGTGATGGGCCAGCCCGGCTGGGACTTTTTGGAAAACGTGAAAGTCTTGGAGGCAAATGAAATCCACAGCTGCCGGGGTGGGACTCTGGGTGGGCTGCACCCCAGAGGGGCCCCCAGGTCTTTTGGAGTGACAGGGACCATCCTGGGGGTGGCTGCAGAGGCCTCCAAGGCTGTGTCCGAAGCCCCCTGACTGCAGGCCGAGGCGGGGGACCCTCTGAGAGCTACATGAACCTGACCTTGGTAACCAGCCCTCCTGCCCCATGGAGCTGCAGCTGCTGGAGGAGAAGAGGAAGAGACAGAGCCATCCCACGGGCACAGCCTGCGCAGGGTCACCAGGGACGCAGGGGAGGTGGGGACACGGAGCCCTGGCCCCGGAGGCCAGGAGACATGGAGGACAATGTCCAAGACCCCAGACACCAAGTTGTGACCACAGCAAGCCCCCGCCCCATGCCTTGGTGGGACCAGGGGACAAACCCCAGGACGGACACGACCCACCCTGCTGGACATAGCCTGGGGCACAGGCAGGCAGAAGGTCACAAGGTCCGAGCCCTCGGGCCAGCCTTGCTCTGGAGTTCCAGGGACAAGCCAGCCCACTCGTGGGATGCTGGGACTCTGGTCTGGGGGGAGGGGTTTCCGCAGATTCGACCTCGGTGGCACCCAGGGCGTGTCTATGCACGGGGACCCCGCCACACAGGCACAGGCATCGAAGGGGTGGAGGCCCGCGCACAGAGCCGTGCCCAACGGTGCCCTGGTCCCATGCGTGCTGACGCCCACAGGGACTCTGTTCCCCAGCTGCCAGCTCCTGGGGACCACGACTCCCGCGGCTGTCCCCCAGAGTCACCCAGCCCATCTTGGAGTGGCCCCAGGCAGCCCCAGCATCACCGCAGGTCTGTGCTGCCACCTGGTGGCCATTTGGAGAAACAGAGCTGGACCTGGCCCAGGAGAGTGGGGGGCTGTGGTTTGGCTGCAGAGGCCGGGAGACTTAAGGGAAGGATGTGGGAAGCCCCGGGAAGGAGTCTGGGGGACCATGACGCCCAAATGCCACCATCAGGGGATACCCCAGGGCCTGTACTCTTAGGCACTTTTGTGCAAGCTCTGATGCCCCAAATCCAGGACAGCTATGTGGACCTAGCCCGCTGTTCAGACTATAAAACTGTCCCCTCCCAGGGTGGCCAAAGAGCCGAAGGAGTTGCTCAAGGATTCAGAGAGCTCAGAGACCTGGGATGCATTAACAGAGGCACAAGCATTCACAGCAGGGAGGGGACAGGCACCTGCCAAGCTTAGCCCACTCGGCTCCTGAGGCCCTCCCAGGCCCCTGCCCATGGACACCCACACCCAGAGAGGCCTGGGAGTCATTGGAGGGCACAGGTGAGTCACCCTAGAGAAGAAGATATTGGGAAGGGTGCAGGGCCACTATCTCCTCTGTGTGGACCTGGCCTCAAGCAGGGATCAGGAGTGGGTTTGTCACACGGGGATCCAGAGGGCAAGGTGTGGCTTTTCACCCCAGTTGACAGATGAAGAAACTGAAGCCAGAGAAGCATCGTGCTCTTTCCCAGGGGACCGTGCCTACCCCAAGGTCTCAGAACAGCGCAAGGAGGGAGCCTCGGCCTTCTGTCCCCTTCTCTCCACTTTGTCCCTTTCCACGTCTCCACCACAGCCCAGGGGACCCCTTCACCTCTGTCCCCCTGTCCCACTAAGAATCTCCAGGACCCACAGCAGCTCAGGTGGGAACGAGTGAGGGGGATGCCACGGTGGTTCCAGGTCCCCCCACAAGGTGGCGCACAGAGCTCTCCTGTGCCTTTGGTTCCATTGGCCAGATCCCCGCCTGATGGATAAAGGTGGCCTGAGGCTGCTCTTTCTGTATCTCGGCCCAGTGCGGTGGCACCGAGGGGTGAGCCGGCGGCCTGGGTCTTATCCAGGCCCCTCTGCAGGTTCAACCTGAGGGTCAGCAGCCTGCTCCCCTCTGACCACCAGCTTCTCATCCGTCAAACGGGCTGGGAACACCTGCCTTCCGGGGGCAGGTGGGGATTGACAGGCCAGGCCCGAGTCTGGCCAGCTTGACATCATCTCTAGTGGCCCTGAGGCTCCCCCAGTGACTCACCTCTCTTCGCCAGGAGCAGGGGACCATGCCCCAGTACTGTCTTTGGCAGGAATGAAGGGTCTCCTGGGGTCCTGGTCCTGCTCTCCTCTCAGCCGCAGAGGGTCCTCCCCTCCTCCCTCACCTCGTCCTCTGCCCCTCCCCGTCCCCGCTCACCTTGGCTGCAGGGGGTGCCCAGGGACCCTGGGGCTGAAGGACGATAAGATCAGGCCCAGAGCAGGTGTGTGGCAGCTGGGCCCGGAAGCGGTGCAGAAGCGTGTTCAGGACGCTGGACTCGTTGACGCTGACGAGAGAGGCCAGGTCCTCGGCCTGGTCCAGCTCGGGGGGGTTAGCCTGCAAGCCGGCACAAGGGCTGGTCTCCTGGGCCTCCACAGCAGCACCAACACACACGCGTGCATGCACACACACACACACACACACACACACACACACACAGTGGGCCTGTCCTTGGAAGCCACATGCCAAGGCCTGACCAGAACTCAGGACATGAGGATGATGGAGAGACAGTGGCACAACAGGGCCACCCCTTCTACAGGACACATAGAGTCGTACAAGAGGGGCAGCCCCCCTCCCCGGTCTGTCCTTCCCACACTCTGCTCTGGGAGAGCAGACGCTCCCAGAGACCCTGCAAAGCCCAGAGTACATTCGGTGTCCAGAGCGTCTACTGCTCTTTCCTCCTTTTCTAGATCTTACTGGACACCTCTGGGTGTCTCTGTGGCGCCCAGGGAAGGAGATCCATGGCCAAACACCTCCTTTACCTGATAGGCCATGGTTCCTTGATCCCTTGCAGATACACCCACATCCCTAGAAGAAATATTGATGCCCAATATAGATAGGCCAAGGAACCTAGGCTACAGTTCAAATTTAACTGAGCTCCCTGGCAGCCAGAGTGCAAAAGGAAAGAGGCTCTGCAGCATGGCTTGCCACGTCCATAAAATGAAAAGCAACCTGTTTCTTGGGTCAGTCAGAACTCTCAGTGCCAAGGCCTGACAGAGGTGCTTCTTGAAGTTTTCTCATAAAGGGGACACCAGGGGACAGAGTCACTCACCCCATGCACTCTAGTCCCAGCAGCAGACCAGTGCGTTCCGTAGGGGCCATCCTACAGCTTTCTCAGGGACTCAAGCCAAAGTGGCATCTACAAGGACATCTGCTGCAGGGACGGGGGTGAGGGTGCAGAGCAGGCCAGGAGGGGACAGGAGACTCACCCTGTGCACATGCTCCTCATCCACCTCCGTGACGGTTTGGTCAGCGTCGAGGCAAAGTCGTACCCTTCCCGCGGGCAGGTCGGCTGTTCCCTCATCTGGCTTGAGCACCGTGGCTGGTGGAGAGCCCAGAGGGAGGACAGGAGGGACACGAAGGAGAGGACATGAGGGGGAGGGAGGGGAGGAGAGCATGCGTGAGCCAGGCCAGCTACAGCGTGGCTCAGGCCAGGCCAGGAAGGGCGACCTGCTCTCCCCTTGGGTCTGTCCGCATGGAGGGCACTGAACTGTGACCCCAAGCCCTCTAAAGACAGGGGCTGAGGCTGACTTGCAGTAGTGCCAGGAACAGAGCAGGCACCCCGAGGGTTGGGTGAACTGGACATCTCACCCCTAGACCTGGGATGGCAGAGACTGGCACTTCCCCTTGGGGTTCCCTGGCAGACATTGCTAATCAATCACTGTCCCTGGCCTGCCCTGACGGCAACTCGGAACCACTTCTTAGTAGAGCGCGATCATGGGCCACAGCTCATCTCTGCCAGCTGCTCCTAGACCCTCAGTTCCTGTGGGACACCGTAGGAACCAGCCCGATTTGTGGCATTAAACCCATTAATTAATTATCAAGGCTCCGATGTCTTTGATAACAGCACTCAGCAGGCCAGCTCCCCAGGGTGAGGTGACCATCGGCTATTCCCACTGCCTCAAAGGCCATGTGTGCCCTTGCCAGTCTCTGCTGCACCCTAAGGATAACCAGGGCCTCCACAATGACAACCACCAGCAGCGAAGGGCACAAGAAGAGAGGACTAGAGCACCCCCCGCAACAACACCCCTCATTACCAAGAGTAAATCCGTCCTTCTGAACCAGCCAGACTTTCTCTGCCTGGTACCATCTGTCCTCAGGAGCCTGGGAGCAAAAGATCGCACGGGTTAAATCAGCAAAGTGACAGCAGTCCTGCCTCCCAAGCCTAGACACCCGTCAGGGACAGTTGCCCACAGTGTGGTCTGAGACCATGAAGGGAATCAGAATCACCATGCAGACTCTGGGGCCCTGGCCTTGGCCTTTTGAACAATGGGAACCCCCAAGATGCCGGAGATATGCATCTCAGCCAAGATGCTATTTTGGGCACCTCAACTGTCAGACCTGCTGGGTGACAGGTGAGTAAACCGAGCCCCGCCTGCGATGGAGGGAGATTTGCAGATTGAGAACCTTCTCTCCCAGAGCAGAATTCCAACCCAGGGAACCCCAAGACCCTTGCCAGCCAAGAAGTGCCACCCTTCCTCTGGGTGCCCCAGGACTCCCACCCTCCCCGGTTCCCTGTGCTGTCCCCTGTCCACCTCCGCACTCCCCCAGGGCAGCTTCTTCCCGCCGCCTCCCACCCGGGGTGCGCCCCAGCACCTGGTCTGAGTCTCCGCTCTGGCCTCCTCTGCTGTCCTCCTGCAGGGCTGTCCCCTCCTCAGGCTGCGTCTGCCTGACCCCCGGGGTCTCCGCAGGCCCTGGGCTTCCGTCCAGCTGCCGCAGCCCAGGCCGGTCCTCGTCCTGGGCTCCTGTGGCGCAGGGCTCATGCGCTCTGCCTTGCGGCGCGTCCTCCTTTCCGGCTGCCGCCAGCAACGGCCCCTCTGCAGCCACCTCCTCTGGGGCTCCGCCTGCCCCCCGGGCCTCCTCGGGCCTGGCGCAGGGCTCACCTGTCCGCCCAGGTGCGCCTGCCGCCTCCGGCTCCCCGGGAGCGCCCCCTGGCGGCCGCAGGCTGCCCTGCGCTGTGCCTCCTTCCGGCTCCTCGCTGCCCGCCCTGAGGCCACCTCCTTTGTCCTTCTTGCTCTGGGGACCACCCCACTTACTCTTTCTGCCCAGGGAACCGCCCCATTTTCTCACTTGGACTCGAGGCCCAGAGGGCTTCCCTTCAGTCTCCACGTCCTTGGGCAGACCCCCCTTCTCGTTCTTGCTTGGGGGATCCCCTCCCTCCTTCTCCACCGCCTCTGGCTGCCCCCCATCACCTGCCCCTTGGGTTTGGGGCCTGGTCCTCTGCTCCTCTTTGCCCTGGGGCTCACCCCCTTTTAGCCCTTTGGTCTGGGGTCCCCTGCCCCCCTTCTTGCCTTCTGATCCTTGGCCTGGGTCCCCAAGACCCCCAGTCCGGGTCTTCTCAGGCTTGGAAGTCAAGTCCTCAGTGGGGACCTGGGACCCAGAGGGACTCCCTGGGGTCTCCCCTGGCTTTTCGCCCCCGGGGTCTGTGACTGCGGGTGGTGTCTTGCAAGCGGGGGGATCACGGGGCTGGGTCCTCTGCTCTGGCTGGGCTGCTCCCGGGTCCAGCCTGGCCACCATCAGCAGCACATCGCCCCCCAGCACACCCCTCCTGAAGGGCAGGCTCTTCTTGGCTGGGGTCGCCGTGGGGCCCGGCTCCTGGGGCTTCTCGCCATTGATGCTGGTCATCAGTGCAGGGGCAGTGCCGCCGGCCCCCTGGCTCTCCTTGCCCGGAATGCTTGTGCCCTGGGGAGGGGCAGACTGGCTGTCCTGGGGAATCTGTTGGCTTCCAGATTTTGTGCCCCTGTTGGTCTTGCTGTTTGGTGGACTGGTGGGAACTTCTGGGGTCTAGGAAGAGACCACCACCATGCTTAGCTGCTCACTGACCCTCCTCTGGGTGCTTCCCGACTCCCACCCTTCCCAAAGTTTGTCTGTCCTTTACACCTTCATCCACCCACTCATCCCCCCTGAGCTTCTCATGCACCTCCAAGGCCCAGGGGGCACCATGACGGGCAGTGAGGCTTGGCCCACAGCCTCAAGGACAAGAGACAGAGTGGGAGGAGAGAGGATCCCAACAGAACCAAGTTCAACCCCAGGCTCTGCCTCTCCCTAGCTGTGAAGCCTTGGGTAAATGGCTTCCCTTCTCTGAACTTGTTGACTTTTCAACAAACCAAGGATCTTAAAGGCCTGCTTTGCAGGGCAGGTGGGACAATTTGTGATAACACACAAAAACTGAGCCAAGCGCATAGTATGTCTTCAGTGACTATAGCAGGCACCTCTGCGGCTATTGTTATTGGTATTGTTATTTATGCCTTGGTGCTTCCTGCTGGGCCAGAAGGGGATCAGGGAAAGGACTCGGGTCCTGTCATTAAGGATCTGTTCTCATTCCTGGCTCCAATATTCTCCTGCTGGGTGACCACAGATGGCACCATGGGTTCTCACTGAGCCCTGCCTCTGCACACGGAGACCTGGGGGCTGCTCCACCCTTGTGTCTATACCACAGTCTTGCAGATGCCTGAGCCTGGGCACGGGGGCTCTCACCCTCCCCTGGCATGCACACGTGCTGGGATCATGTTGACCCCACCTCAGAGCCTCCCCTGTGTCTCCTTTCCCAGGCCCAGTCTCTCTCATGGGCCACTGCCCAGCCTCTGATCTGAGCTCTCTTCTATTGGCCACCAATCATTTTAAACCTGATCAAAAGATTTTGACAGCTGCCCACAGCCTACAGGAGAATCATCCAAACCGTGATCAGACATCCAGATCCTCGGTGAGATGCCCCCAACTGTCCCTGTCCAAGCTTTGGCTGCTCTGGGCACCTCTAACCAACCCAGTGGCTTCCCTGCCTCCACATGGGCCCATGCTGCACTCAGGCCCCGAAGCTCTGCTCCTCTCCACCGCGGCCCCAGCCTTCAGCTTTTATACCCAGCTCAAATGTCACCCCTTGGGAAATCCATTGCCTGAAGCCCTCAACTCGAAGTTGTCTCACACATCCACAAAGTCCCAGAGCCTGTCACAGTAGTGCCCACGTTCTGCACCCCATTTTAGTTTATCCACGTGTCTTTCCTGTTTTCGGGGTCCATGCTGCCAAAGCACAGACTCCATCTTTGTGTGGTGATAATAACAGGATTAGGAGCAGCACATGCAGCCCTTTCATAACAGGCCCTCCATCGCCATGACCCAATGTCCTACTGGACCCCCATAAGGACCCACTGACAGGTTCTGCACTTTGCCCCATTATACAGACAAAGATGCAGACATGAAGATATCCAGTGGCCCCAGATACAGAGTGGGATTGCAAACCCAGGTCTCTGGACTCCAACTCCACACACCACATTACCTTCCTTGTTTTGTTCTAAGGCTCTTTGGAATCTCCTTGGGAGCTTTAGGAAATGCACATGATTTGTCCCCAAGCCCACAAACCCCAAGGTGGCCTGTCAGGGTTTTGGCTCCCGGGATGATCCCAATGTGTAACCAGAGCCAAGGGCCATATCTCTGGTACGGAGTGGCTCCGCCTGACCTTCCGGGGCCAGCAGGACATCAGCTCCGAATGGGGGCTGGCTGCTCTTGGCAGGCCGCACCACTGTCTGCACTGTTTTTGAAAAGTGAATCACTGCCTTATTTTTAACCAGCTGCTACGGGTGACCATAGACAGCGACATGGAGACGTGCCAAACGGGAGAGCCAGCCCTGGCTGTGCCCCCTGCACACACACACATGTGAATTCTCCTCCTTAGGATTTTATAGTCACGAAAGCTCCGAGTCCCCTGCACCCCACTTAGCATTTGAAGGAAACAGCACCTCTGTGGTCACTGGCCAGGGGGAAAGTCCCAACACATCTATTTTATAGACGAGGAAACCGAGGCCAAAGGATGGGAGGACTTTGGCCTGGACTTTATGACATGAAGGGGCAGGAGCCTGAACCCAGGTCTCCGTGACATGCCACCGAGGTCTGTCATTGTTCCAGGGATTCCTGGCCTATCTTTGCCCCTCACTGGTGGGTGACTGGGGGGGATCGGGTCACTTCTTCAAGCCTTGTTTTCCCTTCCTGCAAAGTGGGGATGGGTTCCAATGACCGACTCCCTGCAGGACTGTGTGAGGAGCAGAGGGACAGCTGGGCCAGGTCAGGGGGAGCGGATGCAGATCATTTACTGGTCGGGACAAAAAAAAAATCGAACTGGCCAGAGCCAGCCAGGGCTTGCAGCCTCGCTGGGACCTGTTCTCAAGGCCCCTGCTTGGACATCTTGGCCTGTGGTGCCACCACCTGTCCTGGCCTGAGGCTGCCCATCTCCTGTCTTGGCTCTCAGTCTCCACCAGCTCAGCAGGGGCAACTAATCCCCTGTCTCAGCTCAGTTCTGTTCCTTTACTTGCTCCCAGGGACGCCACCAGGAATGTCACCAGGGCCTGTGGACTTTCAGGGCCCCACACTGGCCACCCCCTTCACCAGGCCAGCCTTTCCCCAGATGGCTCCTGAGAGCAGAGAACACAGACTCATGCCCTCAGTCTTCACCTCTGATGAATGGGTCTGATCCCATCCACCCCACTGCTGTGTGGGGTCCCTGCTGCACCCGTGAGCAGCCAAGTGAGCATCATTTCGTGACAAACAGCACACAGTGACTCTTATCATGATCTTGCAACTGCCCTGCCTTAAGTCAGGCAGGGGTGGGGACAGAGCCTCTCCTCCCTGCTGTGCTCCCGCACAAAGTCTTGACGGGGGCGTCTCCACAGCTGCTGCTGTTCAGGATGTCTCTGACACAGCAAAGCCACGGTGATGGACAGGCCTGGTCAGCCAAACAGGCTGGAGCAGAGTGGGAGGCGGAGCCCCGATGGCCCGGGACTGCCTGACCTGATCACCGCAGCATTCGCCTTGGCCTCAAGGGGGCGCTGGAGAGACGCCCTGCCCCCAACGCGGCCTTTGAGCTACATGGGGTTCCACGGTGGCTTCACCCCAGCACCTGCTCAGAACCACCAAAGGACTGAGCGGACGGCAGCCGATAACAACCGACGCCCGCCAGGGCAGGGTCCTGAGTCCTAACGTGGCCACGCACTGACCCCTTAATTATTCGGTGGTGGCTATTTCAAGGAACTTGGGGGAGCATGGCAGCCACAGGACACTGCGGGCCTTGGGGTTATGCGCACTTGCTACCATATTTTAACACCCACACAGCCAGACCTGCGAGCACCGACCGAATTCTCTTTTCTGCTGACACTAAACCCACTGTGCATCTTAGTCCGTGTCTAGTTCCTCCTATTTGCAAAAGTCAGAATAAAATAATCCCCCTCATCATAGATCAACAGACCACTCATTCGTTCCTTCATTCATTCAACAACCATTTGTTGAGTAATCGCTAGGAGACAGGTTCAAGATAAGTCACGAGATCCAGCCATGGCCGTGGTTTCCATAATAAAGCAGACATAGGGAACAGTGGAAATCAGAGGAAGGAGGGCGATAGAACGTCCAGATGCACCAACTGGGATGGGTTGAGAAGGTTGCAGAGGAGCTCGACCCACCAAGTTCAAGAAAAGACGTCCCTCAAAGTGGGGGCGGCCGGAGCAAAGGCAGACTGGCCAGCGAGCGACTCAGTCGATGACCAGAGGGTGGGTGTGTAGGAACGGCCTCTGTGCCCTGGCAAGGCCACTTACCTCTCGTTCTGGGGAGGCCAGCGCCGCCTGCTTCCTGCGCCTGGCTTCCTTGGACTCTTTCTCCGTCTCGCGGACCAGTTGCCTGATGAAGCCCCCCGGGATGACGGAGAAGAGGGGAGGGGGCGAGGACGGCGGAGGACTCTTGTCCTCTTCCCGGATCTGTGTTGCAGAAGCAGGGAAGGAAGACCCAGTGAGCCCACCGGCAGGCTGAGGTCGCCAGGGCGCCTGGGCCGGGAGGAGGAGAAGAGCAAGAGCGAGGGGACGGGCAAAGTAGGTGGCACTCCGCGGGAGCTGGGGGACCTGGGACAGAGCATGACGGGGACACGGAGCAGCAGAACCAGTCGGTGGGTCTCCTCCTGACTCTGGGCCACAGACGTCAGGTTCCCTTCCGTGGCTGGGCACAGACCCTTCCCTGGGAGGACCACGCAGAAAGGAGCTTCTAGGGATTTCCAAGGGGATGGGTCCCCAGGATCCACCCGCGCTCTCCTGCCCACCGCTTGGAGTTAATATAGTACTTGCTCACTTAGTAATCACTCCCTGTGTGCTGGGAACAGGGCAGCGTGGGGAGGCCCAGCTGCCTTGGTGTACACAGTCAGCCCCTGTGTCCTTGGATCCTGCATCCCATCCCTAGACGGGACCAACCGTGGGTGGAAAGTGTTCAAGGAAAACCATGGCGTCAACCCCTGCAGGCTAGGACTCACCAATGACTTAACAGCTATTGGGGGAGTGGGGTACCAGGGAGTGAACTCAGGCGCATAATCACTGAGTACATTCCCAGCCCCTTTTTATTTTTAATTTTGAGATAGTCTTACTGAGTTGTTTAGGGCTTTTCTAAATTGCTGAAGCTGGCCTTGAACTTGAGATCCTCCTGCCTCAGCCTCCCCAACCGGTAGGATAACAGGCATGCGCAGCTGCACCCAGCAATATAACAACGTTTGCATTAACTATGCAGGACGTTATCTGCAAATATGACACCGTTTTATATAACGGACCGGATTATCTGCAGACTTTGATGACTGCAAGGGTCCTGTACCTAGTTCCTGTGGACTCTCAGGAGCCCCTGTGCAGGACCCAACCCCGTGGCTGCAGCCCTCTGCACTGACCTCTCTGTCTGCTTGGTGGTCCTTAAACCAGGACCCAGGCAGCCAGGGACTCCCCAGCACTGGATCCTAAAATGGGTCACCTGGACACCAGCAATTTTGGCCTAGAAATGGAGCCAGACCAGAGCCGGCTGGACGTGCTTGTAGCTGAGATTCCCTACTGGCCACAGTGACCTTGGGGGCTGAGACCTGGAACTCGCTGTGGCCAGCTGGGGTGTGTCTTTACCCTCTTCACTGTCACCCCCACAAGAAAGAAAAAAATCAGCAGCGCTTTCTAGGGAAGAGCCACAGGTGGCTTAAAATAAACTCATTATCAAGGTCCTCTGTGCCCGCCTGGTGACGCGGGCTCTGCAGCCCAGCTGATAAGGGGATCCAAAGGGGTAGGAGACAAAGAGGCAAAGCAGAGCCTGGGGACACGGTGGTGGTGACCCCAGAGCAAGGGCAGACAAGCTGGGGTCCCACCCACCCCACTCTTCTCTGTCCCTCCGGATGCAACCAGGACCCACTCGATGCGCCGAGGTGAACCCAATCCTAGCGTCCACTTCTGCTGTCCCCCACTCGCTCCTAGAACTACGCCCAGGTCAGACTGTGGGGCAGGGCACAGCCAGCAGGCAGCCAGAGGAGGCCTCCGCCCCACCTGCCGTCTGCCCCCAGTGGTCAGATCCCAAGCGCAGGAGGGCCCTTCCTGAGACCTGGGGAAGCAGCTACAGGGAAGAAAGAACTAACTAGAAGGGAGTCGTGTCCTGTTTTCCATGGTGACGAGGCGGGGGCCATGGTCTGTCTCTGCCCCCGACACCCCGCTCCTCCACTCCCCTCCCCCAGGGCTCATCAGGACACAAGGGAGTGAGGTGGACAGCTGGTCACCCTGGCTGCCCAGCCTCCCCCAAGGAACAGGGTGGACAGGCAGCCGTGGGAGGAGCCAAGGGCAGGGCCCAATGCCCCGCTGGGTCAGGAAGGCCTTGGCTAAGCAAGCTGGCTGGCGGTGATGGGAAGCAGGATGACATGTCACAGGCAGAACTGGATGTGACCCCCCACCCGAGGAGGGAAGGGCTGGCTTGGGCCACTCAGATTTGTCCTCCAGGACTAGAGTTGGCCCCTGAAGCCCCAGTCCCAGCCCCAGGCACCACTTTCCTTCTGCTCCCACAAGGCGAGGCGTGATGAGATGGCCATGCTGAGGCAGCCCTGCTGGGGTGGTGAGGCGATGAGCTGGTGAGCCGAGATGGCGCTCCCGCCAGACAGCACGGAATGAGGCTCTAGGGACACACGTAGCACATGAGATGGGTGGACACAGGCCTGGCACAGAGACACAGCGGGAGAGAAGAGAGAGATGGTTAGACCTGGGCACAGTCCCATCCCACTGCCACCAACCAATGCCATAAATCATGACCAGATGGGGATGGGACAAGCAGGGACAGCTACTGCCCTTCACTCCTGCCAGGAGTATTGTCAGCAAGGAGGCCACTGGCCATGGAGGGCACAGCACCCCGCACCCGCTTCCTCTCGGCTCCAGACTTGAACTTTACACAGTCAGGAAAAACACACAATTATCCACAGGAATCTCAGCAGCTTTTGAGAGAAGACCTGCAGGACTGAGTCCCCTCCGAATGATTTCAATGACAATTTTACTGATAAAACTTCAGGAACCGGGCTCCAGGGGACTTTCCAGGTGCTGGAAGTCTGAGTGATGATTTCTGAATCTCCACACGGAAAGCTCACGCCAGCTGCCGCGAAGACTGGCCCCTGAGGCTGAGGACTGGGCTCAGTGGTAGAGCCCTTGCCTAACCTGAGTGAGGCCCTGGGTCTGGTCCCAGCCACACATACACACACATACACAACACACACACCACACACACACCACACACCACACACACCACACACACACCACACACACCACACACATCACACACCACACACACCACACATACCACACCACACACACCACACCACACACACCACACACACCACACACCACACACACACCACACACCACACACACCACACACCACACACCACACACACCACACCACACACCACATACCACACACACACCACACACACCACACACACCACACACACCACACACACCACACACCACACCACACACACCACACACACACACCACACTATACACGCACACCACACACACACACCACACACACCACACCACACACCACACACCACACACACACAAACACACACCACACACACACCACACACACCACACACACCACACACCACACCACACACACCACACACACACACCACACTATACACGCACACCACACACACACCACACATACACCATACACACACCACACACACCACACACACCACACCACACACCACATACCACACCACACCACACACCACACACACCACACACACACCACACACACCACACACACACACACCACACACACCACACCACACACACGACACACACACACACCATACACACCAGACACACACCACACACACCACACACACACACCACACTATACACACACACCACACACACACCACACATACACCACACACACACCACACACACCACACACACCACACCACACACCACATACCACACCACACCACACACCACACACACCACACACACACCACACACACCACACACACACCACACCACACACATGACACACACACACACCACACACACCACACACACACCACACACACACCACACCACACACACGACACACACACACACCATACACACCAGACACACACCACACACACCACACACACACCACACACACATCACACCACACACACGACACACACACACACCACACACCACACACACCACACACACCACACACACACCACACCACACACACCACACATACACCACACACACCACACATACACCACACACACCACACATACACCATACACACACCACACACACCACACCATACACACACACCACACACACACCACACACACCACACATACACCACACCATACACACACACCACACACATCACACACACCACACACACTCCTCACAGACTGCACATCTTCCTCTATGTAAATTATCTCAATTTCCAAAGACAATAAAACACCAGGAGGGCCCCGCCCCTTCCACAGGCCCACTGTCCCTCAAGGGAGCGGCTGACTCCTGGCACCATGGACGGGGGTTTCTCTTTTGAAGGGGTGTCTGGTTGTGTACTTTGATCACACAATTAGGGCAGGATCCATAGCTCCCAGCTGGCCCCTGGCTTTGGGAAAGGATTTAATCATCCAATTGAGACCCTTAAAAATATTAATTGTTTTGGTCCCCAAAAGCTCTAGTCTCTAAAGAACTTGAGGAAGTCATCTGAAACCAGGAATGTTCATCACTGTGATGTCTACGTCATTGAGAAAGATAACAGTGTGGGCAGCCAGAGGGTGTCAAATACCATCAAGGACATCCCCCATTTTTTTTTTTTTTTGTACTGGGGATTGATTGAACCAGGGGCGTTTAACCACTGAGCCACGTCCCAGCCCTGTTTTGTGTTTTATTTAGAGACAGGGTCTCACGGAGTTGCTCAGCACCTCACCATTGCTGAGGCTGGCTTTGACCTCGCGATCGCGATCCTCCTGCCTCAGCCTCCCCAGCTGCTGGGATGACAGGTGTGCACCACCACACCCAGCAGGTGTTCTTTTTGACGTGTGTTTTTCAATTTTATTAATTGCTTCATTCTAATTATACATAACATGGGATTTAAAGCAGCTTTATTAGACTTACTTTATCTGCCATATTCACAATGTACAATTCAATGATTTTTTTCCCCTTTATTTCGATGGAGGTGGGGTGGAGGGTGAACCCTGGGCCCTGCACTTGCTCTACCACTGAGCCACGTCCCCGGGGAATTTAGATGATCTGTAATAAATCTACGGTTCTGCGGCTCACACCACCACCCAGCTCTAGAACATTCTCAGCACGCCATGAACAACGCTCATGCCCACTTACAGTCACTAGCTGTTTACACCGCGTCCCGGGGACCCTCCATCTCCTTCTGTCCTGTATTTGCGCTCAGTGGAAGGACACAGCACTGGCTCCCCCATATCTGGCTTTGCAGTTCCCAACTCCCGTGCCTTATCCTGCCCTCAGGGCTCCCTTCCTCTCTGCTGGGAGGCGGCTCCATTCATGCGAAGACCACCAGTTGCTGGGTACTTATTTGGGCTGTTTTCACTTTGGGGTGTCTTAAATAACGTCGTGACCAACAGTTCCACACGTGTGTTTTCATTTCTCTTGGAGATTCCTAGGAGTGGAATTCCATGGATTCCATGGTGAATTTGTGTTTGATTTTTTCCAAGAAGTTGTCGAGCTCTTTTCCAAAGTGGTATCCGGTTTCCTACTGACCTCCCCGTGTGTGGGGGAAGCTTTGTGGTGTCACAGTGAGGGGTGCTCACCTTAGCTTGTACAGTGAAGAAGGCAGATGCCCTGGTTGGGTAGGGTTTAAGTGTGTCCCCCAAGGGTTCCTGTGTTTGAGTCCTGACTGTATTGAGAGAGGGGACCTTTAAGAGGCGGAGCTTGGAGGGAGGTGGTTGGGTCATGGGAGGCGTGCCCAGAGGGTTGATTGCAAGCCTGGCCTCTCCCCTTTCTCTGGCTTCCCTCCCCCATGTGATACCATTCACCAGGTGGTCCACAGCAGAGTCAAGCTAGTGCCAGCATCATGCCCTTGAGCATCCCAAACTTTGAGTAAATAAGCCTCTTTCCTTCCCACATTAACCAGCCTCAGATTTTTTAAATTATAGTAATGAAAAATGGACTGCAATATCAGAGTATAACATTATGTACATGAAAACTGTCCAAAATGGCAGGACACAGTGGCTCACGCCTGTCATCCCAGCTGCTTGGGAGGCTGAGGCAGGAGGATCTCAAGTTTAAAGCCAGCCTCAGCAACTTACAGAGGCCCTAAGCAACGGAGCAGGACCCTTTCTCAAAATTTTTGTTTGTTTGGTTGTTTGTTTTTTAAAGGGGGCTGGGGGTGTGGCTCAGTGGAAAAGCCCCCCTAGTTTCAGTCCCTGGTACCCAAAAAACAAAAAACCGTCCACAATGGGCAAATAACCAAGCCCTCCACATAGAAGATCAACCGGAAGAAGTGCCCCACGGTCTTCGTGGCGGTGCCTTGAGTCCCCCTGGACCCCTCGCTGCTCTTGCTGGAAGATGCCCTGCCGTCCCCAGCTGTCACGGCCACACTGACCCATCTCTCCCAGGCCTGACTGACAGCTCAGGGGCTGCAGCAGGTGGGGGCGGAGCCCGGGGCCCCGCCCAGCTCCCAGCGGCTCTCTCTGGCCCTGAGGTCAGCGGTGCCCTTTGGTAGCTCGACGTCGCTCACGGGAGCAGTTGACACCCCTGAAGTTGGCACCTCTCACAAAACGGGGCTTTGACCCGAGGAGCGGCTGCCCACCGGCCGCCAGCCCCCGTCCCTGGCAGAGTCCAGCCGGCCTCCGCCGCGGCCTCGCGGGGACATCTCAGCTGTGACCAGGGCCATGCCCGAGGGCGAGACCCGGACACGTCGGACGCAGACAGCTCAGGGGACACAGCCGAGCCCCCAGCACGAAGATGCAGGATGAGGCCGCAGGGTGGGAGGAGGAGGCAAAAGGCGTGTCCCCCCCTGTCCCTCCGGGGACACTGGAGAAGCCCCCAGTGACTCACAGGCCACCGCCGGCGGAGCCAGGTTATGAATAGGCCTGACGTGTGGGTGACGTGGCTGTGCTGGCTCCGTCCCCTCCCCTGCTGCCAGACCCACTGGCCGCCAAGAGTCACCCCCAGTGGAGGCTCCAGGGGGAGTCCTGCCCTGATGGAGGCTGCAGCCGCCCCTGCACGGGTCACTAAGCCGGTTACCACAGGGCACCGGGCTCCCTGGGCCGCCCCCGGCTCCGCGCCAGCCCCACTGACCCGGGGCCCAGAGCCAGCGCGCACAGACTTCGCCCAGCTGTAATTTAAGCAAGTGGCCTTATCACCATGGGCCCTTCCAGCCTGCAGCCCCCGCCGGCCTCACCAGCTGCCATCTCAAGGCCAGGAGGAGGCCGGGGACGTGGAATTCTCACTGAAGGTCTCAGCCTCCCGTGGGGGTGAGGGAGGCTGGCACTGCCCCGAGGCTAGAGATGGCTGGAGACCATTCTCCATGTGTCCATGCCGATCTGAACCTCTGGGCGGCCCTCCAGGCAGACTTGCTGCCCCCAACTCCAGCCCCACAAGGCCACTGTCTGCACCTGTCCCATAAATAAGTACCCAAGTCTTTGTGGTGACCCATAGGGCCCCTTAAGACCACCTGTTCTGCCTGGCAGGGTGGCAAACACCTGTCATCCCAGCTGCTCAGGAGGCTGAGGTAGGAGGATGGTGAGTTCAAAGCCAGCCTCAACAAATGTGAGGAGATAAGCAACTCAGTGAGACCCTGACTCTAATAAAATACAAAATAGGGCTGGGGGTGTGGCTCAGTGGTGGAGTACCCCTGAGCTCAATCCCCAGTACAGCCCCTCCCAAAGGCAAAAGAAACCCCCTTGTCCAAACAACCATCCTCTTCCATCCTCCAGGATGGAACCCTCTGAGTACACCCTTCCAGGTAGATTTGCACCTCAGGGCCTTTGCATATGATGTTCCTTCTGCCTTAAATGCTTTTCGTTCTGCACATCTCATAAACCTATAACCCTCCATTTAAATTGGAGCATAGCCTCCCATCCCACTCCTCTCCCCTTCAGAGTCAGAATTTCTGTCTTCACTTTTTTTACTTGACAAAATACTTGTTAAATGGATGAGTGAGTGGATGAATGAATGACTAGGGCCATGCTGGGAGGGGTTTCTGACATCCCGCAGTGCTGTGTTCACACAGGGGACACACGATCATGGCCCTGGTTTACCTCCTGGGAGACCCTGGGAAGTCTCGGAGCCTTGGTTTGTTCAGCTGTGAAATGGGGACACACACATTTGAAGCAGGAGTCCCTGGTAACTTCTCTCCATCATCTTTTCATTTCCACTTATGATGAATGTGACCCAGAGACTCCAGCCCAGGCCCCAGCACCCGGGGACTCTCTGACACTTAGGGAGAACCAAGATACCTCCTGACCCCTAACCCGCCCCAGAACCCTGAAGTTCCCACTGAACCTAGAATCTAACTATATGCAGCTCTCTTGGCCATCTATCCTCACCACGGTGCCACAAGGTTGGCATTATTCCCACACAGCACACAGCAGCTCAGAGAGGCTAAGGCCCTTGCCTGGGTCACCCAGCAAGAAGGTTGAGGAGAGAGCTGCCTCTAGATGCATCTGACTCCCTGGGTGGAGGCCAAGTCCCTGTCACAGCTCCACATCAGCCATGTAAGAGACCACCAAGCTGGTGGGGCCAGCTGAGGGCTCACAGGAGCCCTCTATCCAGTGGCAAGAAGTGGGACGCCGAGAGGTGGCTCAAGGGGGTAACGCATCGAGGGGGCACTTACTTTGCACCTGTTTGGTTTTTGATGGCCGCACTGGTACTGCAGGTGGGTTGACTGGGGATCAGTGAGGTCAACTCACTCAAGGCCACAAGGAGGAGGGGAGAGGACCCAGATGCCTCAATTCCTGTTCCTTGGCCACCACTCTGAGGTCCTTGCCCCCCACCACGTGAAAGGGAGGAGGTAAGGAAAGAAGAGCCAGGGATCACAGTGGCCCCCAGGCATTCTGTGTGCTGGGAACAGGAGGGGATGATGTCGCAAGTTACCCCATCCCAGGACACACAGGTAGAGGGAGGGGACATAGCCAGGAGAAGGTGGGCTACTTCTGGGACACAGATGGTCTGACTTCAGAGGCTGCGCCTAGGCCACCGCAGCAGGCTGGTCTCCCGGCTCACCTTCCACTTGTCCCTGCACGCAGTAGCCCACACCACCCTCCTCCACCGTCTGCCCAGGTCCCTGCACTCCACTCCATCAGACACTTAGGGGAGGTCACTGTGCATCCTCTGTCCTTTCCATCTCAGCTTGGAATCCCATCCTGCCCACAGAGGCCTCGGGCACAGGGGGAGATGCTCCACCCAGATGAGGGGGCTGCCTGAGCCCTGCTGTCTCTGGAGGTCCCACGGGATTTAGCCAGGCACGCCGAGCAGAGAGGATGCCAGGGGCTTGCAGGCGCCCCCTTGAGCCCCTGGCTCTTCACTTTGCGGGATGCATCATCCTCCCGTCCTGCCCTGCGCCTGCAGGGTTGGCCCACGTGGGTCCTCCCTGCACCATCCTGGCGGTCCCCTGACTGGTTCAACTAATGGAACCCTGCATCACAGGGGACCACAGGGACGTAGCCCAGCTCTCCCCTGGGGGACGGCCAAGGGTGGACAGCCCCCTCTACCAAAGGCCACTCCGGACAGCCCTCCCCACTCCCCCGTCCCTCCCAGCAGCTCCTCCTAGTACGACCCCAGGGTGCTGCCCTGTCCCTTAAGGGAGGCTCGGCAATTTTTTTGTGCAAAGAGCCAGATGGTGGCCCTCTGGAGCACCTAGGGCTGGGAGCCCGTGGGCCACAAGTGCTCTGTCGGCCCTTGTAGCTCAAGAGCAGCTCTGCACGGTGTGGGAATGAGCAGGCTTGTGAATGGGCGCAACCTGATTTTTACACCAGGGGAGAGTGGCATAGGCCGGCGGGCTGTCCCTTGCTGGCCCTGGCCTCAATGGCTACATCACAGCCTGCTTCCACGTGGATACCATTAGACGCCCTCCTGTGCGCTCCTCCGATGGCCCACTGGAGCGATCCCTCTGCACCCTGCAGGAGCCCCGCGCCCAGGAGGAGGAGGCCAGGAGAGGCACCACCTCCACCCGCTCCCTCCCAGTCTGAGCCAAGCTGTGCTCCTCCATCCCCCACCGCAAGGCCCCCTGAGGTCTCTCCATGAGGTCCCTCTCTTCCTTCCCACCACCGCCAGCCTCCGGGCGCCCAAGGGATTCTGCTGTTCTCTTACCCAACACGCGTCCCTGAGAAGCTCCTATGACACAGGCTCCCAACGCACTGAAAGTGCTATTTTCTGGGAGGACCCAGCTGGACACAGCCAGGGGCAAGGAGACCTCAACTCCCACATCAGCACTGGTAGATGCGCAGTGGCACCTGCAGGGTACTTTGGGACCCACTCTAAGCCCTTGTCCCACCCCATGGCAGTAGAGAGCTGGGGCTGATTATCAGTGTCTGCCCTGGGCGGGCCTGGGGGGGAGGCGCAAGGCCTGTTTGCCACACTCCGGTCACGTGGACAAAGTGACTCCACCCAGCTCACTCAGGCCTGGCCTGATGGCCAAAGAGCCAGACCATGACGAAAAGGGTCTGTGAGCACTTCACCAGGTGGCCTGAGGGCTGGCGCTCCTCAGGCCTGGGGCCATTACGACTTCATTAGAGTGTCCTTTGGCAGCAGGTTGATTAGGTCCCAGGTTGATTAAACTTCCAAATGCTTTGTACACCTGTGGCAAAGCCGATAGGTCCCAATCCTAAATTGTAGAGTAGATGTTTCTTAAGAAAATTACACAGAAAACAGCCTCCCCCAGCACGTTGGCTCTCGCCTCTCCTTATCTGTAGTTGCTGCTGACCTCGGATGGCCTCATGCTCCTTGCTGGACCGTACTGATGGCCACTAGGGCTTCCCATGCACATCAGCTTGACTGACTGGTAGTTGGGGCTGTCTGCAGTGTCAGGATCCTAAGCTATGTCTGGATCCAGCAGGGAAGTGTGCTGTGATACACTAGTGATGTCTGCCCTGGGCGTGGCAATGGTCAGGGGGCACCTGTGCAGAGTATCTGCTATTTCCAGGCTGGTGTTTCTCCCGCCACAAGGAAGTGAGAAGCTGGTCGGACTTTGGCTGGAAGGCTGCCCTGGCTGCTTTTAGGATTTGGGTTTCCAAGGAAGATCTGATGTTTTCATTTATACTGACATGGTAGCCACTAGCCCATGACAGACTAGTTAAGTTTATATTAATTTAAATTAGATTTGAGAATCAGCTTCTCTGCTGTATGAGCCACATTTCAAGTTTCCAATAGCCAAGTAGGATGAGTGGATACCGTGTTAGCACAGGCACAGAGGTTTCTAGAAAGTGCTATTGGGCAGAACTGGACTGGACCAGTGGTTTTCACCAAGTGGATTGTGCCAGTGGACATCTGGCAGGCCCCAGAGACATTCCTGGTTGTCCCAAGTGGACAGAAGTGTTTGGCCCCTCATGGGTCAAGACCCAGGATGCCCCTGAACACCCTGTACACGTACACTGCCCCAGAGAATGCATCCAGCCCCAAATCCCTCTGGTGCCAAGGTGCTCTAGAGTGGTCTTGTCCAGGGCAGAGGAGCATTATGGGAAAGGGGACAACATCATCTTTGCTGTGAGTGACAAATGAGTCTGACATAGAGAGACGTGAGAAAAAGCCAGTCACTGTGAACAGAAAAGAGGAAAAGCAAGCCGTAGCCCCCTCTGATCCTCTTTCCTGCCCCGTACAGCAGGGCAGGACCCCCTTCTCCGTGACCAGTGCAGAGCGTGACCGGCTCTGCTCTCCTCCTCCAGAGCGACACTGCTCCACCCGTTACCCTCGCCTGCGCCACTCGCCACTCGTAAGCGGATGGAAAGTTCCGTCCCAGCAGACACCTCTGAGTCCCACTTTCATTTCTTTCCACACAAACTCACGTCCTGATCTGTAAAATGGGACTAAGGATCCGCAGCGGAGCAGGTGTGTCTGTCTCAGCAGCTCGCCGGGCTGGCTGTCCGCCATGGCGAGGAACCTCAGCCCCATCAGCACCCCAGGAGCAGCTGAGAGCGCTCGGGCGTCATGGGTGGGGATAAATTCCCGAGAGTGAGACCTGCCCTGATGTCCAAGGACTGTGCTTGTGTCCTATGATTCATTTTTATTGCATCTATTCAAACAAGAACTGAGATCAAATCTTTCCTTTCAAGTCTCGGAGCTTGGAAAAGCTTTGGGGGATGGAGATTGGGTCATTAGCTCTACCTTGGGGAGCCCCAGGCTGCTCCCTGAATGCCAGTCTCCAAGGCAGGGACTGGTCTAAGCAGTTACTACAAAGCTGTGTGTCCTTGAGCAAGTTGCCTTCCCTCTGTGTGTTTTGAATGAACCATGGGTAAATAGAGGGGGTTAAATTGGGCAGCACTCAGGAAGCCCTGGGCTTGTCTAAAACCTTCCACCATCTTTCAAAGCACTCGATGCCACTATTTCTAAACATGAGACACGTCATCACCCCCGCAGCTAGCCATCTGCTTAAGGTGGGCCGTGTCCTGTTCCCCTCCACTGAGGGCCAGGCTCCCCAGCACCCAGAGGGCTGTCTTGTAATGGCCGCGCAGAGACAGCCAGAGGCCTGGCTTGCAGCAGCTGGGGGCAGGGAGAGGGGGGTCTCTCTGGCTTGGAGACCTCAGTTCTCGCCGTAGACGATGCGGGAAAGTGCCAGTGGCCTAATCAGACCCTTGAAGGACCCCACCCTGGTAACGTGTCCCCCACTCGTGACAAACTTGATGAGCCACGTGCCACATACCAGGCAGTGAGCGGCCTCACACCAGGGGAAGGCCGCCCGTTTGGGTGGCAACAGAACCACCCGCTGGGCAAACAGGCCCGCTCCCCACGATCAGTCAGTGGGGGGGAGGAGCCAGGATCCCGGGGTGTGGGCCCCCCAGGTGCGTCCAGTGTGGGAGTGGACGGCCCACGCGGGTTCGCACTTCCCTGGCAGGGGCTGGGAGGGAAACCAAGCTCTGAAGAGGCCAGGGATGTGCCCAAGGTCACGGTCAGCGAAGCCCAAGCCCTGCTACTCAAGGTGACCAGACCTGTGTGGGAGTGGACTTCACATCTGGTAATTAGTGACACAGGGTCCCTCCAAAGCAGGGGACCAGGAGACCCCACTCCTCCCCTTCCTTGTCCTCATCTTCCAGGAGTGTCCCCTTCCCCTGCCCCTCCCCCCGCCCCCTCCCCCCGCCCCCTCCCCTCCCCCTCCTCTCCCCCCTCTTCTCCCCCCTCCTCTCCCCCTTCCGCTCCCCCTCTTCTCCCTCCTCCTCCCCCTCCTCCTCTCCCTCCCCTCCCCCTCCCATCCCCTCTCCTCTCCCTCCTCCTCTCCCCCTCCTCTCCCCCTCCTCTCATTCCTCCTCTCCCTCGTCCTCCTCTCCCTCCCCATCCCCCCTCCTCTCCCTCTTCCTCTTCTCCTTCCTCCTCTATCTCCTCGTCTCCCTCCCCCCTCCTCCTCTCCCTTGTCCTCATTTCCCTCCTCCTCTCCCTCCTCCTCTTCTCCTTCCCCCTCTCCCTTCTAGTCTCCCTCCCCCTCCCCCTCCCCTCCCCCTCCCCCTCCCCTCCCCCTCCTTCTCTCCCTTGTCCTCCTCTCCCTCATCCCCTCCCCCTCCTGTCCCTCCTCCCCTCCCCCTCATCTCCCTCCTCCTCTCCCCCTCCTGGCCCTCCTCCTCTCCCTCCTCCTCTTCTCCTTCCCCCTCTCCCTTCTAGTCTCCCTCCCCCTCCCCCTCCCCTCCCCCTCCCCCTCCCCTCCCCCTCCTTCTCTCCCTTGTCCTCCTCTCCCTCATCCCCTCCCCCTCCTGTCCCTCCTCCCCTCCCCCTCATCTCCCTCCTCCTCTCCCCCTCCTGGCCCTCCTCCTCTCCCTCCTCCTCTTCTCCTTCCCCCTCTCCCTTCTAGTCTCCCTCCCCCTCCCCCTCCCCTCCCCTTCCCCCTCCTTCAATCCTTTGTCCTCCTCTCCTTCCTCCCCTCCCCCTCCTCTCCTTCCTCCTCTCCTTCCTCCTCTCCCCTCCTCTCCCTCCTCCTCTCCCTCCTCCTCTTCTCCTTCCTCCTCTCCCTACTAGTCACCCTCCCCCTCTCCCTCCCCCTCTTCTCTCCCTCGACCTCCTTTCCCTCCTCCTCTTCTCCTCCTCTCCCTTCTCCTCTCTGTTGTCCTCCTCTCCCTCTTCCTCTCCCTCCCCTCCCCCTCCTCTCCCTCCCCTCCCCCTCCGCTCCCTCCCCTCCCCCTCCTCTCCCTCCTCCTCTCCCTCCTCCTCTCCCTCGTCCTCCTCCCCCTCCCTCTCCCCTCCTCCCCCTCCTCTCTTTCTCTCTCCCTCTCTCCCCCGGCCTCTGCTCCTTCTTGGGATTCCCCCACACTAAAGCCACACAGCCCTCACCTGCTCCCCCAACACTCAGGGCTCATCACCTGGGACAGGAGAACACCCTTCCCGTTAGCACCCCCAGGAACCGCCATCCCTGTTGGGCACAGAGGCCCGAGGGGACACTCAGCTTTGTAAACTGGGGCACTGAGCAGGTCAGGCCTCTTCTTGGATGGCCACAAACTGAAAGTAACCCCCTAGCTTTCCAGATGCAGCAGGGTGGGAGCCCAGGCCCTGCACCTGTGGATCACAGCCAGGCTGGGCAGCCTGGAGCCCAGGGAGGGCCAAGTGGTCTGTCCCCTCAGCCTTCTCCATGGGGCAGTGGTACGAAGGCAGCAGCCTGAGGCCTGCAGCTGAGAACCTTCAGACTCTTGAGAGGCAGCTTTACCCTGAAGCACAGCCCCCCCACCCCACACCCGTGCCACCACCCAGGCCACTGAGACCTGCAGATCTTCTTCTTTCAGAGAAGAGCCTGGAAATGGGTGGGCCACATCAGACAGCCCCTCTCAGGGAAGCACAAGTGACCTTAAAACCTCTGGCTATGAACCACCAGCCCCTCCCCCACCACGTGCACATCTGAAATTTGAAATTAAAAACCATTAAAATTAAAATTAAAACGGACACTCAGCAGGGTTGGAAGCATGAAGGGCCAGAGCGCGGCTCTCTGACCACACATGGACAATCGGTGGAGCCTGAGTCACCAGCAGCTGAGGCGGACAGAGATGCTGACCTCAGCTGGCCGGGGTTCCGCAGCAGAGGCTGCCCACTGGGGACACTGAGCACATTCTTTAAAAGGATTTTGAAATAACCAGGTTTCCACGATCCACTTAAAGAGTGTCCCCTCGGCCCAGCGCTGGCTGTACAGTTCTTCCATTGAATAGTCCTGTCTTGGAAGTGAGCGACAGAGGTCACCAACCAAGGAACAAAGACCTCAGGATCCCGACAGCAGAAAGGCCCCAAATAGAGCAAAAGGACCAGGCCTCCCATGGCGGCCCCCAGGCACATTCCAGAAACTTAAAAGGCCTCCCCCCTCTCTCTCAAGGTCCCCAGCACCAAACCCAGCCCCTCAGTACCTTGTAGCCACCACGGGATGGGACGCAGGCACCGCTCCGCACGAGGTCTCCCCAGGTAGCCGCGAGGGCCCAGGCACAGGGAAGCAGGGCAGGAGAAGGGTCAGGAGCAGCCCGCTGGCTCCTCACACGCCCTCCCCGGGCGCCTCGGCTCCCCCTCCCTCCCCGGGAGCCAATGTGATCAGCAGCTGCGTCCACAAGTCATTTCTAAAATTAGCCCATGAGCTCCAGGTCTGGCCAGGGGTGGCCGTTGACCAGGCCTCGGAGAGCATGGACATATATGGTGGCATGGAGCAGGGAGGGGACAGCTCGGGACGCAAGCACATTCGCAGCCGTCATGTGTGTCCCAGGACGGGCCACACCCACCTGCTCCTGCCCCTGCCCTTGGGGAGAACCAGAGGCTGCAGAAGGGGCGAGGGAGGAAGCAGCTCCACATTCCCACCAGAGGCTGGAAGGAAGTTTCTGGAAGGAATGCTGGCACCCCCTGGTATGCAGCCAAAGCAGGAAAACATGTCTGTGGGTAGGGAGAGCTCCCCAGGTGGCAGGCCTATTCCAGACAACGGCCCCCAGGTTATAGGTGGGGAAACTGAGGCACGAAGGCTGTGCTGACCCTGGACACTAGGTGCTATGAAACGTGCTTTGCCCTGGGGCTGGAGGAGAAGCTCAGGGGTAGAGCCAGAGCTCAGCAGAAGCCTGGTTCTGTGCTCAAGCCCCAGCACTTAAAACCAGAAGGGCTTCACCCACTGCCTGGAGGGGGAGAGGCAGGGATTCTTCCTTTATATTTTTGGGGAGTGGGGGTTGGGTACGGGATTGCACTCGCCCACTGAGCCCCATCCCCAGCCCTATTCTGTGTTTTATTTAGAGACAGGGTCTCACTGAGTTGCTTAGGGCCTCGCTGTGGCTGAGGCTGGCTTGGAACTCGCCATCCTCCTGCCTCAGCCTCCCGAGCCCCTGGGATGACAGGCATGGCCACTATGCCCGGCAGGGGATGTCAATAGATAAAGCAATGGAGCAATAATTTCCCAGGTGTGCGCTCTCCAGAGTTGGAAGTTCAATGAAACCCTAGGAGAAGTGTCTGGAAATGGCCCTCCATGCAGTGCCCAGGGGATGGCAGAAGGGTCCTGGGCCCCAGGGTACAGTGACATGGGGCATGTTAGGCTGCTCCAGGGACATTGGAGACAACAAGTCCCTGGCATTTTCTCCAGACATTTTTGCCACCCACGCCATGCAACATCGTCCCCTGGGGCTTCTCTGTCCTTGCTTCTTTCATGGCTGTTGGTCTGAGCTGGGGGAGCTGACGTTCAGAGACAATTCTGGGGCCCAGGGGTGGGTCCCCATGAGCCGTGACCTCGGGTGGGTTCTGCTCACCCGGAGGGAACCGTCCGTTCTGAGAGAGTCCCGTGGCGTGTCTCCTGGTACCAGAAGTGGGTGGGGTTTTGTCCCCCAGCACAGCCAGGCATGATGTACGTGAGCCACTCTGTGGTTTAGGGTGGCCCTTGCATGCAATATGTCACCCAGTGTTGTAGGGACAGATGAGGCAAGGCACCGAAGACAGCAGGAAACAGTTTTATTTGGCTGCAGCCAGGTTCAGAGGGCACAGCTTTTGCTGTAATCAACCAATCCCCTGAACCCCGAGTTCAGGGAGTTTTAGAGTTTTATACCCAGCATGTAAGGGGAGGGGCTCAGAAATTCACAGTCTGCAGAAGTTCACATGAAAGCAGCTTTTTATTTCACTGTTCTGGGCAAGTTAACTCTTCAAGGACAACACCTGAGAAGGGGAGAGCTTCTTCCCCCCTTTCTTTCCTCCCCTTGCCAGCTGTACCATGGAGCCCAATTGGTCACTTATCTTAAAAATGTAGACATCTCTGTGAAGCCCAGCTCAAGGCCAGAGGCCTGGTTTGCTCATTTCTACAAATTACTATACTGGATTCGTTTGAAGAACTAATAAGGGGGTGTCCAGCACCTGGAGTGCTGGTATCTTCCCGGCCAGTGGCCAAGTAAAACAGGGCGACACGAAAATAGGAAGTTCATCTACATTGAACTCTTTCTCAGAGACTCTTGCTGAGAGTCCTAAAGTCAGCCATGGTGAAGATTTCTGGAGAGGCCCAGGTAAGGCTTTCTGTGGAGAAAGGGGTGACACTTCTCCAGCTAAGCATTTCCCTCCCAGTCTCCAGGGAGGAGCAGAGGAAGGGAAAGTGGGGGCTTCTCACCAGGGCCTCAGGAGAACTGGCCACTAGGGCCCATCTGTCCCATCAGCAGGGGGTCACCAAGAGAGTGGCTCACGGTGCTATTTGGGGCCTCTGGACAGTGCACGTGGCCATACGTCCCTCTGGGCAAACACCTGGGCAGTCGCCCACCTGCTGTGGGGCTTTCCCTGCAGACTCGACCTTTTCAGCGGTGAGTTCAAGGTCCCCAGAATGGCCAAAGGACTGTGGCATTTCACTGGGACAACTGACCTTGGTCTCCTGGTCATCCTCATGTTTTCTGATGGGACACACAGAGGGACTCTCGGTGGCCCGTGTCTGCTCCTTGGGGTGCTACCTTCTGTTAGTCATTTCCATGCTCCTGCAAGCCCCGCCCCTCTCGCCACTCCCTAGGATGCGGCCCCCATCTGCCTGTCATCTTGGAGTCCCGTCATTCCCGCTGTGGTCAGAGAGCTGGGCGTGGGTAAGCGTGTGCGCATGCGCTTGTCATCAGGGTGTCGGCCTATGCACAGTCGCCAGAACCCCCCAGGTGACCACTGCCTGCACCCGGGTCGGTGTGCCACTCCTGCGGCCATACAGGGTGCTGCGTGCCTGAGTCTGTCTCCTAAGGTGGCTGGTACACAGTAAGTGCTCAATAAATGCTTATGGGATGAAACCAAATGCATGGAAGCCAGGCTGGAGCAGGTGTCTGAGAACCTGACCCACATCAGGCTTTTTCTAGATGTCTGTCTGTCTACCAGTCTGTCTACCTGTCCCTCCCCTGCCATTTGGCAGTCCCTTGGTTCCCTCCCAGCGCTAAGTAGATGCTCATGGAATTTGGGGTGAATAAAAGCCCATGACCCGGAGGGTGGAGGTGGAGGCATCTCCACAGAAGCCCCCAGAAGGCCCGTCCTCTACCCAGGAGGCCTGCAGGCCTGCACAGAGCTGGGGCTTGGGGAAAGGGTCGGGTTTTGACCCAGTCCTGGCCACTTTTTTGCTGTGTGCACTTGGGGAAGTGGATTTGCCTGGCTGGGCCTCCCAGTTCCCTCTAAAACGGGATCCTTACCCCTCGAACTATTTGAGTCCACACAACCCCGGGGTAGATGCTCCGTGGGTGTTTGTTGAATGACTGAATGACCCTAGGGTAGGTCTGTAAAAGCCTCCCTCATCACTGGCACTTTCTGCAAGGGAGAGCCGCCACTGAGCTCTTAGCAGTGCTGGGCCCTCTGGCCCAAGAGCCCTGAAGGGTGTGAGGTGACAGGGCCCTCCCGTGTGCCCAGGACTCTGAGCTCTTTGGGCCTGGCTTTCCCATCTACCACGGCACTTCCCGTGTCTCAGCCTCCTTGGCGCGGGCTTTCCATGCCTGCTGGGGTTGGCCTGAGGCGCGTGGCATCTCCTGGTGTCCTTGCTGGGGTAAAACCCCGTGGCTCGAGAGACTACCCCAAGTTCAGCCCTCCCTTATCCAACCTGCGACCCTCTCCAGCCGACCAGCCCTCGGCCTGCGCTCTCTCAGGCTGCAGGTCCCTGCTGCGCCACCTGGCGTCTCGGTGGCCGTCTCGGTCCCATCCTCCTTGATCAGGCCCAGCTGCCTGCTATGCTGTGTGTCACTTCACCTGAGCTACGGGCCTGGGCACTGGGCAGGCGTGGGCTGGGGCAGATCCCGAGGGGCCAAGTAGCCACTGCGTCTGCCTCGGAGGCGGGGCTGCTCTCCACTGGAAGGAGAGGCCACGGCCATGGCCACGGCCACGGCCACGGCCATGGAAGGTTCTCAGGACTCTGGAGAGCCACGGTGCTCCGAGATCTCAGCGCTGATGTGCCACCTCCTGTGACAAGGTCTCCATCTCTCCCACTGCAAACTGGCCCTGGCTGGGGGTCCCTTGGTCCCTGTGGCTCATCTCACCTGACCATGAGGTCCTGCTCCGGCCCTTGGAGCTCTTTGTCCCCTACTGGGCCTTCACCCGCTCCAGGAGGTCCTCTGGCCTTCACAGAGGGTTCGGCCGGACACCGTCCCCCTCTGCTTCTGAGTGTTTCCTGAAGCGCCGAGAGAGCTGGGCCAAGCGACTCTGGATCCCCCTGCCCCAGATTTATAATCCCCCCATTTTTCTCAAATGCTCACCCGACCCTCCGGCCACTGCATTCCCTCCCGCTCCACCCCGTCCGGAACGTGTGGACACCCCCGTGACCAGCAGCGGTTCATGTCCCTCCCCCACCACATTTCCCCACGGTGACCGTGCCAGCCTGGCCAGGAGGAGCCAGCCCCAGGCTGCATCTTCTCTGACCGCTCCTGGTGGCATAGCTGCAGGTCGGGTTCCAGGAGAGGTGACTCTGAGGTGGGACTCAGTGAACAGCGTCACCGAGTGGGGTGCCCTGGGGACCCACATCTAGTGACGAATGGGAAGGTTCAGGATTGGGCAAACGGTGATGGCGGCCCTGGGGACAAGCCAGGGACCACCTGGACCCACCCCACCACGACCTCTGGACAAGGTTGTTCCAGATGTGACAACAGGGCCTGGCCTTTGGACCCTGCATCACCCGCCACTGCAGGAGGGGCCCCTGGGGAGGGCGTGGCACTGTGAGGAGGCTCTCTGTGCAGAGGCACCCTGGAGGGGACACCTGTGCTATCTGACGACAGCGCCACCCGTGACTGCGCCAAGTCCTTCCAAGAAAGAGGATCCAGACAGCCATGAGGGACTCCCCGCCAAGGTCACCTGGGAGGATTCTGGCAAGGTGGGTGACTCGCATGTGTCCCCGGTCTGCTCTATCACGCTGCCCTAAGGCGGAGGATGGCCCCTGCAGACTGTGGCTTGGTGGCCACATCTAGTGTCCGATGGCCCTGCCAAGGCTATGGGCAAAGTCACTCTCAAGCTGAACAGGAAGCTTGTGGGGATGGCACTTCCTGTCCCCGACCCCACCGTGGGTCTGGTGGGCCATCCAGATGCGCCAACGTCAAGACGGCGGTAAAGCAGGTGTGAGAGTGGCCCGGGCCACGGAACACCCTGTCTTCTGGGGCTGGGGCTGGGGCTCCTGGGACCTCCCACAGTGACAAGAGCACTTCCTGGTGTGACCAGGCTCTTGGCCACAGCAGCCACACAGTAGGTCTCTCCCAGGACTTAGAGCCCTGGTCACCAAACCCAGCACCGGCCTTCACACCCTGAGGAGTCACTGACCCGACTCTGTCCCCAGCACACTGGTCACTTCTGCCATCTAAACCAGAGGCTCCGCGTGGAGACCCAGGGCTCCCTCACAGCAGGAGCCTAAAGGGAGAAGGAGGAGTGCGCCCAGGGGTGTCCCACGGGGTCCCACGGGGTGCAGTGACTGGCAGCTGGGGGCCTGCAGGCCTGAGGTGACCCAGTGGAAGGATCTGAAGAGTGGTGCTCCAGCCTCAGGTCCCCTGCTGTCCTCTGGTTCCCTGAGGTGCCTCTGGCTTCTGAACCCAGCCCCAAGTCGGGCACCAAGGGAGCCAGGGAGCCAGGCCGGGGCCCAGGCCCCGGGGATGGACCTGTTGCAAGCCTAACCCACGTCCACTGCGGACAAGCTAAAGGAGACGACCCCCGGTCACAGACCCTGGGCAGCCACTGCTGCCAATGACCTCACCCTCCAGAAATGCTTTTCAACCCAGAGACACATTTTTCCAAAATGGGATCCTGTGGCCGTGGGCACGTTCCCCTTAGTGACATATTGTGAACATCCTTCCACACCCGTATTCTGGGCCCAGGATTATGTGAAGTGTCTTAAAATAACCTGCTAAAAACATGCTCAAAATAGTACATTTGACTTCTTGCATAGTGAAAATAAAGATGTCCAACGTGTCACCCAGACACACGGGGACACACACATGGAGTCATGTGGGGGTGACGAGAGACACAAGACGGTGCCTTCCCAGCTCCTTCCGTCCCCCTGAAGGAACTCATCCTTTTCTTTGAGGTGTGTCCACCCAGTGGCCCTCAAGGACCTCTGGCCAGTCCGCCTCAGTGGACTTCCCGTGAATGTCATCTCACCATACCTACATTTCCGTGACTTGCTCTGCTGTCCATTTTGCTGTCTGTGACTGACCTGCATCTGTCCATCCTTCGGCGGATGGGCCTGTCCTTGGCTCTCAGTCTTTGTTGGAATGTTCTCGTGCCCCGTCCTGGAGTGCTCTGTCAGAGCTTCTCTAGCAGAATACACACGACCCGGCGTGGAATTCACAGGCCACCGGGCATGCGCGTGTGCAAGTTTTCTAGAAAAATATCTACATGCATTCTAAGGACAATGGCCACGTGCGCAGCTTCGAGCACAGAGGACCTTGTTTTCAGCAGCACTTGAACGTTATCAGAATATTTATTCAAAATTTTGTCTTTCTGAAATTGAAACTAGTACCTTGCAGTTCCCTGGTTAACAACGTCATTTGTCTTTCTGTGTTTCTAGGGGACCTACGTTTCCTATGTGCCTTTGGTCTACTTTCTGTCTTCTTATTGATTTGATATTGGTTGATCTGTCTTCTTATTGATTTCTAGGAGTTCCTTACATGTTATATCTACTACTCCTTTGGTCATTCATATTGCAAACATCTTCCCCCAAGTTCATGGTTTCCCTTTCAGTTTTGTTTTGTTTTATTTTTATTATTTTGGGGGGATACTGGGGATTGAACTCAGGGGCACTCAACCACTGAGCCTTGTCCCCAGCCCTATTTTGGATTTTATTTAGAGACAGGGTCTCCCTGAGTTGCTTAGGGCCTCACTGTGGCTGAGGCTGGCTTTGAACTCGCGATCCTCCTGCCTCAGCCTCCCGAGCCCCTGGGATGACAGGCGTGGGCCACTGTGTCTGGCTTGTTTTGTTTGGTGCTGGGGCTTGAATCCAGGACCTCAAACCTACCAGGCAAGCATTCTTCCACAGAGCTACACCCCATCCCTGTGTATTTTCTACTAAACTAAAGTTAAATGTTTTTACTCTCCTTCCTTCCCTTTTTGGGAACTGAGCATTTGCCTAATTTTCCATTTCTCTAGTATCTTTTTTTTTCTTTACTTCGAGTAGTTTGGAAGTTATATTTTTGTTCTTTCAGTGGTTGCCCTAGAATTTTCAACATGCAATTTTAGCTTCAAGTCTAAAATGGATCCACATTTTCCTTGGTTGACATTTTGAAAAGAGATACAAGGCAGCCTTACCAAGACGCATCTGGAAACGTGTCCTTGTGTTCAGGTTATCACACTGTAACTCACGTCCCTCCTGGGGCTCCCTGCCCTGTTGATCTTGGGTGGAGAGGCCAAGAGCTAAGCCTTTTGTTTTGGCCTCTGTGTTGAACCTCTAAGGAGGCAGTTAGGGGCTGGGTGTGAGTCCAGGGGTCGAGTGCTGAGCTTGTGCAAGGTCCTGGATCCCAACCCCAGCACCAGAAGGAAAGGAGAGGAGAGAGTAGGAAGGAGCCATCATCAGGTCCCGCCTTGACCTCCCCTCTGGGCTTGGCCCGGAGTGAGCTCAAGACACTAGGAGTGTGACAGGGGGTTCCCACAGAGACGGTGGAGGGACTTCAAGAATTAGACCTGGGGGCAAAAAAAGGGTGACCAACTGCACTGCTTCTCCCCCAAGAAGAGAGACCATGGGACAGCAGCGTCCTCAGAGATCGCCATCTGCATCAGAAACCAGAGGGTGAGGCTGTTTGAACCAGCAGCCATCAGGGCCAGGCGTGGCTCAGGTTGACTGGTATCAACCTAAACCTTGAGGCCATTTCAGTCATGTGGACTTGAAACCTGTTCCCTCCTCAGTGACTGCACCCTGATGGGCAAGGTTCAGGGCAGCACCCCCATTCCTTCTTGCCTAGAATTATCCTTCAAGATCATCTAAGTCAGCTCTCTTCACCCAGGGATCAGAAGACTGAGGACCACAGAGGTTGACCAAAGGGACCCTGCGGGGACTTGGTGCTCAGTGCTATTTCCCTCCCTCTGCATAACAAGGAGGTGGCTGGATTTCCGCAGCCCTCAAGCCCTTGACTGCAGACTTGTCAGGACAAGGGCTTCGAGATGGCAGCTACTATTGCCCACGAGGCTGGCCTCTCCCCACAGCTGGGTCTCCTCAGCTCTTCTGCTAAAGAGTTTTCAAATCACGAGCTCAAATATGCTCCAGGGAAACTCGACAGCTACGTGAGCCAACTGGGACTTTCTCCTTCCCAGTCTAGCAAGAGACAGGGACATTTCCTATCCGGCTCAAGGAGAGGAAGTCCCCAGCCCACCCCTCACCTGGGGACCACAGGCAAGCAGTGTTGTCCTGGTGGCTGTGGCTTGGGGACCACCCCTCTGAGCTTCTGACTTAACATGATAGGCACCGTGGGGTCTCTCAGCACGTCTCTGGGGAGCGGGGACAGGGTGTGAGGAGCAGCTGTGTCTTCCAGGAGGAAATCTGAGGTCGCCCTGGCAGCGGCTGGAAGAGGGCATAGCCCCTCACAGACTGGAGACCAGGGAGACCTCCCGAGATTCCTCCAGGGCTTCCCCAACCCTGTCCTTGTGGTGCCGGTGACAGGGGCTCAGGCCATTTGTGGGAAACTGGCTGTGCCCTGAAAATCCACACAATCAGCACAAAGGTGGGGGCTGCCCCTTCTTTTTTTTGATAAAACAAAATCCTTGGTGTGAACTCCCCCCAGTCGGCGCTCCTGACAGTGAGTTGCCTGACGTCTGACAGCTGGGGGAAGCACTGGGGTCTTTGGGGGGAGACAGCACATTGGAGCCGACCTCTGCAGACAGGGCCTTTGGCTGAGATTCCCGTGAGCCACCTGCCAACACGGAAAAGCCACCTGGCTGCTCCAGAATAACTGAAAGACGGCGACCCTGACCATGCAGGTGGGGGGCGTCCGCGCCCAGCACAGGTGACTATGGACCTGGAGCAGCGTCTCACTGGGAGGGGGTGATAAGCCTCTACTGTCAAAATAAGATGAAAAGAGATTTGAGAACCATGGTCTAGGTGCCGTGCCTAGACTCACAGTGCCGATCCGGTTCCCGGCTCCACTTGGTGTAGACAAGGGCAATAGAAAACAGACCCATTTCTCCACGGGCAAGAGCACAGACAACCTGTCACTAGGTTGATGGCCACAGGGTCACAAACACAGGCAGAGGGAAGCGTCCAAGGACAAGGAGGAACCCTTTCTCATGGGGACAGTGCTTCACTCTGTTTCACATAGATCCTGTTTCTTTTTTCTTTTGGTACTGGGGATTGAACCCAGGGTGCTGAACCACTGAGCCACATCCCCAGCCTTTTTTCCACATTTTATTTAGAGACAATGTCTTGTCGAATTGCTTAGGTCCTTGCTTAATTGCTGAGGCTGGCCTTGAACTCATGATCCTCCTGCCTCAGCCTCCTGAGCCACTGGGATGACAAGCGTGTGTCACCATGTCCGGCTCCTGCAAACTTTTAATCCTACAAGGGGACATTTGCTCTTACGATCCTGTTTTCCACCTTGTTCTGAACAATGAGGAGGGAATCAGTCCCATTCAGATCTGCCTCCCCTAAAAACAGTTCTTAAAACACAACTTGCTGTGCATCTAGAAGAGCAAAGAACTGTCCATGGAAGTTGGCCTCCCAGGTGCAGAACCTGATGCCCAGGCAAGGTCAGGGCTGAGTGGGGGGGGGGCAGCCTGGGGGAAGAAGGCCAAGGTCACACCTCAACTCCTGCAGGATCACCCTGGGGAAGGAGGGTGGACCCCAGCTCACCAGGGCCCTCAACAATGCCTGTTCCTGCTGTAGTTCTTGATGGTAGGACCAGTCAGTCCAGAAGAGCACGCAGACGCCTTCTGAAGAGATGCCCACCCAGGGTGCTATTTGCATGAGTTTGATTTTTATTAAAACAGAAAAGACCACCATTTCTTTAAATAGCAAACTATACAGATAAAAAGGGAAGAAGTGATACGGAATGTTTTTGACGAACACAAACTAGTAGATTCAATAAATAACATAAAATTCTCTCGTGCTACAATAGAACTCTCGTTTCATATATATTTGGAGTTCAGTGAACTGTTAACCCAGTAGAAGCTGAACCGATTATAATTAGCTAAAACAGAAAAATACAATATAACAATACAACTAAAAATGCCCCGTGTTTAGCTATAAACCACATAATAGACACATCATAGAATATAGTCAGTGAAGAGAGGAGAAATGAAATCTCAGGTCCTTTGTCCTGTGAATACACAACTGGAAGTATTTTGCTATTCTTTACCCTGATGATTATCCTTTACCTTTTATATTTAGGACAAAATTAAAGATGGAGGCAGCCTAGTGTGGTGGCCCACGCCTGTCATCCCAGCAGCTCAGGAGACTGAGGCAGGAGGATCTTGAGCCAGCCTCAGCAAAAGCAAGGTGCGAAGCAACTCAGTGAGACTCTGTCTCTAAATAAAATACAAAATAGTGCTTGGGATGTGCCTCAGAGGTCGAGGCCCCCCTGAGTTCAATCCCTGGTACCCAAACAAACAAACAAAACAGATGGAGGCGGAGTTGACAGTTTTCAGAGATGACCTTGAGACTGTTGGATGGTGGAGAGGCAGCTCTACTCTATGAACTTGAGTTAACTCGGAAAAGGATTTCCCCCTGTGTATTCCTGATGGGTGTACATGCTTTTAACCCCTTTCTGTAGATTTCTGTTTGTTGGTGATAATTAATAATAATAGTAATTCAATGTTAAAGCTTTTATCAATCCCACAGCTGGGTCAGGAACACAGCTTCTCCTTCTAGAGCCTGCACGATCCCAAAGGAGGGACGTCCCTGTCACTGTAAAAGAAGAAGTCTTTGAGGACAAAGAAAATCTGAAGTGCATCATGACTTGAGGGAACCCGGGAGTCCCGTTTTAAAGTCTCACTTTCACTCTTTCTGGAGCAAATCTTTTTTTTTTTTTTTTTTTTTTTTTTAAATATGGGGTCTGGATTAAGAAAATTCACCATAACATGAATGTAAGCAATGGCGCTCGCAAGTGGGCCTTCCGTGAGAAGGGGTAGCCATGCTCCATCTCCAGGAAAACTTAAACTACTAAAGAACCCTTTATAGGGAAATGAGTGTGGCACCAACGGTCCCTGGGTTGACTAGAACGTCACTGGATCTGTAATGATGTCCCCAACTGACCAATACAATCACGGCGATGGGGACACCACGTCCCCACTGCCCAGGGTTGCAAACTGCACATGGAATGTTGGGGTGACAGAGACATCTGGTGCTGCTCGGGGCCTGGGGCCAAGGGCAGCAAGTGGGTGTCCTCGGAAAGTCCCGCTAGGCAGCAAGTGGCCTCATGCTGCGGTTAACAGCTCCAGACTCGGAAACGAAGTGACCGTTGTGTTCTGTATGAGGACCCACCTGGCACCCGCTTGGTGCTCCGTGGTGTCGGTGGCCCACCTCCCTCTGTGGCCTCCTCCCCACAGAATCCTCCTGCCACAGGCCCCGAGGACAACTGGATTCATCCTGCGTTTGGGAGGGACACAGACCCTTCCCTGAATGTGACTGAGCCAAGAATTCCTAGGAGTAAACCCTACGAGGCTGACGGACACCACCACGTCTCAGAGCAGTTTTGTAGATTTACATCACGGCAAAAGGCCCATGCTCAGAGAATTGTGTTTTCTTTTCAATCATGTTAACATTTTGAAATAATTATTTGAAAAATCATTGCCACTGAGAAGTGTCAAATGTTGTATTGAACTGGCCCGGCTACGGATTCTGAGACGAAAAAATCGGGATGGGGGAACCCCACTTTGCTCTTTAGTAGCAGCGTCAGCTACTGATCAACAACATGTTTCATGGCCGCGTGGCCTCAGCACAATTGCTTCTAACAGCCACGTGGCATCTGTCAGACTGCACACCAAGCTCACTCTGGGTAATTGGCCACAGGTCTTGTTTGCGCCCCAGGCCTCTTCTTCTTTTTTGGAACCAGGGATTGAACCTAGGGGAGCTTTACCACTGAGCCCTGTCCCCAGCCCTTTGTATTTTTTTATTTAGAGACAGGGTCTCGCTGAGTTGTTAGGCCCTCACTAAGTTGCTGAGGCTGTCTTTGAACTCGCAATCCTCCTGCCTCGGCCTCCCGAGCTGCCGGGATAACAGGTGTGTGCACAGCGCCTGCCTGGCCCCTTCTTTGAATGCACAGAATTTGAAACTCTAGTGTTGATGAACCGACAGGGGACTGCGTACTTTGCATTCATGGGGGAACAGAAACCGATTTCAAGAAGTTTTACTGAAAAATCTTCCTTAAACACAATCGAGAAGGAAACACAGTGAGCCACAAGGACGTGAAGGGACACATGTACCCGTGAATGTGGTAAGTTAAGAATAAACTTGGAATAGCAAAAGTTTCTAATTTATTCTGTACGTGTTACATAGCAGCTCAAAGCAACCTGTTATTTTTAGGCTTTGCTACTGATTCTTTTTTGAAATATGAAATCGAGGCTTATTATAGCATAATTTTATAAAAATAATAGCAACCTCGATTGTTTTCCTTGACAATGTTCAAAACGTTGAAACTATAGATATCTAAATTTCTAAAGTAATGAGAAAACCTGGGCTGACTTTTGTCCTAGTGTGGGAAGGACCAAATATCTAGGAATTCATCTACATTCACAAAACTTCCAAGACAGCAGGTCCTGGGGCAGGCCCTGGGGTGCCTGATCTGGGGAGAGCAGCACCCTCAGGAGGAGTGCTCCAGGACCCTGCGCCACTGGCTCACAGCGGCTGGAGCTGCTCGCTCAGGACTGGGACCCCTGGGTGCATGTCCTGTGTCCACACAAACCCGCATGGAGCCGGGAGGGTGAGGGTGTGCTGGGGCAGGAAGGGCTCTGGGGTACTTTCCAGAGCACATTTCTTTTCTGAAAGGCAAAGACCCAGAGCAAAACCATGTTTTTGAAAGAGGTGCAGACTGGCAGGTCTCACAGAAAGCAGGGGATGCCACACCATCGTCCTGAACCATGTGGCGTGGATGCCACCCAGTGTGACGTGTACAAGATGAATCCAGCCCTGAGAGTGGCAGGGCGCCCCCTCCTGAGGTGCCCCGTTAGTCTGGAGGAGGTGCTGGGCCGGGGAGCTCTGCATCCAGGCCAGCTGCAGCACACAGGGCTGGGAGGACGCCTCCTCCTCAGGACGACAGCTGAGCCCCCGTTTTGGCAGTGTGGAATGTGCGTGTTTTAAACAGAATCCGGGGCTCTTCTACCCTCTCAAGGAGGGCGGTGGGGTGTGTGGCGCCCTCCTCCGCCCTGCCAGCAGCAGAGAGCCACCTGAAACCCCCGCCCGGAGCCCAGATGGATAAAAACCCCAAACTGCTGGCCCAGGTCCCCCAGGCGCAGAGCAGACCTTCCAGAAGTGATCTACTCAGCTCCCCAAATGACCTCGTGGTAGGAAGCCCTGACCTTCCCAGGGCCTGTGGCACAGAAAGGTAAAAACAAAGGTTTGGAACCACTAAAAATATCAAGGACAGGATACAAGTGGTCAGGACGACAAGTTATTTATATTGTTAGTAATTAAGTTAAGACATACAGTGAAACTACACCAGGAACTGATGAATGTGTAGACTTTGGAAAGGACTTTGTAGCCTGATGGCCTGGGGGACTTTGCTGGTTCTGTCACCAGCATTTATTGGGGGCGTCAACAGGCATGGAGGGGTGGGGATGAAACACTGGGGAGGAGGCTGCTGGGTCCTTGCTGCTGGACGGTGGGCCCCAACCCAGAGAGGCCAGTGCAGAGGGACCCACCACCATGGGACAAGAAAGTCCCGAAACAGCCACCTCCCATGCTTGTTCCTCAGCATTTTTTCAAATAAAAATCATCTCAAATTACGCTCAAGGTGAAGCAGCGGGATTCCCTTCCTCCTCTTACACATCACGGCTGACCACTTCTCAGGGTCAGGCAGAAGGTTCCAGAACCACGGTGTCCTACAGGGGCTCAGGGTGGACTCCAAGCCAGCTGTAGCCAGGGTGCTTGTGACCTGGGCACCCAGAGGTGTCCCACTGCTGCCCTGGTCCCCAGTCTGTCACCTCACTACTCTCCCTGGGAACACCAGGGACCCTCGGGGGGGCTGGCAAGTGAACCCCATTTGCCACCCCCACCTGCCCGCGGCCCCTGGAGCAGGAGCGTCTGGGGCCGGTTCTCCAGTGCACAGGGACGCGCTCCGCAGCCCCCTACCCCGGCCCTGGGACATTGGAGCCAGCATCTCCGACAGCAGAGCCCGGCCACCGCAGGGCACCCAGCCCCCAGGACTGCGGACCTCCAGGGCCCCCGGGGAAGTCTGAGATGTCTGACATCAGACTGAAAAATAAGTGCCGAGTAGGGATGTTTCAGTTCCAGCTTGGAGGTACCAAAATAAGTTGTCTAGCAAAGAAAAGGAGCTTGTGTCTCAGTAGTCTCCAGTGCGGGCCAGCACCACTTGGTGGCGCAGGGTCGGCCGCGCTTGGAGAGGTCCAACTCCCTTTGGGGGCATCTGGCGCCCTCCCGGGGCCTCCTGGTGGCGGATGAAAGGTCCCAGCGCCCGACACCTCCGCCACAGCCTGGCACATCTGCACTGACCCCAGGCTCCGCCCCACGTGGAGAGCCGGTGTGGCCTCCGGGAGGCCCTTGTCTCTCCCGCTCTCGCGCTACAGGCCATTGCTGCTTCTGTGGCACAGCGGGGGCTTGGAGAGCTCCACCAGGCTGGCCCGAGGCCTGTTGAGGAACTTGGGTGCGCGGCGCAGCAGCCGCTGGGCCTCGGTGAAGGTCTCGGTCAGTTCCTTCTTCCACTGTGCGAACTCGGGGTCGCTCTGCAGGGAGACAGGAAGACGGGCTGGGACAGGTCCACCCACCCTGCCCACAGCCTCTGGAGGTGACCTAGAGCCTGCCGGGGCGTGCCCCTCAGTGCCTACCCTGCAGCCACCTCTCCAGACACTGGGCCTACGACCCTCATCCAGAGCCTCTAGCAGCGAGAGGGGAGGCCAGCTTCCTGGAGCAGCCTCAGCAAAGCGAAGGGCTTCAGTTCAACAACCGTGGTGGGCAGCAGATGGGGAGGAGCCCCGCAGGCCAACGCACCTTCACGGGCGAAAATTAGCAATGAGGTTATTAAGGTGCGCCTTGGGGTCTACTCCTTGTTTATCTCCTGGAACACGATCTGGGGCCCCCCAACCCCCAACACACACCGTGCACCAGAGCAAACTGTTCAGGAATGAAACCTGGGCCCTACAACTGGAGGGCAAAGAGCATCGCCCCTTAGAGAAGTCTGAGCCTTTTCTGAAAGGCAAAGACCCAGAGCAAAACCATGTTTTTGAAAGAGGTGCAGACTAGCAGGTCTCACAACAGGCAGGGGAAGCCAAACCATCATCACATAAACACGTGAACTTCAACCTCAAACATGCTGGCAGGTCAGACCTAGAACCTCAGGTCCCGTAAAACTCCACCCCCCATGGAGTGCTGGGGGGTTTCCACATAAGGTCACCAAATTCAGGTATTTCCTCCTTCTGTTTTCAAATATTTTCTTTTTTGAACTATCTGTTGATTTGGTGGACACCTGGCTCAGTTTCTAAGTGCCGCAGGACCCTGAGGGGCACCCTGGTGCCCGGTGGCCAGCTGTGCTGGGTGCCAAGCAGTGGCTCAACCTTCACCCCAGAGATAAGGAGCCGCACTCACCTCACACTGCAGGACAAACTGTTTCCCTCCTTTTATTCTGAACAAAATGCACTTTTTGTCTTTAATCTGAGTTTCTTCCACAGAGAGGATTTGTTCCATGGTCAGTAGATTTTGCTAACCATAAAAACAAAATAAAGAAAGAAAAGTTATTCCCAGTATTGCATGATTTTTAAAATTTATTAAATGAATAAGTGATGATACCAAGAACCCAGAACAAGTCCAAAAAAAAAAAGAAAAAAGAGAAGCAGCGTTTTTCTTTCTTTGATGATGTTCTAGAACTGAAGGGGAAATGTCTACAAAGGACACGCAGGAAAATCCAAATGATAATGTCTCAAAGAAAACCGCAAAGAAAGCAATGCTTCTACGAGGCCAAGGGACGCGCTGCCCGCCACAGAACTGATCTGGGAGGAGGGCGGGTCAGGGGCCATCCTTCAAGCTGTGAGGGAAGTCCCCGAGCCTGGCCTAAGGCTTACAGCAACTCAGGAAAGGCCTGGTGATGTCAGATGCTATCAAAATGGCACTGCAGATACAGGTGACAGCCTTAAGAGATTGTCACACTGGGTGTACAGCATCGCTGCACACGGCAAAGGCTATGCGTGAGTTCCTTACCATTTTGTGTTTTTTGGGGTAAATACTCCAGGAATCCTAAATGAGAAACAACAGCATCATAAGCTCCCAAGTTCCCCTTCTCCTTGGTCCTCACCAACCCCGCCCTGTGCTCTGCAGCTGCTCAGGAGAGCATTGGGGGCGACCTTTCAACACCAAGGTCAGCTCCCGCATCTCAGGTTGAACACAGGAAGTTGAGTCTTTCGTTTTTTAAATATCCTGAAAAGCGGGGCAGCTTCCTTCCCAGGCGCACAACAGTGTCAGTGAGCAGAGGTCCAGTCCTCCCTTACCTGGGGACGGCCTGAGCTCTGGGGCCACCTCCACCAGCACTGCACCTGTGTCCTGTGTGACTCACAGCCACAAAGATCTTGTCAATGAGATCCTAGCTATGCTAGTTTTTTAAAAAATGGCTTTTTTGGTACAAAAATCTGTGAGAGCCTGTTTATTTTTTTAAAAACAATGTGTTATATGAAATCCCAGTCATTCATAGTTAAATGGCAACTTCCACCCAGGGATTCCAAAGCACCATCCCGAGTGGAAGGTGAGATCAGGGCCTACTGTGTTCCACACCGACTCCACGGGGAGTGGTGGCAGCCGTGTTCTGATCTCCTAATACATAACGACGTTTCTGACACCCAGGACCCTCTCCCGCTTACAGGGACAGCCGTGCCCTCCCCGGGAGCAGAGGGCAGGCCTTCACCCACTGCTGGCTCCTCTCCCGGCCATCAGCACACAGGAGGTGCTTAATAAATGCTGCCTGACCTGCCAACAGGTACAGGGTGGAGCAGAGACTTCTTTTCCTCTTACTCTCATTGTCCATTAGCTCCAGGAAGAACCCAAGAGCACAGCTCATCTTCCTGTCCCTAAATGAGGGCCACCTGCAGACTCCACGGGGGCAGACAAGAGGGAGTATGGTCTGGTGACCTCATCTCTGTGCCCAGTGTTGTGGGTGACATTTCATTTGATCTGATGTGGGGAGAGGCGGGAGGCCTGGGTGGACGTGGGTTTGAGCCCCCCACTGAGGCTGTCCAGCTGTGTCCCTGCCACACCCTGCCCGTCTGAGCCCTGTTTCCTGTCCACAGGGGGAGGGTCAGACCTTCAGAAGCTGCTAACAGACTGAGACGTCTTTGTTGCACAGCAGCGGGCCTCAGATGACCAGCAGGAATGACAGTAGGCGTGGTGACTGCCATTTCCCCCACTTCCCGGGTGAGGAGACAGCCCAGTCCCCACCTCTGCCTCTGGGTTTCCTCTGGACACCTTCCATGTTCAGGCACTGCAAGGCCCTTCCTTGACTTGGCTGGACTTGGGGGCTGGAGGAGAGAGTGTGGACGCCCCAGCCTCATGCACATGAGTTGGAGGACACCCCGGCGCGCGGAGGAAGTTAGGAGACCCACCGGGGACCTAAGCTCATCTGGCGCAGGGGCGCACAGCACAGGCGCCACCTGCCCCCGACTCACCCGGGACTCGCCTTCTCCCCTCCACTCGAGTCTGTTGGGAAAGAGGTAGAAGTAGCGGCGCTGCCACTGCGTGAGGAACGGGTTGCCCAGCTTCAGCATGTAGCCGTGCAGGAGGCAGTCCTTGCCCAGCGCGTAATCTGCAGGGAGACGAGCGAGTGTGGGGCGGCTGCGCAGCCGGGGGCGGCCATCCGCTCTGGGAGGGCAGAAGGCGTCGGTGGGAGATGGAGCTCTCCATCAACACACCTCTGCTGGGCTGGGCTGGCCTAAGGACGGGCGTCTCCTCGGCCATCCCTACCAACACACTAAATGACACTTCTCCACACTCTTCAGTCAGACCCGTGACGTGCATTGACTGCTCAGAGGTGACAAAGTGTGTTCCCAGACCATCTCTGTCCCTGCTGTGTGTGTGTGCAGGTGGTGAGAAGAGGAGCACATCCACACCCCTGTCCTCTGTGGGATGGGAAGGTCCCTCTCCTCTTCCTTTCATTCTACAGGTGACACTAGAGGGGGCCTTTGTCACCCAGGTCAGCAGTCAGTCATGGGCAGTCCCTTCGTGAGCCGGGGCTAAGCTTCTTCGTCAAGGTGTGGCTGTGCAGAGACCATCCGCCCGGCTGTGGACTCTTACAGGGGAATCTGGAGCCTTGGTCGGAGCCCTGGGGACCCTGACATGGCTCACAGGCTGAGGTCTCCTTCCTCAAGCAACGATCTGGCAAAGGCCCAGGGCTGGGCATGTCCAGGGAACAGGAAGCACTAAATCCTGCCCTGGTGAGCTTAGTCCAGTGAGAGATGTAGAAATAGACAAAGGAGCCACCCCCCTGCCGTGTTCCCACAGGAGGGGCAGGAGCAGGTGGGGAAGGACACAGAGGGCCAGGGCTGGCGTCTCTGCAGCCGCCACTCTGAGCAGAACAGCGCTTGGTTTTCAGAATGTGTCTAAATCCCAACATGGTATTTGTTCAGAGAGCTCAAGCTGGACTCTGCTTTCCTGTGAGGGTGACTTCTGAGGTGGCCAACCAAGGTCACAGATTACTAAGGACGTATGTATGAAGATGACCTCATCGATTTGTCAGATGATGATGGTTCTGATGCAAACAATTCGCTTCAACAAGGTCACCTGGGCAAGGGTGTTTTCCAGATCCTAGGACCATCAGGGCCCGCCATCCACCAAATGACCGTTGGTACGCTTTTTAGGGTACAACCTGCTCTGGTGAGGGTGTCCCAGTGTGATCCCCAGGGACCAGCTCTCTAAGGATTAGTGTATACAGCAGGCCATGGCCCTGTGGAGCTGAGGCGTAGAGGCAAAGCCCTGTGGATTCACGTAGGAAAGTCTCCAGGACACAAGGACGGAGCCGGCTGTCCTAAATAGGTGACAAATGCTCCAGGGAAGGAGTCCACTGAGACCACTGGATCCTCCAGCAGGGGGCCTCCAGCCAGCTGCCCTAACATAGAGGGGAAGCACCCTCAGTCCCTCCTAAATGCCTGCCTGCAAGGTCACCCTAGGGCTTCAGCGTCAATGTCAAACAAGATGTGTCTTACCTCAATCATCAACTACAGTACATGCAAACAACCCAACTAAATGAGATCTTGGAAAAATAAGAGTTACAACGTTCAGTGAATCAAGGATGATTGACAAGTTCATTTAGTGTTTGTTGTTACGTTTTCTATAGAAATCCTAATAGGGCACCTGATTTTTTAAATGAAAAGGCACACTTTGGCTGTTCTTTAATGCGGTTTGTACCACAGATGTATTTACACGCTTATCTCTCTTGACAGGTGGCATGCCAAGCCCAGTCCCCTGCCAGGACCAGTCACAAACTCTATGGGGCTGGTACCTGATGGGAACATGACCCTTCCTCAAGTGCCATCACAGACCCGGGGTCTCGAGGTGCTGACACAGGGCATGAAACCTTGTCCAGGCCTCTGTGACTGGGCAGGGCACACAGGTAGGCTGGCCCTGCCCACATGGGCGTGTCCCTCTTCCGGGAAGAGCCTGCCAGGCCAAGAGGCCCGTGGAGAGGTCCTGCTCACTGTGCCCGGGCTTCCCTGAGGACCGAGCCTGGGACGCTGTTTCTTTAGGGGCTCTGGAATACCACCCCGAACGCCTCCAACACACGTGAAGCTACCGTGACGCTGGCCACTGGTTTTTTTTCTTTGTTGTAAAACACACGTGACTCAACGCTTTCCCAGTAACCCGTGGAGACCCGCCCCGGGAGGGCTGGAGCTGCATGGCCTCTCACCTTCCTCGTGGCCCAGCTGCTTGTTCTTGGCCCTCTTCCTGGCCTCCGCCTTGTCCGTGTCTGCGTTGACGGCTTCGTAGACGGTTTCTGTGACTTCCTGCTGCCAGCGCTCGGAGATGACCAAGGGGAAGTTCCTGTAGAGCTCCTGGTCACAGTCGAGCAGCTTGCCAGGTTAAGAAACCAAGACATTTATGAGTTAGCGCACTTCCAAAGACTCACATAGACATCCGTGGTGGCCCCGGCACAACCGTATCAGGGAGGTGACAGGACGACCACTTCTGCTACAGACAACAGCTCTCCACTGCAGGAGGAAGGGGGTTGGGCCCCCTCTACACCAGCTACATGATGTCTGTGCAGCCGAAAACCAACCTTATGTACAGGTAGGTTCTGACACCAAGTGCCCCTGTGACTACAGTGAGGGTACCTTGTTTATAAAGTAGGAAAACAGTCCATGTAATTCTAGAGGTCATGATAAGGGCAAAGCCAAGAAGGTCCCAACCTACCATAGGTTCATCTGAAAAGTTAAACACAAGGTAACCTAGGCTGAATTCACCATTCTTTCCATGAACTTTCCAACTAATTAAACACTATGAACATACATAGAGACATTAAGCCCAAGATACGTGGAGAGTTTAGGCAACACAGCCTGTAAGAGTTGCTGTGATAAAAATTACACGTAACGATAGCATTTTTGCTTCCAGTTATTCAAAATTCTTCCTTCTGCCCTCTAAGAAAGGCTGCACTTTGAAAATAAGCCAAGGTCCTGGTGCAGAGGATGCCTGTAATCCCACCAACTCCAGAGGATGAGGCAAGAGGATCTAAGGTGCGAGGCCAGCCTCAGCAATTTAGTGAAGCCCTAAGCAACTCAGTAAGACCCTGCCTCAAAATAAAAAAAGGCTGGAGATGTGGCTCAGTACTCAAGTGCCCCTGTGCCCCCCGGCACCAAAAAAAAGGTTATCTTGTCCTTGAGCTATGGTGTAGGGGGTGGCAGAGTACAATTTGAGAGGAGCAGCCCGGGTCTGGTGAGAAGCACAGTTCTCTCTAGGGTCCGAGTTCCTTACTCCTTTGTCTGAGAAACAAGAAGGGACAAGCACTGCAGCAGGCAAGCTCTTTAGAAGGGAAAGAGAGACCTGGTGGGCCGAGTGCGCCCCACACCCCGGACTGGGGCACGGTCTGTCCGTGTGCCTGACTGTGCTGCGGGGAAGGCACCCCCACTCCCACACCCCTGGCTGGCAGGGCCCCTTCCTGCTGTCTTCACACCTCCAAACTAAGCGCAGTTGTTCTTAGCGTGAGGAGGGGCAAGTGGCACCTGGGGTGAGGGTGTGCCTCTGAGAGTGAGGGCAGGGGCGGCAGTGCCACCACGCCAGGCCCCACGCTCCCTCCAAGCGGCTGCCCTACAACAGCCAGCCCTGCTCTGTGGATGCACGGTGCGCCTCCTAGGCCTTCCCGAAGCCTCCATCCTGGGACCCAGCCCCACTGCTCAGCAGGACTTAGAGGAGAGCTGAGGGCGACCTGAGGTGAGGGGAGGAGCCTTCTGTGAAGAACAGAGCAGTGGGGGGAGGGGGCTGCTTCCCACAGGTGGAGAAGCCATGCTCCTGAAGACCAGGGGGTGCCATGGGACGCTCCATCCGGACTGCGCCCGAACTCCTCTGCCCAGCCTCATTCCCGCACAGGCTCCTCCCTCCCAGCCTCGTTCCCGCACAGGCTCCTCCCTCCCAGCCTCGTTCCCGCACAGGCTCCTCCCTCCCAGCCTCGTTCCCACACAGGCTCCTCCCTCCCAGCCTCATTCCCGCACAGGCTCCTCCCTCCCAGCCTAGTTCCCGCACAGGCTCCTCCCTCCCAGCCTGGTTCCCACACAGTTTCCACCTCCCCCTGCGCTCTCCCCTGAAGCCGCAGCGATAGCAGCCACTAGCTTGCCATAAAGGCTGACCGTGGGCCGGGGGCTTGGACGGGTCACCCCACCGTCCTGGAGAAAGCCAACAGTGAAGCCACGCGCTTTAGCTTTACTGGTGGGTAAGCCACGGCTCGGGGCTGGGACGGCCTGAGTCCATTCAGCTGAGAGTGGCAGCTTCACACCAAGTCTGCAGAGTCCATCAGAGGATCTTTCATGTGAAAAATTTGTCTGGGCTTCCACATAATAGCAGCTTTAATTTAATTTTGACGGACAGTGGCATATCTGATGACAGCATTCTATTGTGACAGCTGCTCCTTTTAAATAGTGGCACCCGGACGGGTTCGGATGGGTCACACTGTAGACGCAGCCCAGTGGGGGCAGGCCTGGGCATGCCGGCTGCTTCCCGGGGAGCCCAGGGTCGCAGACCTCAGAGGGGTGCCTCTAAGCTGCTGGATCACTTCACACCATCCACATGCTGTGGCCTTGGCCCCTGGTCCTCAGGCACCTCCTCCTCCTAGGGGCTGCTCCTGTGGACACCCCAGCTCCGCCCTCCTCTCCTGGAGCTGCCAGCTCTGACCACTTCTGTCCTCAGCTCGCCAGGCAGGTGGCCTTGGACTCTGCCCTCCTCCCCAGGGCCTCTGTACTTCTCTGGCCCTCTACCCACCACCTCTGTCCCTTCAGAGCTCCTGCCCAGCCATTGATTTCAGTCTTTGCTCTGCACCTGGCAGGTGTGTTTTGACAGTGTTGCTGCCTTCTGGAGGGGAAGGCACCTGGGGAACAAGGGGAGGTGCGTGGAGAAGAGCACATGGGAGGCAGCTAAGAGGAGGGGGCCTGGGGTGGTGGGAAGAGCCTGGGATGAGCTATGGAGGCTCATAGGGGGCAGATGACAGTTTGATGCTAGTGACACGCTGCGACTTAGCATCTTAAAGATGATGGTTTTCCTTGGTGTTCACATCTGTAATTATGACTTGTCTCTAGTTAGAAAAATGATGATGTGAACAGAAGCTTCAAAAATGCCAAGGATGATACAAAAGGCAGGGACTATGTCCTCTTTGAGTGACACAAGCAAATGCCCCGTGCTGTTGGCGCTCTCATCCCAGCCTGGGGACCCACCTGCACAGGAGAATTATGACGACTGAGCTCTGGCGCCAGGTGAGCTGTGCTGGATGTCAAGTTGTTTCTCTGGCTCAGGTTAATTGAAGTTTTATTTCAAACACAAATATTCCATATCAATCAACCATTTTGAGTTTGTCAAAATCAAAATTAGCAAGGCTTGGCATGGTGGCACATGCCTGTCATCCCGGCAGCTCGAGAGGCTGAGGCGGGAGGATGGTGAGTTCAAAGCCAGCCTCAGCAACAATGAGGCGCTAAGCAACTCAGTGAGACCCTGTCTCTAAATGAAATACAGAATAGGGCTGGGATGGGGCTCAGTGGTGAATGCCCCTGAGTTCAAGCCCCAGGACCTAATAAAAAACAAATAAAATTAGCAGTACAAAGAAAGCTTTTATGGTGTCTGTCTAAGGTAGGTCTTTGACTTGTACATATGTCAACTACGTAGAGATTCACTTGTAGGTGACATTCTACAACCGTGCTAGAGCAATCGCTAAGTTTGATGGACACTCAACAGAAATTCTCTCCACCCCAAACCGGAAGGCAGCCAGCACCCGCATACCTTAATACCTTTGGTGTCCTCTTCATCAAAAGAGCCAATGTCGAAGGCATCCGCAGCATTGACCTCTCCCCGGGGAGGGATGAGGGGTGGTGGGTACTGAAAGAGGCAAGGAGGCAGGTTCCCTTATCAGCTGCCCTTGGCGGCCCCCTCCCCTCCCAGCAGTCTGTGTCAGGAGCTGAGTGAAGTCACCCTGCTGCATTCTGAGCAGCACTAAAGCCATGTGCATTCACACAAGGAACTGCACTGAGCAGCCCAAGGGGACAGCCGAGTCTCAGGGGCAAAAAAAAAAAAAAAAAAAAAAAAGACCTTCAAGTCTTAAAACATTTTTAAATATAACGAAGTCTCTAGACTGCACACCCCCACCCCCCACTCAGCCTCTAGAAAGCAGGTTCCCTTAGAGGATGCAGTGTACCTCTTGGTCACCGGAGCCACAACCCACCACCCCGGCGCTTGCAGAAGCGCCAAGCTCTAACACCTGTAGGTGTCACCCAGGTGAGTGGCCATGCCCAGATTCTGTCTTCAGGACCAACCAGTCAGGGTGTCCTTCCTACAGAAGGGACACCCCTCTGCAGCTCGAATTCATGCAGAAACTGCCAATCACATAAGAATAAAATATATTCTTAAAAATATACTTTATTTGGGGTTTTCCTATATCAATGAGATATAATGAAGCTTAAAATAAGGAAACGGGGCTGGGCCATGGCTCAGGGGTGCAGCCGTGCCTAGCATGGGGGAGGCCCTGGGTTCCATCCCCAGCATCACAAGAAATGTTTTTAAAAGAATAAAAAAATAAGGGAATTGTGCTGATATACAATCATGCTAATTCTTAAACTAAGTGGTTCTGGGCCAGAAGATATATATAAGTTTATGCCAAAAGTTTCTCCTATATTTTTACAGAAGTCTATGTAAAACTACGTTCATGTTAAGAAATCAAGCAGATGGGCCAAAACTAAAATGTCTCAATTATATGGACATTTGAATTAGCTACATAACAGCTCTATCTTATCTTTAATTAGTTTATAGAGGAGATATTTTTGAAATTTATATATAAAGTTGTCCCCCATTATCTGAGGATTGGTCCCAGGAACCCCCTGCACACCCAGATCAGCACATGCCTGAGACCCTGATGTAGAATCACAGGTATTTGCCTAGGACCTGCCCATCTCCTCCTGGATGCTGTGCCATCTCTAGATGATGCAATCCCCAGTACAGTGTAAGTGCTATGTGAATTGTTGCTACACTAGGTTGTTTGGGGAAAAACTAATAGGGAAAAAAATCTGTGCATATTCCATATGGATGCAATTTTTCTTCCTGTCTTCCACCTGTGGCTGGTTGAGCCTGGGGACGGCAGGGCCAACCCAAAAAGCAAAATGAAGAGTGAGTTGTTGTCCCAAAGGGGGTCAGCCAAGGGCAACACCCGGGTGGCAGAGCTCTGTGAACACAGGAAGCCAGGGTGGGGACCAGGTCCAGGAAGCTAGCAATGAAGAGAGGCAGAGCCGGCAGAGCGGGCAGAGCACAGAGGCCGTGGCACCAGGGCCTGGGTGTGAGTACCTTCTGCAGGTAGACGTGCTGCCAGTCGATGCCCTTGAAGAAGCCATGTCCTTTCACCTCCTGGGCACTGGGGAAGAGAGGGTCCTAAAGGTGGTGAGTATGCACTGGAGACGGGAGAGGAATTTTACAACATGCCCGAGTGAGCACAGCTTTTCAGGACAGCAAGTAAGGACGCTTCTCTCAGAGCAGCACAGGGAATGCCGTGACCTTCAGAAAGGCCTCGGGCTGTAGCTGGAGCCTGTGCATGTGACCACTCATGGCCCGCCCACACCCCGAAGCACAGGTATAGGTGTGTGACACCTTAAAAGCAGAACAGTAGAGGACACACACATTCTACGTACCTGTCAATGGTGATTCTGTAGCCACAAGAACCTAGCTTAATAAGAATTAAATTGGAGATCTACACATTTAAGAAATTTATGGCAAATGTCTGCTGGTTGTGATAGGGAAAATGACAGGAAAATGATATCTTAAGCAGCAAACATTGTCTTGGATGCAAACTAGAAATCTAGCGGTGGGGTGAGTGCTGAGCCCCTTCGTAAGCTGAAGAAACAAATTCCTGAAGGTCATGGTCAAGACCTCCCTGACCCACAGCACTTCTCTGTCCATCTGTACTACAGAGTCCAGACCGGTCTCAGCCACCCACAAGGGCCTGCCCAGGCCCTGTGCGCCTTTGGTGATGTCACGTGACGACCAAGTCCTGTCTGCATGAGGCCTCATGTCCAATGCCTGCCCAGCAGCCCCTCGTGGACCACGCAGCAGGTCTGAGGCTGCTCTGCCGCCCCCAGGCCACACTCCTCCCACCTGAGCTGCCCTGCTGCCCCTCACTCCCTAGCTTCCCCGGGAACTCACGGCAAAATTCAGTGCCGCACCCCCATGACAAGGGCCCAAGGGACCTAGCCAGGGCCACCTCTCGGATCCATTCTTCTACCCAGCTCTTTCCTCCATCCTCAGCTTCTGCGACCCAGCCTTCCTGGCTTTTCTGAATTGCAGTCTGAGACCCTCCCGCCCGAAGCTCTTGACCTACAAAGTTCCCCCACGGTCCGCCCACCATGTTGCTTAAGTCATTCCTGGTCCTTTTCACAGCCTTTGTCCTCTCAGCGGTCTGTTTGCTGCTACCGTCCCCACCCCATGTAAGTGCCAAGTCCACCTGGGCCCTGCCCTGTGGAGGCAGGGTGGTGAGGCTGGCGCTCAGCGAGGGCTCAGGGGTCACCGAGTGGAGCGGGGTCCAGGTCATGGAGCTCTGGGCATGTCCACCAGAAGCCCTGGGGCTTTCTGCAGCTGTGCTGTGGTTGGTGCCTTGTCACTAGCCCTAGGCGTAAGCTAGACAGGCTCCAGGTTTCCTCACATCCGCCGCAGGGGTGGCCTCTGGATCAGCCTTGCCCCTCCCACAGGCCAGAGGGAAAGCAGAGCACAGAGAGGCAGACCCTCCCCAGAGGCGGCAGCCAGGGCCACCTGCTGGCAAGTGGGGGAGGGGACAGACAGCGGGGACTGGCCAAGCTATGGTCTTGGGGACGCCACGTGCTGACCTCCAGGCTCATCACAGAGGATGAGCATATGTGAGACACAGGACTGGGACTCTGCCCGGGGACCCTTGGTGTGGACACAGCTGGACACCTGCACACGGAACCTCCTTCCCCACACCAAGCCCCAAGCACCTACAGCTGTCCTAGTGGGAAGGAAACCCCACATGGTTGGGATGTGAGGTGTCCCCCCAAAGCTCATGTGTGAGATAGTGTGAGAAGGCTGAGAGGAGAAGTGACCGGGCCATGACAGTCTTGATCCAATCAGTGATTAGTCCCCTGAAGGGACTAACTGAGTGGTGACTGAAAGTGGGTGGGGGTGGCTGGAGGAGGGGAGTCTCTCTCTCTCTCTCTGCTTCCTGAGGATCACTCGAGCTACTTCCCTCTTCCACACTCTTCCACCATGATGTTCAGCTCACCTCCAGCCCCAAGGAATGGAGCCTGCTGTCTATGGACTGAGACCTTCAAAACCATGAGCCTCCAAATAAACTTCCTCCTCCACAGTTATTCTGGTGGAATCTTTTGGTCACAGCAGTGAAAAAGCTAAGATAATCTCTGAAAGATTCTACAGTCAAGAAACTAAACCTGTTACTGATCTTTCAAAATAATCAATAAAACGGTTGGAAATTTAAGTGATCAGAAAGTATAAGAAAGAGTCAAAGCAAAGATATGGATAATATATAAGATCAGGACCAGGGGACCATAGGGGACCAGCCTAGAAGTCCCAGCATCCAGCCAAAGGACTTCTAGGAGAAATGGAGGAGCAGAAATGTTACATAAGTTAAACAAGACTCTCCCCTAAGCTGAAGAGCATGAGTCTTTGAGAGAAAGCACCTGGCGTCAGGAACTATGGGAGTTCCATACCACAGGGACTATTCACTTGTACTCAATAAAGCACAGTCTGTTCAGAGTTCTGGGGGGTTGCCAGTGACTGACTGTCCCGTGTCTGGCCTATATGTGAGTCAGGTCTGTGGACAGTGGGAAGACAGTCTGGGTGAGACCCAGACACCTGGCCTCTCCTAGCCCCTCTCTAAGATTCCTTGGGAACATGCTCCAGTTCAAACAGAGGGACCCAGAAAAGTAGAGGCGAGGGATCAAGTAGATGGTGATTCAGACCAGGAGAGCAGAGCAGGGCGGCGCCGGCTGCAAGGAAGCTGACTGGCCAAAATCATGTGGTTCTCACTGGAGCTGATAGTAGGTGTGCCGTGAAGAAAACCAGGAAAAGTAAAAGCCCATGACTGTGATATCATCTCTTCATATACACACATGTCATGTTATATAAATAAATGTAAGGCCTATTACCAGACTAAGTAGAAACTACATGATGAATGACATTTATGTTGCCTTATGGTGTAAACACTATTTCATTTGCAACTCTTGAAATCAACGTATGCAAAGTACAAAGACTGGGATTCACTGTGATCAAAGAATAGGGAAAAGGGGCTGGGATTGTGGCTCAGCGGTAGAGCACTTGCCTAGCACTGGCGGGGCCCGAGTTCGATCCTCAGTACCACATAAAAATAATAATAATTTAAAAAGGTATTGTGTTAAAAAAAAAGAATAGGGAAAAGACCATAACAACTTAATCTGTCAAAAATAGAAAAGAACATGATAAAGGAGAGACAGAGAAGCAATTGATGAATGAAGAGAATGCAGAAGCCTCACTGTATACAGTCGGGACTCAAGAGATGTTGTTTGTAGTTGGTGGGAAAAGGCACCACCGGCTAAATCTATAGTTTAAAGCTACAAAGTAAACAAAAGAGGAGCCCAAAGTAGCACTTGGACTCTGGGGAGAGGTGGGAAGGGGCAAGGAGACAGAGGGGGCAGTGACCAAGGCTTTATTCTTACAGCGGGAATGGGGACACCCTCAGGGGAACCAATAACTAAGGAAATGTGCACATGAGCATTTAATTTAGCTGAATAAAACACACACAGTATTCAGGAATAATGAGCGCATATACATGCATGCTACTCTGAAAATACAAAAATACACACGTCACACACACACACACACACACACAAGTGTCATACTGTCCTTTCCGTGTGAAGCCATCCAGGTGTGGGGACAAATCAGGAAATCAGGGACGGTCTGTGTAAGCACTTCTCTAAAGCTTCCTCCCTGGTCTGACTGTTTTGGGGTGCTTTGGGGGAGGGGAGAGCAGGTGAAGGAGATGGCCGTTCTCAGGAGGGCCTGGGAGAAAACGTGGGAGCCGGTCACAGCATCTCAGTGCAAGACTGAGACAGTGGCATGCACCACGGGGACGGGGACTGCAAGGTGGCCGAGTTCATTCCGCCCTCCGCCAGGCTGGCTTCACACCTAACAGGCTCCCGGCTTCTCAGTCACAGCACTCGCAGAGCAGCGCACACAACTCCGTGGAGACAGAAGAGCTGAGCCTACCCGCCTCCGCGACAGCCCAGCCGCTGGCTCACTTCCCGCTGCAGCAGGCCCTCCAGGAGGGACTTGAGGTCAGGGGAGAAGGTGTCCGGGAGCTCCACGTTCTGGGGAGAGAACAGCGGCTTCTGGAAACAGCACCCTCACACCCGAGGCCCCTGGGTCAGGACACACGGAAAACTGCACCCCGAGACGGGCAGCGCAGGGGAGGAGCCCACCAGCAGGCCGTCAGAGCCGTGGACTTGGGGGGGCCCACCTGCCCCTCTGGAGGCCCCCCCTTTGTTGATTTCCTTGGTTTTGTACTTGACTTTCTGTAACTTTCTTCCGCTGCTTGTTTGTGAGTCGTGATTCCTGCCTTGGGTCTACCTCCATTCCTTACCTTTTAGACATTCTTCTAGGAATGTCTTCTGTCTGTTTATTTCACTCATAAAAGCCAAGTTTTGTGATTTTTGCATACTACACAGGAATACTTCAAACTGTTTGACAGAATTTGTCCATGCTTTGTATGTACTTTATACCAATTTTATTTTTAATGGTGTGATGTCTGAGAGCCCTGATGCAGGTGAGGACAGACTCTTGAGTCCCCTCGCCATGGTGAGGGTCATCGGGTCCATCTCATGCTTACCATGGTGAGGGTCATCCGGTCTATCTCATGCTTATCTTTGGTTTTATGTTGTCTAAAAGGGCTGTGGCTGTGGAGATAAAGAACATTCTATTAAAATATGGCGCCAGGTAACAGCACACCTATTGACTAACATTTGGGTAGAAGTATTTTGCCCTGATACTGTTCATTCAAAACTGCGGAAAAGCAAAGCTCATGAGCATTGTTTCCAGAAAAAACAAAAGACAAAAAACAGAATAAACCTGGTGACCAAATACCTTGGGTCCTGAAGGAGCAGGACGTCCATCCTGCTTCTGCTGCCTGAGCCTCTCTGCAGCGCAAGAGCGGCACTAAATGTGCATTTTCAGTGAAGACATTCAGGGGGAAAACGAGCCACCAGCAGGTAGTCATGAAAATGAAAGCCACCTGTGTAAATTAGTCACTGGGGTGCTTGAGACAGCCATGACTTCCGTGCAATTTTTTTCAGCTAAACAGATACTGTTTCTAAAACCACCCCAGGACCTGCAGGCCAACGGCATGATCCAGATGCCAGCGACAGGAAGCCATCCCTCTGTTGGTGACAGCCATGGACCAGCCTGCACCCCCCAGGGGCTGACGACTCTGGGTGCCCGTGTTCCACCCCTGAAGAGCCCAGACCTTAGGCACAGAAGCCAGGTCCAGCTGTGACTCACTGAGCCCGAAAAACCACTGCAGCACCCAGTCCTTCTCCTGGAAGATGGGGACCGTGCCCTGCACCCTACAGGAGGAAGAAGGGACAACTGAAGCAAGGACCTCACAAGCAGCTGGCGGGGTAGAGGAGGGCAGCCAGCCCCCCCTACCAAGACGGGCCCTTGGCAGAGTTCATAGATGAGCGGGTGACACTGGGAGTCTCGCGGGGCAGGTTCCCCTCACTCCGCCAAGTGCTCAAGACTCTGGAGATGCTGGTGTTGGAAGGGAAGCTCATCACTAGGTGTCGCTTCTAAACATGCAAACTGCAACAGCAGAGCCCATTTGTGTCTTTGAAAATTAAAGAAGTGACATAGACGAATGAGGTTCCTTGTGGCAACACCCACCTGCCGAGTGATTTACCCTATAAATCTTCCGTAAGGCAGCCGGGACGTGATCTGCGGGAGGCACTGTAACGTCAACTTCACGCAAAGGATCAGAAGGCAGCTGAGCACGTAAGTCAAAGGGGCTTCTGAGAAAGAATGGAAATCCCAGTCCTCCTCACGCTGCCTGTGCTAACTGTTAGCTGCTGCCCCACCCAAGCTCAGAAGTCACACAGTGACACTGAAGTCACACGGCAAACCACCTCTTGGCAAGACGAGCATGTAGCAGACGTCTCTTGCCTGCCTGCCCATGGTGATTTTCCCTTTGTGCGGGAGAGGGCACTGTGGCGCCTGTGTGATTCCTTGTCACACAGTGAAAACCACAATGATGTCAACCACTTAAAAGCACTAATTTGGAAAAAAAAAAAAAAAGAATCAAATTAAGGCAGAGTGGCAGCGAGCAGGCATGTTTAAAACAGATTTTGATGGGAAATACTTATTTCACCTTGTTTCCAAAGAAAAAGGTGCAATTACTGAATTAAAAAGCAATTAGATACACACACGAAATACAATCTGTTATTTAGAAGATATTACGCTTTTTTAAAAAAAATTGAATTTCCATCATTCTCTTTTGTATTCATAAATATATTCACATGTTGAGAGTTCCCAAAGAAGGGAAAATAGTTATCTCATCAAGACGTCAGTCCCTGCTTGACGCTGGCCGCTCCTGCTCCAGTGTTCCCCAGCCTCTAAAAAGGGGTCCAGGGAAGAGCTCCCCGGAGCTCAGCAGGCTCCTGTTGCAGAGCGGAAGGACCCACTGCAGCGCTGCACCCCTGCCAAGGTGGGGACACCACCCCCGGCTCACAGGGGGCTGACTGCCCTGGGACACTCTGAAGTCCCTGCCTGACCTGTCCCTGCCGCTGGGGTTTGGCCTCCCGGCTGTCCCTGCTCTCTCTGGCGGGCCTCCACCCCATGACCACGGGGCAGGCGGGCTCTCTCCAGAGGTGCACCTCTCTCTGGAACTTCCTCCCCAGCCTCCAGAAAGGTGAGAAGTGAGTGTCTTTCTTATCCACCTCCCAGGCTGTGACATTCTGTCATGGCACACAAAACAAATGAGACAAGCCCTCGTCCCTGCCTGCACTTGACCCTCACGCTGGAAGGAAAGGGCTGTGCCCTGACCTTGCAGAGAGGGGCTGCTGGGTTCCAACGCCGTCTCTGTGCTAAATTTAAAAGCCTTTCTTGGGACCACAGGGAGGCTCATAAGGGGACTGGAGTTCAAGGCGGCAGTGCCAGAAACACATGCCAGCACATGGCCCAGCGCTCCAGGTCCCGTTTATAAATAGAGCGACTCCGTCTGACTCAATGGGGAGTTATCAGGGCTGCTTTTCAGCTCTTAAAGTCGCTGCTGCTGGAGTGCTGAGAAGGTTGGGGCATTCGAGTGGAACTCTTGATGCACATCTGTTTCCAGTGCATTCTTGATTATTCTTTGTGAACAAAGCCAAAGATTTGGTTTCTATTTTGGAAAGTGTTAAAGAAAACCGACGGTAGTAATAATCTCCATTCTGAGCGGGGCACGTGCTGCTCCCTGATGCAGGCGCTTTAAATAGGAGACAGTCACAGGCCTGCGACAGCCCCCAGCAGAGCTGAGTTCTCCCAGCACCTCGTGCCACAATCTGTCTGCAAAGGGGCCACGTGGGACTGCGCCCACAGGCACAGAGGGAGTGGGAGAGTGAACGCGTCCCCCACACGAGCCGGGAAGTGGCGACAATGTTGAGGAAGCAGCAGGCACGTTGGCTGCAGCCACTCATGGGCAATGGTGGGTTCAAAATCAAGACGATGAAAAACTCATGTCGAAAACTGACTTTAGAATACAGAAAGGACTGCAGGGGAAACTGGCTCTGCGGCCCAATGAAGGCACACTGGACTTGCAGCCAAAGCCTGCAGTGGCCATTCAAACAGGCAGCATGTCACATCAAACAGGCCTCAAGTCTGAGCCAAGAGCAGGCTAAGGATTTATGACCTTCCCTGTTTCCATACGTGGATCAAAACAACCCCAGGCAGGGCTCACCTCTCCCCCGGCCACTACCTAGGCCTAGGCCGAGGGAATGAACAATCGGTGGTGACAAGCTGAGATGGAGGCCAGTCAATTCTTCTCCTTGACAGACATCTTCAATCTGGATGAGGTACCAGCTGACAATTCCACAGATTTGCAACCCAGACATGTTTTCATACCCAGTGACCTTAAATATCTGACAACGTCATTGAGACACACGTAGAGACTGCCATCCAAGAATACGACTTGCAGCACTGGAGGAGTCTCCACCACATCCCTCTCCAAGTGCCTACGGGACTGTTCTGAGGCACAGGCAAAGGTGGGGGGCACAGAGAAGTGTCAGGGAGAAGCCACGGGACACACCAGCCAGAGGCCAGCGTGAGAAGTACAAAGGCACAGGAAATAAATGTGAGAAAGACCTTTGGAGACACGGTTTACGCTCTCTGCACAGGGGTGGGAGGAGGGAGAAGGGCTCGCTCTCGAGAAGCATTTCTTAATCAGCAGCCCAGCAGAAGGCTCTGCTGGGATGGGGACTGTGCTGTGCAGGTGGGTCTGCAGGTGTCTCCAGGCATGTCTCCAGGTGTGTCTTCAGGTGTGTCCAGGTGTCTCCAGGCATGTTTCTAGGTGTGTCTCCAGGCATGTGTCCAGGTATCTCCAAGTGTGTCTCCAGGCATGTCTGCAGGTGTCCCCAGGCATGTCTGCAGGTGTCCCCAGATGTGTCTCCAGATGTGCCTGCAGGTGTGTCTCCAGATGTCTCCAGGTATGTCTACAGGTGTCTATCTCTAGGTACCTCCAGGCGTGTCTCCAGGTGTGACTGCAGGTGTTTCCAGGCATGTCTCCAGGTGTATCTTCAGGCATATCTCTAGGCATGTCTCTAGGGGTGTGTCTAGATGTCTCCAGTTATTTCTTCAGGCGTGTCTCCAGGTGTGTCTCCAGGTGTATCCAGGCATGTCTCCAGGTATATCCCCAGGTACCTCCAGGAGTGCCTCCAGGTGTGTCTGCAGGTATCTCCAGGTGTGTCTCCAGGCACGTCTCCAGGTGTGTCTTCAAGTGTCCCTAGTGTGTCTCCAGGTATGTCTCCAGGTATGTCTGCAGGTGTGTCTGCAGGTGTGTCTGCAGGTGTGTCTGCAGGTGTGTCTGCAGGTGTGTCTGCAGGTGTGTCTGCAGGTGTGTCTCCAGGCATGTCTCCAGGTGTCTCCAGGTGCGACTCCAGGTCCGCTGTGGCTGTTTCTTGAGGGTGCCAGGATGCAGAGGGGACAGGCCACCCTCAGCCAGCACTCCAGAGGCCCCTCAATCTCCTGCTCCATTGTTTCCTGCTGCGTCTGGAAAAGAGGGCTCCCAGGGCTGTGTTCTCCACAGCAGGAGAGACCCGGATGCCAGAGACTGCTGCGAGGTCCCCCACGTGTGGCTGCTGCCTTGGTCTGCAGCTCAGGGGACGAAGGCCCTGTGTGCCGTCCTGCCTCCTAAGGACCCCAGCACAGGGTTTCGCTCCTGAAAGGCCTTCAGGAACCTGGGTTACTCTGAATCTCTGAGATTCCAGATGTTGGTTTGGGTAGCAATGCCACTGTCCTCCACAGGCAAAGCGCCCACACCCAGCTTGGCACTCGCTCGCCTCACCTCTCCACGTGGCTGCCTGACCCTCCTGCTGAAAGCCTGACTGTCCGGCACTCCTGTACTCAAGGTCTTCAGGGTTGGGGACCTTGGGGACCAAGGCCACACCCCCAGCAAGGCATCTGAGGCTGCCAGGTCCTAACCTGGTCTTCTCACCCTGACAGGGACTCACCATGCAGGGCACCATGGGAGACAGCAGCCTGCTCCTGCTCGCCCCCCATGCGGAACCTCTGCTCATCCCACCCCTGGCCGGGCTGCGACCAGCCCTCTCGTACACCACCTCCCACGTGGCCTGACATGACATCGGCCACCCTGCCAAGTTGTGACAGGCCCCATTCCGTGATCCTGCGGTGGCCCTATTCTGGCTCAGTGGCCCTCCAGCCTCCCTGCCCTCCTCCTCCACTCCCCCACCTCCCCGGGAACCGTCTCTTGTGTGTGTCAGGTACTCGATAAAAGTGCATCAAGTTGAACTCAAATCCTGGAGCCAAACACATTCCCACGCTTTGATCTCAGGGCTGTAGGTTTCTGTGAAGGACTTTGAACAGATACTATGGCATGAGGTCACAGTGTTACTGGGGACACTCACCTCGCCCTATCCTTCCTACACTGGGGCAGACCACTCCTCCAGGTGGTGGCTCAGTGCTTGATGCCCAGTCTTGTACCAATATTGAATTCCCTGCCCTCTGTAGTCACAGTGGGCAAAGCCCTTCAGTACCACGACCTTGGGACAGGGCCGCCACTCTCTCCGGACCCCCGACTGCCAGGTGGCCTCTCCTAGCCTTTCCCTGGAAGACACAGTCCCTGCCTCGTTCACTGTTCTCCTCCTTCCCATCTTGTGACCTCCCTTGGGTGTCCCACCAGCCCAGACCCCCCACCACCTCAGGAGCCCCCCTAACAGAACACTTCCATTGAGCGCAACCAAGGGCTTCACAGGAAAGTGCATCTCTTCCCATGTGGCAAAGTTGAACTGTGGCCAAATACAATGGGACTCTCTTTATCAGCCACAACCACCCTGTTGGGTCATAAGGTCAACTCCTGCGCATCAGGCAGAGCCACAGCAGCCCCTCCCAGCCTACCCAGGGACCAGAGAAGCACAGCCCCAAGCACAAGGCCTTGCAGACTTCCCTGCTGAACCCGACGTCCACTGTCTTCTCCCACACTCTAACCTGTCGCCCACTTTCCCATCAGCCTCAAACTCCCTAGACATGGATTCTGTGTTTCCATTCCGTCCCCAGCAGGGATCCAAACAAAGACTGGCATTGCCACCGCCTGCCCGCAGCTCCCCAGGGAGACAGGCTCTCCCCTGGGCAATGGCTTTCTCTGGTTTGCTTTGCATAAACTCTCTAATCAGGTCAGCTTGTCTGACAACAGGAATTAAGCCCATCCAGGCTCCGCAAATAGGGTGATTCAATTACAGAACAACAGACCTGACTGCCTCAGCAATAACAGGATTGTGGGTCCCCGGGGAACACAGTGAGCAGAGAAGGCTGGCTCATCAGGTCCCGAGGCCTGGGCCCAGGAAGGCGGAGCTGGCATCTCTTCAGATGTGCTGAATGGAGCAAGCTGCCCACGTGCTCACTTAGGCTGTGATGAACAGGGTCAGCCCCCTGCAGGGCCAAGAGCAAAGGACAGGTGGCAGAGGGACAGTCCTGACTAGGAAACTGTGAAGTGCTTTCTGCATCTTCAGAAATGAATACAAAAAAGCTCTATTACAACTGAGCTCCAGGGCTGGGGTGTGGCTGGGGCAGGGCACTTGCCCAGTGCATGAAGCCCTGGGTTCCATCCCCAGGGCTGCAAAAAAAGAAAATAAAATTGAATTCTCCACTAAAGTTGGCTAAAAGGTCTTTAAACATGGCAACATCAACATCTTTGAGAGGACTTCCCTTTCAGAATCTTTTCCATTCTATCTTATTTGTCGGTTGGAACAAGAATTGAATATAATATCAACTTTAAAATGTGTTAAGCCCTCAAGAGAACCGTGAGTAACTGATTTATGTGCGAAAAAAGAATTTACCCCATCTTCTTTAATATCTACATTTCAATACAATTCCAGAACATGAGCTGGCAATGGAAATACTTTGAAGCAGTCTTTCTTTAGGTTTCCACGCAGTGAGGCTCCTGCATGGCTTTGGACCCCTGAGCTCCCAGGAGGGCAGCCCTCAGGCTTCCAGGCCTGGGAGCCCCAGGTCATCTTTCAGAGTGAGATCACTGCGTGACTCTAGACAACACCAGGGTCTCCTCATTTCCAAATATTGTGCATTTTCTTCCTGGGCTGCTAGGTATCCAACTCAGGGCCCTGGCACACCAGGCAATCACTCCACCACTGAGCCACACCCTCTGCCCAGAGCCTTCTCCAGTTTGATCCAGGTACGTGGTGGGCGGACAGTTGCACTCACCCTCTCAAGAGTTTGAAGAGCATGCAGCCCAGGGAGAACCAGTCTGCACTGCTGTCGTAGGCTGTCCCCTTCTGCAGCACCTCGGGAGCCATGTACCCATGGGTGCCCCTAGGGAGAAGAAGGCACCATGGTTATCAGGGCACCCCCCAGGATCAGGCTCCTAAGGTTCATAAGAGACACAGCTGTGACCCAAGACAAGGCCACCACTGTGCATCCAGACCACGCCCAGAGCCTCTAAGGAGAAATCCACCTTCTCTGCCTTCATTAGCGTGTGAATTCATAGAAACAATTCACACAGGCAGATATGGAAGTGGAGCCCCAGGGGGTGAAATCTGAATCTCTTAGCTCTTCTCTCTTCCTGTCCTTGCTAGAGCTCTGCTCAGAGGTGCAGGGGGTGCTGGAGCGGGGCTGGAGGCTGGAGGGAAAGGACCTGGCAGGTCACCAGGTCCAGTGCCCTCTCCAGGGGAGTGGGGAGGGGGTGGGAGCACAGCCCTTCCCCCCACCCCCGCCCAGTTCCCAGGTGGATGAGGCACACTGGGCTTTAAAAGCTGCTGAAGGTTTGTAAGGCCTCCCCTCCTGCCGGCCTCCCGCCCTTCCGCCCAGAGCTGAGCATGCGCAGCAACACCTTGAGGAGCCAGGGGCTCCAGGGAACTTCTCCAGGGCGCAGCTGGAAAGTCTGAAAAGCCATTATGGCACGTCCTGCAGCCCCCCCCCCCCCAGACTTCACTGATCTTCCTCATCAACAAAAGGGGTGAGGAGATAACGCCCCGCTCTCCGGGTGCCGCGAGGATCTCAGGGTGCGTGCCTAGAGCAGCTCCGCATTTCCCCAGTGGGGATCTGCCTCCGCTCTCGTCCTAGTAGAATTACTTCAAATGCACTGACGCAGGGGCAGCGAGGTCTGCCCAGGAAATCACCCCGGACCAGCAAGGATCCTGAGTCATCCCTGGGCCCAGCAGGCCCTGTCTAGGGGGAACGTTTTGAAAGTCTTGTGAAGAGGTGACGATGGGTGGGGTTGGTTTCGGGGGCGGGTCCGGTGCAGGACCACGGAGCTGTGCAGAGCGAAGGAAATCTCCACCAGGGCATCCAAACCCTTATCTGGGAGGGTTTAATTTGAGTATTGCCTGGAAAGCCCTCTTGGTGACCTTTCATCCCATAATTATCAGGATCAAGTCACAATCCTGGAATGGAAAGACATCTCCCAGGACAGAAAAGATGAACTAACACCCATCTCTGCCTCCCCACCCCTCAGTCCTCAGGGCGCACTGGGTAACTGACACACGCTCCTGTCCCTGTGCCTTTCTGGTTCCCACGTGGCTGCTGCTAAGGCTGCCTGCCGCTTTCTGCTAATGACCCGGGCTGATGTTAATACTGGACCAGCACTTGAACTTGAAAGCTGAAGACACCAGGAGAAGAGACAGCCGTGGGTTCCTAGATAAAATAAACTGGTCCTCAAATTAGTCACTTTTCCTTTGGTTTTTCGTGGCTACCCCAGTTAGATGTGATTCTGGAATAGTCTTTGATTCTGTCACTAAACAGGTGAAGTCTAAACACGGATCAGGAGGCTCAACCACAGTGCTAGTTTGTAGGTGGAGCAGCCACTAGATGAAGCCCAAGGGTCACATCTGCAGCCTTGAGTGGACCTGAGAAACAGGGTTCAGGGTGGACTCTGGCCAAGGCTCTTCTGCCCAGCACTAGGGGGATCTCTGTGAGCCATGAGCCTAGGAGCTCACCACCAGGCAGTGAGCTGGGCTTCGGCTTCAGACAGGAGAGGATTATGGTGCCAGCTCTGCAGCTTGCAGACCCATGACCTGGTCCTTGACAAGCACAGGTGAAGAGCAGATAACAAAGCCCAGTTCGTGGGGTTTCCATGATGATCCTGCATTCAAAGCCGGGCTGGTGGTGCCAGAAATGCCCTGGGTTCACCACCCTCCTCCCACTTGTCACTTCCTGGACACATTCCTTGGGCTGCAGGTTCCAGGGCAGCGTCAGGTCTGTCCCCACCATATTGCTAGCAGCGGGCACCCAGCAAGTGTGGAATAGACACTTGTGGGGTCACTTAGTGGACTGGTCCTCTCAATGGCACAAGAGGCTACTGTCACTGCCCTGTGCTTATGGAAGAGAGAAAGGAGGCTCACACGTTGTGCAGGAGAAGCTGACCGGGGCCTACTGGCCCTGGGGCCTTCACCCTGAGCCACAAGCTGCTCCTGTGTGTGACCAGGAAGCAGTGCCTCCTGCACTGGGCTTTGTACGTGGTGGCCTCACGCTCAGCAGTTCAACAGGGAAGCCGCTCAGGCCCTGTGTTGCCAACAGCCCACCCTTCTAGTTGACGAGGATGTCAGCAGAAAGTCACCAGGGCCCTGTGAAGCAATGAAGAACCTCGTGTCTGCAAGTCAATTCTTTCGGAAGATTAACTCTTATGAACTCTTGGATTCTATTTAGTTATGACTACAGTAAATTGAAGAAATTAGCATACCAAATAGCTGTGGCATTAAAAATTCAAATGACTCTCTTAAAAATGTCTGATGAACTCCCTGGGAGAAGCTTATACAACCGCAGGTTCTGGCCTGGTGATTGTAAGTGCTAGCAAATGCTAATGCTTTTATCACTGTACCCCAGATTCTGTGGGAGAAGAGGAATATGTTTACAGAAATGATGCTGGTCACTGTTAACACTGGGTCCGGTTGGAAAGGGCAATTTTGATTGAATGTGGCCCCTCACAAAGTAGGACGATTCAGAACCACCCACTCCTGGAGACACAACGAGAAGGGTCTGTGGTTCCTTTTCTGCCCAGATGCCTGAATTGAGAGGGCCAGAGCTTTCCCCACGCCATGCCACACGGACACCAATGTTCGCTCAAGAGGGACAATAAGATGTAATTCTAAAGGATTCGGTGCTAAAAGTGAGAGAGTTTAAAAGACAAAGCAAAAGTCACCTGCTTTACTGCAAACTGCACACATCCAGCCACCCCTCCCCAACGCCGAAAACCTGACACCAAAGAGGCAGAAACGAAAACCCGTGTGTCCCACACGGTTTCCACAGAGCCCTGGGAGAGCTGGCACGAAGGCCTGCCGTGAAATCAGGGGGTTCCAGGAACCAGGCTGGCCAACGTCCACTGGCCAAGAGCTGCTCCGTGTCTGCTGAAGGGCCGAGGATCCCTCAGGAGTCACCTCTGTATGGTCACATGGAGAATTGGTGCAATATCTGGATCTAGCAATGTGACCCGTATTAAAAGCTTGAATTGTAAGTGGATGATTAGCTTCTTTAATTTCAGAAGAAATCTGATTTCTTGTGAGGGGGGGAAAAAAACAGAAATACCCAAACACAGCAAATTCTTTGGAAAAAGGAGGAAAGCAGATGTGGAAAGGGAGACCTGGCCTTGGCCCCTGCCTGGAGAACTCTGTGCGCGCAGCTGCCCGCACCCCCCTCAGCCCATGGGCTCTTCCATGTCTTAAGGGATTTACTGCTATCTCTATTCTATGGCAGGAGAGACCGAGGGTTCAGGAGGTCACTGCCTTGCTTCGGGTCACATGGCAGCATGCAGCCCACCCCTTTGCAAGGCCCGCTGACCACCCATCCCCCAGCAGGCTGTTCCACTGGGGGCCTTCATGCTCCCCACACACAGAGACAGGAAGCCCACCCACTCTTATTTCTGCTCCCCAAACCTGCGATACTGGATCCTCCCCTGACTCGTGTTATCACATCGTGAAAATCAGGGCTGGTGAGGGCACAGGGGGCACCAGTGGCCAAGCCAGCGTCCCACAGAACCGCGAGTCACAGCGGAGGAAGGCCCCCGGGCTTGGTGGGTGTGCTACTTACACACTCGCATGAGGCCTCTTTTTTGAAAAATCACAGGCGAGACCAAGATCTGATATCCTCACGTGTCCGTGTTCGTCCAGGAGGATATTTGCAGGCTGAACGGAAACAGAAGATGAGCTTCAGGAGTCCCCAGAACGTTCCAGGGTATGGGGACATCTACAAGCTTGCACACTCTGCATCTTACCACTTTTATCACAGTGAATCTGTAATCACGAGTGACAGCTTTATATTATCACATCAGAGTAGGGCAGGACCGAGGGTGACACTGTTCACCCTGACTTTGGCAGGAAGTGGCAGGGGGAGAGCGGGAGGGTTCTGCTCCCCGGGATCAGACACCGGGCAGGTAACCCCGAAGGTCCCCACCACAGTTCAGTAGTGCCCAGCAACCGGGGTGGGGCCTCCAGCCAACAGGGACCCAGGCTGCTGGCCTCCTGGCTGACATGAGACACAGGACCTCAGAAAATGAGTCCGGGTAGCACAGGCAGAAAGGAACCCCAGCCAGTCGAAGACACTGACCCACGACAGCCAGGCACTCCATGGTGCCACACTAATCCCCATAAATGTCATCTGTTTATTTGTACACCATTAACCAAGGGCCCTACCAAATGACCAAATATGATTCCACCCACAACTCTGAGAAATGCATCTATTAGGATTCGATTTGGCCAGTCTAATCACGGAAAACCAAGTTCCCTTCCCTAATATACATTGAATTACAGTCTCCCTAATGACATCTTTTTTTTCTGCCGGAGATCAACTATTGTTTTGCTTGAAATAAAAATAATGGCATGTTATAATAAAACCGAAGCATGAATAATCATGAGTGACTTGAATTAAGATTGAATAGAAATTAAATAATGCCACTGCTTACTAAATAGCTTAGAAAACAAAAATACAGCATCAAGATGACTAGAAACCGGTTATAGATTTAAATTAAAATGTATGATAATGGCACCTCATGGGCCTCCAGCATGTATTTTATTCTGTGAAGCTCACATAAAGAAATGTCATGAGCCAACCAAAGTCTAATTATTTCTAATTCAATAAAATACATTTTCTTCTTTATGCTCACACGAACACTAAGGGAATAATTCTTCAACCTTGAAGAAAGCTTTGAAATTCACAAAGTGTTTTGTGAAAAACATACTGTGCTCAAAAACAACAGTGTTTTAGATTTGTAGCAGGCCCGCCCCAACGCCTGATAACGCCAATCAACGCCTCAGCTCCTTAGGGAGAGGCAGGTGACATGGACTCTACAACCGGCCACTGTGGGCCCTTGGGAAAGGATCTGGCATGAGAGTCAAGCTCTCTCTCGTGCATCTCCTCATCCATCAGCAAAGGGCTCTCCTGTCCATTTCCGCCCCATTATTAGCTACACATTTAGATGTTCGCATGAGCGTGTCTACGGTCTGCCATGGTCCCTCTGATCTCCACCTGTCCTCAGGCCCTTGTCCATTACAGCTGGATGAGCATCACCTGGATGTCATGAGCAACCTCCTGACCCCCTGCTCCACGCAGAACCCAGGACCACGCCCACAGCCTGGAGTGGTACACTCAGAATCAGCCAACCTCATGATTTTTAATGCCTGGGCTGAGAACAGAGATCCCTGTGGTTATGGGCTTCAGGGATCTAAACTCCTATTGAGGATTTCGAAGGCGAGCTCAGAACAAGGCAATGTGGGAAGGCTGGCCTCAGGGAGTTGTTGTGGGGGGGGCCGGGAGCCAGCCTCCCCAGCCAACGCTGCCCAGAGGAGCCAGGATCTGCCTTTGGCTTTGTGCACTTCCAACTCTGACAGGGCTGGGGCCAAACCGGCTGCCCAGTAAGTCAATGAGTGACCTATAATGGATCACAAAGTGGGCAGTACCAAAAAACCACCTACCCTACTTTTCATTATTAATTGCTATACATATAGTAATTAACAAGTATTATATATATATTATATACACATTTACGTACATACATATATATGTATGTGTATTTACCAGGAATCAAACTCAGGGGCACTCACCACTGAGCCCCACCCCCAGCCCTATTTTGTGTTTTATTTAGAGACAGGGTCTCCCTGAGTTGCTTAGCGCCTCGCTGTGGCTGAGGCTGGCTTTGAACTCACGATCCTCCTGCCTCAACCTCCCGAGCCACTGGGATGACAGGCGTGCGCCACTGCACCCAGCTAATTGCTTTCTGTTCTTGACTTAGTGTCTGCGCTGCACCGGGCACTGTAGCGGGCACTGAGGTTCCTGTGACTACAGGGCTGGCCAGGGGTTCCAGCCCTGCAGAGTCTGTTCTGGGAGGGACTGACATCACAGAGATGGGGCTGTGAAGAAAGGGCCCTGCCCCTCTGGGAGACAATGGCACTGCCCAGGGACCGCCGGCTCAACACCCGTACCCACCACGCCGCAGGGGCCGGTGCCCCATGCTCACCTTCAGGTCCCTGTACACGACGAACCGGCTGTGCATGTGCTCCAGCCCCAGGATGATTTCCGTGGCGTAGAAGCGCATCTCCTTCTCAGAGAACACCCCGTGCTGGGAAAGGTGATAGTGCAGGTCGCCCCCTGGAACCAGATGGAGAAGCTCATTCACAGCACGTTGTTAAAGCAAAACAGAGTCATTGTCACCCTAAATAGTCACGGCCCAGCAGAACGGGGCCAGGGCTTGGTCTACACACCTACCTCTGATTTCAGTAGACTGGCTAAAGGTTTAGAGAAACTTAAGCGAGAAGATTGAGGAGGCAGGGAGGGGCTTCCTTGGGCTGGAAGCTCAGCTCCCAATTACACCATCCAGGGGGACCAGCCAACCTGCCCTGATCCCCTGAAATCCTGTCCAGGAACCAAATCCACCTACATACAGATCCAAAGATGGCCCCGTGATCATCCGCCTCCGTAGACAAACAGAAGATACAAACTGTTCACCTGGAGAAGTTGTTTGGTTGGTACGGGGGATTGAGCCCAGGGTGCTCTACCTCTGAGCTAGGTTTATTTTGAGGCAGGGTCTCGCTAAGTTGCTGAGGCTAGACTTGAACTTGTGATCCTCCGGCCTCAGCCTCTTGAGTCACTGGGATGACAGGCATGGGCCACCCACCCAGCCTAGAGAGAGATTTGATAAAGCAAATACAGTAAAATTTTTAAGGCAAACTCCAGGTGGTGGGGATTGGAGTGTCCCTGGCGATATTCTTCAACTCTGTTGCACGTTTGAAGATTTTCTTAATGCCACATTGGGAAAAGGACTCCTCCTGCAGCTTCTTGTTAAAGGGACACAGTGTCACCAACAGTCAGGGGTGTTTCTACAAACCACAGAGAAAGCCTTATTCATTTATAAAAGCTAATGTGTGTCCAACCTTTTTGACCACCTTTTTACAAGATTCTTCCTCCCCACAGGCGCGCTACTGCTCAGCTGCCACCAGATCAAAATGTGAAGGATCCCCACTGTCCTAAGGCCCCCAAGCCCTGCAGTCAGTGTGTGGGCCCTGGCCCCTGGCAGCTCTTCTGCCCATCACTGTCCACTGGCTGCCTGCTCTGACCCTCATGTCCACAGGGTCATGTGGGATACATCGCTGGCGTTTTGGGTTGGTTATCCTGTCTGTGATTTCCTTTGTATTTTTTTAAGAATTCTTTTTTAATTTTATTTTATATATCTTTATTTTTTTTTATGAGGCGTTGAGGATCAAACTCAGCGCCCCAGGTGAGTGCACTACCGCTTGAGCCACATCCCCAGCCCCTCCTTTGTATTTTTGGATAGATCTGGTTTTCAATCAAACATTTGGAATATAGTAAAACCAACCGGGTGCAGTGGCGCACACCTTTCTTCCCAGCGGCTTGGGAGGCTGAGGCAGGAGGATCGAAAGTTCAAGGCCAGCCTCAGCAACTTATCGAGGCCCTAAGCAACTCAGCGAGACCCTGTCTCTAAATAAAATACAAAAAAGGGCTGGGGATGTGGCTCAGTGGTTGAGTGACCCTGGGTTCATCCCCTGGTTCCAAAAAAGTAAATAAAAGAGAATAGAGTAAAACTTTAAGGGAACATCAGAACAGAAGCAGGCATCTGCACATTAGAATGGCAGCCTTCTTGTTTCTACTCTTGTTACTAAACCACTTTGCATATTCACCAGGCCATCTATTCCCTTAGAAAGTGGCTTGTCCAGCTAAATGGAATTTGGCGTTCTCAGGATCCGACTCATGGTTTAGCCGAGGGCGAGGGCGGGAGAGCTGCGGATCCAGGAGGCAGGCAGCTTGGTCCACACTCATTGCTGGTGTCTGTGCCTACGCCTATCTTGAGCTTGTGCTCTTGTGAGGTATTTCATCCCTAAAACACAAGGGACGAGGGCCGGGAACTGAGCTAATTAAAGCCCCGGGCCAGCTGCATTCCAGAAGGTAAAAAGTCACAGCCAGCATTTCATGAGAATATCTTCTAGCAAAATCCCACTTCCCCGGGAGAGCCTGGCAGGCCCGAGGGAAATCACAGTCCACGGTGTAAAATGGATTTTAGCGGAAAACCGAGGGGTGGAGCCTGTTGGAGCCCCCCGGGAGTGGGGGTGGACCCGGCCAGCCGCCAGCTGCTTGGACAGGGGCGCAGCCTGAGCCTGGACAGGGCGGAGCTCCGCGCTCACCATTCATGAGGTCGAGGATGAAGCAGAGCTTATCCGGGGTGTGGAAGGCGTAGGTCATGCACACGATGAAAGGGCAGTCCTGCGGGAGAGCACAGGCTGGTGAGCAGAGCATGGCCGGTCCACCGCCCGCCCCGGCCCCAGAGGGGAGGTCAGCGAAGGCCCAGGAGAGACGCAGCTGGAGCCCCACCCACCCAGGGGACCCGAGCCTCCTGCGCCGCGCCCCCAGCGCGCTCCCAGTGCGCCGTGACCACACTGATCACACCCTCGTCAAAGTCCGGAGTCTGAAGAGAAAAAAACGTCTGCCCTTCCAGCCGCCATTGTGCTGGTCAGTGTTTAGGTTCCCATCACTCAGCGCCCCCCCCCCCCCCCCCCCGCATCCACCTCTGCTTCTACAATTGGAGAAGTGTCTGACAGGAAGGAATGGCGTCGGTGCTACTGTTCAGAAGCACTGAGAATAAAACAGAGCGCTTCTGAATGTAGAAAAATAGACCGCGGTCAGGGACGGGATCGCTCAACTGGAAACACATTCAACTATCCCCTAATGAATCTGTGGATTCCAGGTGACCTTGATCCCGAGGAACACTGACAAGCTGATTCCAAAATCTATGGAAACATAAACTGTCAAGAAAAGTCCAGACACTTGAAAAACAGCAGAGCTGGGAAGTGGCAGTGCAGAGGTCAAGGCCTGATGAAGCACCAGGAATTCAGCCAGGGTGGCACTGCCCAAGGACAAGGAGACCAGTAGAACAGAGCAGAATCCTCAAGAGGACCCACTCAGAGATGGTGACGTGGGTCCTGATCAAGGTGACTCAAAGGGGCAGGAGGAAGGCTGGCCTTTTCAGGGGTGGTGCTGGGGCAGCTGAAATCTGTGCAGTCTGTGTCCCCCCCCCTCACACCACACTCTAACTCCACCCCCCGCCCCCTCCCCCAATGTCAGTCTACATGGAAAAGATAAGGCAAAAATCTTCTTCAAGAAAACACAGGGCATCTTGATGATCCTGGGTAAAGATTTCTTAGGCCACAAAAAGTGCTAACAGTGAAAATATCAATAAACTGCACTTGTCATAAAATTAGGAGCTTCTGTGCATCAGAACACCCCACGAGAAAAGAGCCAAGCCACAGAATGGGAGAAGACCCTGGTAAATATGCACGTGCACCAGAGACCCATGACTAGAATATATAAAGCACTCTTAGAAATCAATCAAGAGAAAGACAAAACATTCAAAAGAAAAATGGCAAAAAATACTATGTAATTAATTAGGCATTTCACATTAGAGAGTACTAAATGTCCCCAAGCCTCTGCATAGACACTGACTCTGGGGACTCTCCAGGGAAATTCAAATTAAAACCATATGCTAGCACCAAACCCCACAGGAAGCACTAAACATAATGAGCAAGCGTGACAGGTGTCGGGAAGGTACGGAGCGAGTGGGATTTCCACACCGGCTGCTGGGAGTGCAGAATCAGAAGGTGGCTTCAGTATTTATCAAGGCTGAGCATCACCTGCAAATGCCCTGACCAGGTGATTCCACTCCAAAGTAGACACTTGGAGCAATCTGCACTTAGATGCACTAAGTCACCTGCCCAAGAATGTTCCATACAGCGCTCCTCAAATATCCAGGCCAGGAAATGCCTCAGATGTCTATCAGCACAGAATAGATAAGTCAGAGTGGTATCTTCCTGCAGCAGAGCGCTGTGGAGCAAGGGTCCGCAGATATTTTCTGCAGAGGGCTGGACAGTTAATATTTTAGGGTGAGCAGGTCACACATAGTCTCTGTCATCGTATTCTTCTGGCATGTGACACAGACACGTCTCACATGTGACACTGAGCGAGAGAACCACACACAGAGGGGCACATTTTTTGTAAAGTTCACACAGCATCAACAGAGCTGAGTCATAGTGTTGGAGATCTGGAAGGCAGTGAACTTGGGCGTGGGGTCAGGGACTGGCAGAGCGGCGAGGAGGCGTCTGGAACACAGGTGACCTCTCTCCTGTCCTGGGTGCTGGACACTCACTCGTGTTTTCTTGGGAAAGCACGCCAGTGCTCCCTAGATCTATCCAGATCCTGGGTATACAGCGTGTAATCACTCCTGAAGTAATTTGAATTTTAAATGGCAGAGACTATTTATATCCACTTTCTTAACAGATACAGCATATTATTAAATTCCAAAGGAAATGTTCAAGTTCCCACAAAATAATTGGTAAACAGAATTTGCACTGTGAAGACCTCGACAGAAGGGCATTTGGGTAAGTTTGAGTTACCACATTCCTGGGTGCTTAAGACTCAGGCACTTGAACTCAATTTCCATAAATGTTCCAGAGAAAATTACTCCAGGGTGAACTGGGAAGTTCACTCTGTGTTGGCCCAGTTTCCCTAGAGTTCTGTTGAGAGGGTGTCGGTCCTCTGATTTTAAGACTTATTCCATGCTAGGTAGAGTTGTCTCTCTGTGGGAACCCCGGGGGGCCTTTCTGCGGCCTGTCCTACCTAGAGCCCACCTCTGTCCCTCCATGCCTTTCCACGGCCTCCTGCAGATGGCTGCCCTTCTACGTCAGGTATCGCACTTCCTGCTCCCAGGGATGCCCACGTGCCCTGGCTCTGCTCTGACAGCAATCCAACTGCAGAGCAGGGAAGTGGGGGACCCAGTCATCAGCTGGGAACTGCACCCATGTCACCAGGGGGACACGTGGGCTTTCCGGGGGGATTTCTCAACCTGATGGCATATGGTCCCTCCAATGCAGGGCCTGAGACAAGGGCAGAAGGTCAAAGTCTCCTGAAGAGTGACTAAGATGGGCGTGAATTTTAGAGCTAGAAGCAGAAGCCACTGGACTAGGAAGGAGTCTTTAAACAACACCTTGTCTGACGCCTTTATTTTAAAGACAGGAAGCCAGGGCCCCTAAAAGGCAGAGGACTTGCCTGAGGTCAGAGAAACTTGGCAGCCAGCCAGGGTGCCAGCCCCCTACAGAGTTCCCGTCTGTGCCCGATCCTCAGGAGGAAGCCTCCTTAATAGCCCCCCGGAGTCCCCCTTCCAACCAGCCCTCAGCCTGGACCTTCCCAGACTTGGCCACACTCTAACACAGTCACCCAAGAGCACATCCCTGGGCCGCCCCTCTGCCCTCACGTGCCTCCTGGGGACCCGAGGCTGCCGTGTCCACCCGTCACTGCCCCCAAGCCCTGGGCTGTAGGCCTCAGTTCTCACCACGCGTCCCAATGAGCTACCTTTCCAAGACACCTGAAAAGTGTCACCTCCCCTCTGACGCAGTATAAGGGCAAAGAAAAAAAAAGTCCGGTGTTAGGAGCCTCAAGCAGCGGTGCCAGCCCAGGGCCCACCCAGAGGACCCTCAGGCTCCGCCAGCCCCCGCCGCGCCCTCTGATTTGCTGGTGGAGGTGGGAGCCCCTCCCTGAGTGCTCCTGGGTCAGTCATTTTCCTATATTCAAGTGATTTTTTCTTTCACGATTATTCTCCACCATCTTAGCTCCTCTCCTCTGCGACGCAGGAAATCAAGGACACATGAACAGGTGGCACCGCAAGGTGTCCCGTGAGCTCTGGGAAGTCTGTCACCCCTCCTGACTGCCACGCTCGGGACCCCCCCCCCCGGCCTCATCCCGCCCCATGATCAGACAGAGGAGACAAGTTGTCCTGACACAGGACAGACAGACAGATGTTGAGGCAACCCGGGACGAGGGACACTTACTCCTGTACTGACGAGGGACAGCATGATCCGCTCATTCAGGGCCAGCGTCTCTCCTTGCTTCATCTTGATGCGCTTCTTATCCAGGCATTTCATGGCGTACCTGGAAACACAGACCCTGAGTCAGCCACACGAGCGCAGCACCCGTCAGGCCACGGAGACTTCTAAAGACCTGGGCGATGTGTATGAGGAGGAGGGGAAACAGCCCAGTGTCCCAGGAGGACTCTTAACTCTGCATGTGGGGCGGGGGATCCAGCAAGACATGCCATCACCCCAGGGACAGAAGTCCCCGCTAACTAATGCATAAAGTAGACAAATAGGAATAAAGTTTGTGCGTTGCTCCCCCCTACTATGGGGCCAGGCTGGCAGTGTGCGTGTGGCGTGTCACCAGGCAGGAATTATGAATTCATCAGCATCCAGGTTTGGGGGGGAGGGGCAAGGGTTTTGGGGATTGAACCCGGGGGCCCTCGACCCCTGAGCCCCGTCCCCAGCCCTATTCTGTATTTTATTTAGAGACAGGGTCTCACTGAGCTGCTCAGGGCCTTGATAAGTTGCTGAGGCTGGCTTTGTGTTCCTCCTGCCTCAGCCTCCCAAGCCACTGGGATGACAGGCCTGTGTCCCCTCGCCCAGCCCAGTGCTCTGGCCCTGGCTCGGCTCCACCTGGCCCAAAGCTCCCATGTGCACCCTCCTAGGCCAACGTGTGCCACCCTCCTAGGCCAACGTGTGCCACTCTTTGCTCTCAGAAACATGCTCCTGTCTGATGACAAACATTCCCCACCCTTTACTCCCCCAGGCCCTTCTGCTGGCTGGCATGCCCTCCCCACGGTCAAGGTTCTGAGGGGAGGGAGGGAGCACTGATTGCTGCCCATCCTCAGCAGGGCTTCCCCCTCTCCACCCTAAACTGCCCAGCCACTGTGGCTCTTGACACGCTGTGCCACCCCACACTGGGCCTCTCACTCTGCCCCGACAGGGGACTAAAGACAGCGGCTCCTTCTCCATCTGGGTCCTGCTCGTCTTCCCCGGCCTGACCCCTGGGGGGTGCTCTGCGTGTCCCACGAGCCCAGGGAGGGGTGGTCAGGCTTCCTGTTCTCCTTCTTGCTGCTCAACAAGGTACGACCTGGCTCCTCTGCCATCCAACACTTCAGGAACGGGATCATGGTGTTCCTGTTTCTATATAGAGATTTCCTTTTGTCCCGAGCATAGAATTCTTTTAATAGTTCTGGTGAATAGAGCACTAATCTCTGGGGCATATAAAGAACTCAGAAAGCTAAGCACCAAAAACACAAATAACCCAATCAACAAGCAGGCCAAGGACCTGAGCAGATACTTCTCAGAGGAGGACATACAATCAATCAACAAGTACATGAAAAAATGCTCACCATCTCCTGCAATCAGAGAAATGCAAATCAAAACCACCCTAAGATACCATCTCACTCCAGTCAGAATGGCAGCCATGATGAATACCAACAACAATAATAAGTGTTGGTGAGGATGTGGGGGAAAAGGCACACTCATACACTGCTGATGGGACTGCAAATTGGTGCAGCCAATATGGAAAGCAGTATGGAGATTCCTTGGAAATCTCGGAATGGAACCTCCATTTGACCCAGCTATCCCTCTCCTGGGACTATACCCAAAGGACTTAAAATCAGCATACTACAGGGACACAGCCACATCAATGTTTATAGCAGCACAATCCACAATAGCTAAACTGTGGAGCCAACCTAGGTGCCCTTCAGTAGGTGAATGGATTACAAAAATGTGGCATTTATACACAATGGCATTTTACTCAGCAATAAAAGAGAATAAAATCATGGCATTTGCAGGTAAATGGATGGTGTTGGAGAAGATAATGCAAGTGAAGTTAGTCAATCTCCAAAAAACAAATGCCAAATGTTTTCTCTGATATAAGGAGGCTGACTCATAGTGGGGTAGGGAAGGGGAACATGGATAGAGCAGAGGGGAGGGAGGGAAAGGGAGGAGGCAGGGGATTAGCAATGATGGTGGAATGTGATTAACATCACTATCCAAAGTACATTATGAAGACACGAATTGGGTGTCACCCTACTTTATATACAAACAGAGATATGAAAAATTATGGTATATGTGTGTAATAAGAATTGTAATGCAAAAATAACAAGTACACGTAGAAAGACATGAATTGGCGTGAACCCACTTTATACAAAGATATGAAAACTTGTGCTCTATGTGTGTAATAAGAATCGTAATGCATTCCGCTGTCGTGTATTTAAAAAAAAAATCAAGAATAAAAATAAATAAATAAATAAATTCATTTTTTCTGTGCCAAAAAAAAAAAAATAGTTCTGGTGAGATATGGGGAGACAGAAGGCTTACATTTTTCCAGTGTCCGCTTTCCTGCAACCATACACTTCCCCAAATCCTCCTCGTCCGATGATCCTATGTACACTGAAGTCGTTCATCGTCAACTGTGAAGTCGGAGCACAGGGTGACAAGGTGAGATGGGTAAGGTAGGTCGTCACAAAGATTCTTCTTTTTCATGAAAAACATAAGTCGGGGTCTAATGCGGGATCTCCTGCCCTCCACGATGGTCCCTAAGCTGAAGGATGCAGTGCACAGGGTGAGACTGTCCCCGACTGCTCCAGGCCACCTCCAAGGAGCAGCAGGCTCCCACTCGAGGCCAGAGGGAAGAGGACGGAGTGGGGCAGCACACTGACCCGCGCATGGGGATCCTAGTGGAAGGAGAAGCCTGAGGAACAACCTCCCACCCTGGAGCCCGGAGCCTGGGGAACGCCCAAGGGCGCTGAGCCGCTGTGGCAGGAAGGGACACGTCTGCAGGAGGGGCACCTGTGTTCAGAGCAGCGGGCACAGGACAGGGAGGCCCAGCAGGGGCCATGAGCTGCTGTCGGCCCCCTCAGGGAAGCGAGGGGCTCCTGCGGGGCTGGCCAGCCCCAGGCTCACACAGGCGCCTCTGATCAGCACTGTCCCCATCACGGGTGTCCCCACTGCAGGAGCCTCAGCTGCAGCCAACAGCGCGAGAGCAGAAAGAGCATCCTGCGCTCTGGGTGAGGGACGTGAGGGCACAGCAAACCCCGCTCATCTCACCCGGCAAATTCAGGGTGAGAGTCTCCCGGGTCCCCCACAGCCCTAGGAATGTCACACGCGCATCCCACCAGCCTGCAGTCAGCCCCGGCTTCCAGGTGGATGCTGAGTCCCAAGGACCTCAGGTCAGCCGGGGAGCTCCCGGGGGACAAGGGGCTGTGCAAAATGTGTGTCACTTCTTGCTTTTTAAGTCCTGCCACGGAACAGGACGTAAAGGGGAAGCTAAAAAAAACAAAACAAAACAAAAATCCCACTTCCACTGCGCTGTCCCAGGAAAAATCTTAAAAAAAAAAAAAAAAAAGAAAAATCCAGTCCACTCCTTCGCTCCGTTCAACGGCTCACGGATGAGAGAACATGAGTGGCCTGAAGGCCCTGCACCGTGGAGGTGACATGAGAGGCCACCCAGACCCACTGACACGGAGAGCTAGGAGACCCCGGGCGGGGTGGGCAGGAGGGCCTGTGCCCAGACCACAAGAGGAAGCCTGCATCTGTAATGACGTCACCGTCTCTGCGCAGGCCCACCTTTTAGTATTACATCCCATAATGAGAGAAGGGAAAGGAGCCCTAAGAAGGGAGAGGGACAGGAAGGAAGACGGAAGCCGCCTCAGGCAGGAGGTCGAGTTTCACTACTATTTTTGTCAAAGGGTCAATACTGCTTAAAAAAATCCTTTCTTGCGTAAATAAGCGCATTCTTCCATGAATATGAGAGAGGGCTCACTGCAGTGGGTGGGAGGGCGGCCCTTCAACACACCCGGGAGTGCAGGGCAGCATCTGGTCAGCCGAGCTGCAGGACAGTGTCTGGTCAGGCAGCGACCCCTTGGGAGCCGGGCCCAGAAGGAAGTATTTTCTCACGAGGGGCAGCCAGGGCAAGGTTTTTATTTAAAGAAGGAAAAAAGAAAAAGATGATACTCACGTGAATATTTAATTCTACGTTTTTCCACTGACAAAATCTAGTGAATTTGTCGCTAGAAGAGAATATAAAAATAATTACTGAAAAATTAATATCAAAACAATTGGATTTATAGCACAATGTCCTAAGATATACTAGAATGGCACTATTTGGGTTGCTTCTGAAATAGCACAAGTTTTTTTTTTTATGTGTGTAGGGGGTTACTAGGGATTGAATTTAGGGGCTTAACCCTGAGCCACATGCCCAGCCCTCTTTATTTTTTATTTTCAGCCAGAGCCTCAATAAGTTGGTGAGGCTGGCCTCCAACTAGTGATCCTCCTGCCTCAGCCTCCCAAGTCACTGGAATTACAGGCCTGCACAATCCCACCCAGTACAAGTTTTCTTCAATAGCTTTGTTTTTCACAGAGCCCTCACTGGCATTCATGGCTTTAGTTCACACTTAAAATAAAAGAGTCCATGTCTCTCCTTCAATCTTCACAGACTTCGATGGGATTCTTATTGGAATCAGCACTCTCCAACAGGAAGATAACACGAGCCACATGTAGGATTTTCTATTTTTTATTTTTTGTGGTGCTGAGGATTGAACCCAGGGCCTCGTGCCTGCAAGGGAAGCACTCTACCAACTGAGCTATATCCCAGCCCTGTACAATTCAATTTCAATGATTTATATAGCCCAGGGCATCAAGACGTCACCACTCCAACACGGAATCAAGAGGCCACTGCTCATGGGCTCCTCCACATTCTTGTTTGCACACTGCACCTTCAGTGGCTGGTGAGTCTTTTGCATTTTAATTTAGCCCAGCCACCCTTCAAGTGCCCAGTAGCTGCATGTGGCTAGCTACTACCTTACTGGACAATGAGCTGCTGAATGACACAAAAAATTAAAGTCTACAAATAATTTTAAGAGCAACAAACACCTGAGCACAGGTTCCCGTGAGCCGGGCCTGCTCACCTACCTCCTTTCCAGGCCCCCCCCCCATTTCCCAGCTGGGAAGACCAAGGTCGCCCAGGGCCCAGTGGCCAAGGTCACAGCTGAGGGTGGGCAGAGCCCTATCGGAGCCCAGATCCACGGGCCCCAGAGCATCTTCCTCCAAACTCAGTACGGCTCCCAGAGATACGAAGAGAAGGGGGCCCTCAGCCCAGGGCCCTGAGATGCTCCCACGATTACCCTCGGCTGCTCGGCCAGTGTCTGCACCCAGGAAGGAGGAAGAGCGCCCGCCCCACTGCCACCCCACAATGGCGCCACCAGATGGCTTTTCCGAGCAGGCAGCCACGTGTCTGCAAGATGTCTGCCAGTCACTGATTGTGCCAGGGGCGCCAGCGGCTCAGTGGTGGAGCTTTCCCCGCAGGCATGAGGCCCTGGTTCCACCCCAGCACAGCAAAAAATACGGAGATCAGTTCACAGATAAATCAGAAGGACAGGAGAGAAATGACCACCTGGCTGGCTTCCTGCAGGCAGAGAGTGCTCTGGAGAGGGCTGGGGCTCAGCTCTTAGGCTCAATAGAGCAAAAAGGAGAAAAGGGAGGAGGGGCAGACGGAGAAGTCCTTCTGAAGTGCAAGTGCAGGCCCCAGCGTCCTCTCAGGAGAACGTCTGAGACAGCCAGGAGCTCGGTTCCCTTGGGACTGCCTGGACAGGCCTTTAGCAATGAGGATCCTTTAGGAATATGGTAACAACCTGATAGTAATATCCACACTAAAAATCAAAACCAGAAGAATTCCTTGCAGGCTGGGGCTGTAGCTCAGGGGCAGAGCACCAGCCTGGCATGTGTGAGGCACTGGGTTCAATTCCTGGCACCACATAGAAATAAACAGATAAAATAAACGTCTTGTGTCCATCCACAACTAAAAAAGTATTTTCTTTTTTAGAAAAAGAATTCTTTGCAATCCCGTGGCAATTTGTGTCAGCAAATATAAGGTGACTTTTCAGAATGTTCTCTGACCCTCCCAACATCTCTATGAAGCGGTGGATTAGCAGGAGGCATCCAAGCTGCCCTCTAGAGCACCGTGTGTGCACAGGGCACAGCCCTGCCTGGGTGTCCCCCAAACCGAGGGACCCACGGCAGGCACGCAAACTCCCTCAGTCTGAAGGGCCTGCCCTCCCACTTCTCACAAATTCTGGAGACCAGAGCTGGAAACGGGAGGTCTGACACCTTTTGGAACTTGCCTCGGAGGACTGGCCCACCAGGAAGAGAGAAGCACACGCCTTACCCACTCGGCAGGACCTACTGTGAATACACCTCTTTGGAGGGGTGCAGGTGGCCCCTGGGTGTCCAGGCTCAGCTGGCTCCAGCAGCGAGACCTAAGCACTCATTATTCCTAATGAGTTCCTGGGACAGAGGGACACGTCATGGCCTCAGCCAGCCAAGTCCTTGAGATGCCCCCAGAGTGTCTCGGGAAGGCCAAGGTTAAAGACCCAGAAGTGCCTGGTACAGCTGGGAGGGGGGCGTTTCCACTCAGGGGCCTCCACCAGAAGGGACTGGCCTCCTCCAGATCCAGGCCCCCTTGGTCTCCCCATCCACCTTCCTCAGGAGGAGGCAGAGACAGGCCCTGGGCTGAGGGCTCCCTCTTGCCCACCATTCCACAGAGGTGGGAAATCACCTTCACCAATGTGCCCAAGGACACGTCACTGCATTCTTAGAGGGCAGGTGCTCTTCAAAACCCAAACTTCAAACTCAGGACCTGATGTGGATTTTTTTTTTTTAATTTGAGAATTCACTAACAGAAATAGAACTAAAAGGTGTATGGATTAATAAAACGACTTCAAAAACAACTTATTTATATGGAATTATAAGCACTTCCAGACATGCAGTGTGCCTGCTCGGTGACACGCCCCACAGCTTCATCCGAACGGCAAACTGGGCGGGAAAAGGACCAGACCATGTATGTCAGCCTGGGAGGGAAGGGTCGGTCACCATGCTGAGTGACAAGTCACCAGGGAGAAGCCTCCTGCCACTTAATGACCTTCCCAGACTTTCCCCGCTTCCCGGGGTCACATCAGAGCAAGGCTGATCCAAAAGGAGGGAAAGGTCGCTCTCAGAAGCACCTGCTGTGGAGATGGCCGGGACGAGGCGGCCACCCAACCGGATGCGCCCCAGGCCCGGCGGTTTCCCTGGGCTGCATCCTGGTCAAGTTTCGGTGCTACTCAGAGGAGGGCCCTCGTTTGGAAGAATGACTCTACTCCAGGCAAATTATCTCCAAACCCCAGTGGACTCACAACACAGCTGTCTTTAAATTGTTTTAGTTCTCCGAGGGTGGGGAGACGAAGACTGTGAGAAAGTAGCCCTTGTTCTCAGGGTGCCATTTCTGTTCTCAGGGTGCACGGCCACTCCCACCGTGAGACACCATCATCTTGACCACTGTGTGGAAATTAGCCAGGTTTAGGGAGGGAAGGGCGGTCAGTGTGAATGCAGGTTCGGTTTTAGAAAGTCCAATGCCAAGAGCTCACAGAGGCCTGCTCAAAACACTGCAGCTGGCTGGGAGGGGGCTGGAAAGGCGGAGGAGACGCACATTCTTAGGACAAACTTCAGAATTCTATGACAAACTACAGCTCGAGTGACCAAAGGGACCCATCTACCAGGGATGTCAACGATGTACAGGATCACAAACCCCATCACCTAGCCCTGAAGAGAATCAAGCCCAGGCACGCCCCACTGGGGGTACGCCTCAGTCGGGGGTACGCCTCCAGAACCCAACAGATCAACCCAGTAAGCTACAGGCACGCTCGCATTAGCAAGGTCTCCTGAGAGGACAGTTTTAAACCCGAGGTCCCCTGCTCTATTTAAACTTCAGGATATGTTGCAGCTAAAGACCTGAAACTCAAAGGGACGTGTAGCTACACAAACCCCCACATTAGGATTTAAAATACTGAAGAAACAGACGAACAGCCTGGCACATCGGTCACAGCAACAAACACCTGTTGGATGAATAAATTAACACTTTTATAAAAAAAAAATCTTTTTTTGCAGCGCTGGGGATGGAACCCAGGGCCTTTCACACGCTCTGCCACTGAGCCACGGCCCAGCTGCGTTTCACACATTTAAGGACAGCACAGACGGAATAGTGACCCACACCCATACGATACTGGATTCATATATATGCATAAAGTTTCATACCTTTCCAGAAATTTTTGAAAAATGTCGCCTCGAAGACTTTCGCAGATCTCTTCTATGTATGGCTGGAAAGGATGGAGAAGAAATGCCACACTGTGAATGGGAATGGACCAGAGGGAAGGCAGACAGTGAGCCCCAAACAGGGCCAGGCCCCAGGGCGCACTCCCGGGGTGCTGCTCGTCCAGGACGGACACACAGACAGCACGGCTTATACCACAGCAGCTCCCCCGGAGCCCACCGGGACAGGGCAGGCCTGCGCCTGGGCCCCTGCGTCCCTACTGCCTCGCGTGGCACCTGGCCAGCAGCGGACCCTTCCTAAGTGACAGGGACTAGCTGGGTGGATGTGACTTAGAAGAGCTTGGTGGTGGCTGATGTTCCTCTGTCACCATCTTGAAATTCCTGATAACTTTTGAATGACGGGGTCATTTCGGACGGGCCTGTGAGTTACGTAGCACGTCTTGCAAAAGGCTTCCGTGATCTGCTTGAACGCTGAGTTGTCACAACTCAGATCGAACAGAGCCACAGAGTTCCATGACTTTATCCGGTTGTGTTAGCAATGGGCTTTCGACCCCTCGGAATGACAGAGCTAAAGGGAACCAGGAGGGAGAGCCAACCCACCCCTCTGGCTGTCGGAGGCTCCAGGACTGGGGGAGGGGGGTGTTCCCAAGGCCTCCAGCAAGTTCATGGCTGAGCAGGGTGACAGCCAGGGCTGCTGGCCCTCGGGTGGGACAGCTGTGATCTACTCCAATCCTGTGCCCTTGGCACACTGTGAAATAAACAGCACAGACTTTTCTGTTTCGTGGATGAACTTCAAGGAAATGACCAAGGCCCCCTTCACGGTTCAAAAGAGTCAGTTAGGTCCTTGGGGGAATCTTGACACCTGAACCTGTGGACCAAGACAAGACGTAGCACTGCCCAGGTCTTCCCAGAGCACCCTGAAGGCTGAGCAGAGACAGGGAGCAGATGGCCGCCCGCCTCCGCGGGGCAGGGAGAGCCACCATGGCGGGCAGGCCTGGCTGCAGCCCCGAGCTCTCCAGGGAGCCCCCTGCGCTGCCATGGGAGGCTGTGCTGGGCAGGGGACGTGGGCGAGGACGGGCTCCCGCTGTTCTCAGACTGACCCCTGAAACCACACGGACTGTGTTCTCCTCGGTGAAGCATCTCTGAGTCCTTTCCAGCACCCAAAGCCCCCAGGGACACCTCTACGTGCGACCTCCATCTCAGCTGAGCCCTTCAAGTCCCAGGAGGCCCCAGAGGCCCCCAGACAGAGCAGGACCCAGAGCTGGGACACTCCAGCCACCGCGGCAGGCTTCTAGTCACAGGAACACTGGCCAGTTAGCACTTTGCTTTCTTATTCCACTCAACTTCCCCCCTTTCCGTCAATCCTGTGAAAGACAGAAGGCTCGAGGACCTCTTGGCCAGCAGGGCAGGAGCCGGGCAGCGGGGCAGGAGCCTCGTCCAGCTGCCAGCAACTGCGCATCTCTCTGGTCCTCAGCTCCCGGCATCTGCAGAAGGTGAGTCACCTCTGCTTTGCGAGGCCACCGTGAGAACTGAGTAAAACCAAGACCATTGCCAAGAGCACGGGACCTGGCACGTCTCAGACATCCGAACACCAGCCAGGACCCCTCCCAGCTGCTGCCACCCAACATACCTCTGTGACACTCATCTCTAAAGTCATTTTCATGGACAAAAGGAACTTGATAAAAAGCATTTTGAATTGACTTTCGGAACATTTTTGTGTAACCGTGAACTTCCACCCACGTGATGGGCGGGTGCACATCTGTAAACGGGATACCCAAACGTCACTTTTATCTACGCTCCATCACCACGCTCTGAGTGACACGATTGAATGAATGCAATGTCCCCTTTACCTGTGGAATGGGAACGCCACCTGCCACATCAGCTTCACCAGAACCCTCGTCCGTTTTTAGTGAACCCAATAAATTAGTAAAGTGTTGTAAAAAAGACAGGCTGAAGAAAAGCTTGTAAATGAGTGTCCCCGAGGATACGAAAGGAACCCAGGTGACCTTCCTAATCTCACCTGGACAAGCTGGCTCCAATACTGTTTGTGCTGCAGGAAAAGCTAAAACCTGGATGAAAAGCCCGGTGCTGTGGCTTGGCCACGGCTTGAGTGTGTCCCAGAGGTCACTGGCTGGAACCTGGTCCTCTGTGTGGGATGGGAAAGTGATGGACTCGGGCAGGTGACGTCACGGGCGCTACCCTCTGGGGGCATTCAGGCAGTTCTCGGGGGGCTCTGGTTAGTTCTCCCGAGAGGTGCCATGGGAAGCAGCCCCCCTCCCTTCCTGTCCTGCCCTGTGCTCTCTCCCTCCTGCACCCCTCCCTGCCATGATGCCACGTGCCTGATGTGACACAGCCACGAGGGCCACCAGAGGTTGCTGACGAGGTGTCCGGTCTTGGGCTTCCGGCCTGTAATCTAACCACCAAGTTAAACTAACCTCTTTTTCTTCGTGAATTAGGCAGGTTCAGGTGTTTCAGGGGTTGCGGGAACCGATGACAGGCTCTGTGGGAAGGCACAGCGGAGCCCCCACCCTGTGACTACAGAGCTGTCTGCGGCAGAGTCGTCTGAAGACTGAGACTCTGACAGGAAACGCCTCGGGGACGGCACAGAGCAGACACACAGACCTACGGGGCAGATGCTGCAGGACCTGGTCCTAGCTGACATTTGGAGGGAATTGTGGGCAGGCCCAGGGGAAAAGTGACCTTTCCCAAAATCTTCAAGACCCCTGAGAGACAGCCTGGTCACCTCCCCTCACAGACGGGGAAACAGGAGCAGGCAGTCGCAGCCCTGGGGCCGAAACCCAGCCCACTCTCCAGTTCCAGAACCTGAGCTTGGAAGCCCCTGGCGCGTGCACACAGCGCCTACCTTTTGTGAAAGGGACGTCTAATTATTTTGACTGAAAGATGACACCCAATTTGCTACTGTCCGCATGCTCTAAGGGCCACATTAGTGTTTTCTCTGGAGAATAATCAACTTCATTTTGAATGAATAAATCCTATCAAAAGGTGACAAATCAAACATCCACTTACCTCATTGTAACTGAAACATCCAAGAAAAGGAAAAAAATATTTTTATTTATGAAAATCATCACTCCTTTCATTATTATAATTCATTGAGATATAAAAATACATTATCCACTTGAGAACTGGACTGTTTTTGCAAACCACCTGCCACCTCTGTAGGACACACAGGATGCCCAGGCTCTGGGGAGGAGGGGCCGCTCCATCCAGTTCCCTAACCTCCTCATCTAACATGGAGCTGTGTCATGTCTTGTGAGTAGTTAAGGGAAAGGACATCCTCAGGTGTGACTCCAGGGCCACTGAAGATTCACCCTTGATCCTTGAAAGCAAATCCTATTAATCAGGAGGGGGATGACTTCGAGGACTGACACCCTGGCCATCAGGACACATCTTGTGAAGTCCCTGTCCATCCCAGGTCTCAAAATGTCAAATGTGGAAGAGTTTTCTTCTCCAGTGTCCTACCCGGGTGGACTTCTAGAATGGGATGCTACTAGAAATCTCCGGGGTACACTTCCCTTTTCCAGGAAGTGCACCCCGCCCGTGGGTGGAGGCGCCCATTTCAATGAAAAGGCAAGCGACGCTAAGCCCAGCGGGCCCAGGAGGACAGGGTCTCGCAGGCTCTCCTCTACTGCACGCATACCACGCCAAAGCATGTCACCAAGCCCAACTGCTAAGCGGACCCCGTGTGTCTACCTTGAAGCAATTCTATCTTACCTGAAAGAGTGTCGACGTCACTTGCTTCCTGGACAGATGACTCTGTACGTGTTCCACAGCTTGCTTGGAGAATGGCTTTTGAAAAATCAAAAACAGTGATTCTGAATAATCATACATGTAAGGAACCTTGATGGCACACAATACCACAACAGAGAGTCGAACTCCCCAATCGCTTAGCGACAGTTTGTGCGACGACACCAACCAGCGTTCCCCAAACTCTGCGCCCCGGGTGGAGGCCGATCAACGCATGCGCGTCCCTCAGGCGCGCAGGGTTCCCAGAGCCGCGGCAGCACACAGGGGCCTCAGTGCACAGCTACCCCTATGGAAGGTCAAGGTCAGTGGGCTAATGACATGTCAAGGAACAGCACCGTTGCTACACCCACTGGCTGAGTCTCCTCGCTTGCCGATAGGGAACTTCTAAAAACACAAACCTTCCCCTACATCAAACGGCACATGGACACTCACCTAAAAATCAAATGCAGGATTACAAAGCCTAGTGACGGTGGCCAGAGGCTCTGAGGTCAGGGGCTCTGGCTGCAGCCACGGCAGGGGGAGCTGGGCAAGTGGAGCTCCCACTGGTGGGAACCACAGACTGCAGCCCCCCAAACTTCACCTGCGTCTTCTGCAACAACGCTCAGTAAGAGCAGCTTTAAAAAACACCTCCTGGGGCTTAGAACCCCGCTAGCCACGGAAAACCAAGTTCACGCGGCTTCCCGAGAACATCTGGCCTTCACTGGGGCTCAGCCTTCCAGGAGCAGCAAGGCATGGGCAGGAGATTTAGCTCCGACTCAGAAATCCCTTCCATCAAAGCAGGTGGGTGCAAAGAGCAAGGCCACGTGGGCTGCCGGAGAGGCCACCTGCAGCTACAGCTCTTCCAGGTCTGCAGAGCATGGACCAGCTCCCTACAGCAGGCTGGGGCAGATGGGTGCCAGGGCAGGGCTGTACAAGGGGCTTCCTGCCCTGACCACACGCTGGGAGCCTGGGCCTCCAGACAGGTCAGCCTCTGGCCACATGGGGCTGTGGGCACCTGAAATGGACTCAGGAGGAAGTGATGAATCAAAATTCTTAATCCCATCTGATTTTAAATAATTTTAACAAATTCAAACAGCCACACATGGCCAGTGGCTACTATACTGAATGGGGGAGGCCAGGACTGTCAGTCTATCCCTTTAAAAAAGGGTTTTTGTTTTGTTTTGTTTTTGTACTAAGGACTGAATTCAGCTGCTGAGTCACATCCCCAGGCATTTTTTAATATATTTTATTTTAAGACAAGGTCTCACTGAGTTGCTGAAAGTGGCCTCAAACTTGTGATCCTCCTGCCTCAGCCTCCCCAGCCACTGGGATTACAGCCATGTACCACTGTGCCTGGCGCCTAGCAAATTCTCATTACTAATTATTCCACTTACTTTTGGTGAAATAATTTCCTGAGAACCTAGTTTATCCTAATGGCTGAATTAGATTGCCTGTCTTATTTACAAGAAAAACATTTACTCCAACTGTTATTTAACTCTTCATGAACAAAACTAAGAAAATAATTACAATTCTCCTTGTTAATTCACTGAAGCCATTTAAGATTTATACTTTTCAATATTTGATTAGCCTATTTATGAAAAGATAGTGCAATTAAAAATAATAAAGCTGAATTTTCTCTGGAAAGTTTGAAATTGAGACTTTTTCTTCAATTAATATGAACTAGGAATTTTAGTTCTTCAGCTTTTTGCAAAGCAAGAATTGGCTTTTGGGAATATCCTCAGGCACCGTGTGGATCTTCCAGGGGGCAGACTACAGAACACAGGCATTGGGCTCTTTTTTTTTTTTTTTTTTTTTGGTACTGAGGATTGAACCCAGGAGCCCTCAACCCCTGAGCCCCATCCCCAGCCCTATTTTGTATTTTATCTACAGACAGGGTCTCACTGAGCTGCTTAGGGCCTCACTGTTGCTGAGGCTGCTCTGAACTCACCATCCTCCTGCCTCAGCCTCCAGAGCCCCTGGGATGACAGGTGTGCAACAATACACTGACCTGGCACCTTCATTCTTAAACTCCACACACCACTGTCCTCCCTCTCACACTGATCAGAGGGCAGCTCCGGGAGGAGCTCGGGGCTTACGTGGGAACAGGACAGCAGCTCCTTCATGACGTAGGTGTCGTAGATCTGCCGGCTCCTGCACAGGCGGTCCTCCTCGTTGTCCAGCTTCTCGTACTCTTTGATCTGCATGTTGAAGAGTGGTCACGTTAGGGGACGCTCCTGGACACCTTATCTAACGACATTACCAGCCCGGCAGGAACCCCCTGGGTTCCAGCAAAAGACTGCCCCTCGCCTCACAGGAGACGTCTTCTAAAGTCAGAGGGAGGGAGCTGGGACAGTCTGAACTCAGCCCGAAACACACACAGTGGCTTCTGCTCCACCGTGGACAGACCTCATCGTTTTTGACATGTAGAAGCTCATGCTATCAGGAAATGAGCACGGCCAGCTTACAATGACCACGTGGAACAAAAGCCACCACCGGCCAAGTGTCAGCCTGAGCACAAACAATTCAACTGTGGCTGAAGTTCAGTTCTAGGAGCTACGAAGGGGTTGGTTCTCACTGGGCTGCAGTATTCCACAACCAACAGGGCGAAAGAAATATATCGCCAGGTTCCTATGTAGAGATTCCTGAAAATCAACTAAGCAAATATTTTAGAAAGGAATTAACCCCCAGAGAAGAGCACTGGTTTTCAGCACTATAAAAATATTAACGGAAAGATCACCTCAAACACTGTGTTAGGAAAGGGGACCTGGCCGGTGCCCAGGCAGGCTAGACAGTAAAGCTAGCTTTAAAAACAGTTCCCTCCTGCGGAAGGGGTTCCGATGCTCTATCCTGATAACAGAAGGTCCTACAGACTTGTCCCATTTACTTTATTTGCAGGGATACTTTGAATGCAAAGGACAAGAATGGAACCTCGATGGGACGGAGCTGGAAGAACAGCTGGAGCCAAGACCTTCAGCTCAGGGTGCCTGGCACCAAGGCTGACTTTGGGGAAAGGTGTCCCAAGGGCTGGCCAGCCGGCCCCACATGGCCTTCCCCAGGACCTGAGCACTTAAGTGCTGGGATGCTACAAGGTGGGCTGGCGACACCTGTGGGCGAGTACAAACCGAATAGAAGTCACCCACCTTTGTGCTCTACAGATGGGTCTGACAGCCCTGAGATCAAGACCAGTGAGCCCTCTAGGAATTCCAGATACGGACAAGGCTAAGTTCCGGGATGAGGGGATCAGGGGATGGGATGTGAGCCACTGAGATCCCGCATGACAGCCAGCCGGTCCACACACCGAGAAATTACTGGGATCGTCCCAATGTCCAGAGAGACCCTCAGTGCAATTTACACTTGGGTGGCCGCCAAGTGTATTTATTTCACACCTTGGAGCAGACAGGAGCCCTGAGGTAGAGGCAGGGAGTCTGGTGGGCCAAGCCCCGTCTAGGACTCTGCAGGTGACACCAGCCCCAGGGCGTGGGCACCACCAGAGGACCCGGGAGCACAGGCATACATACTGCCGCGCACAGCATGCCAGCTGCAAACTCGCCAGCCACCGGACAGCAGCTGGTGCCAGCTCCCCAGCTAAGTGAGAAAGTAGAGGCCTTGGGTCGTCGACACTCTGGTTGTTTTGCTTCTTGCAGGCCCAGGTGCCCTCCAGGATGCCCGATTGCCAAGGCAGCCTACGCTGAACCAAGGCAGAGGGCTCTACCCTGACATACGGTCAGCCTCAGTGAGAACAGGCCTCCTGGAGGTATCATCCGTGAGCATCCCTGTGATGAATGCCAGTCCCCGATCCAGAGGCACCGGGCTGAGCGAGAGACCCAGCCAGGGGGTCGCCATCAGGTCCTGACTGTATGGACCACTCAGGTTCCCTGGGCAGACCGTGCTCTGAACCCGCAACTCTTTCCCTAGAACCTTGAGCCTGGACAAGCTCCAGCCGGGCCCACGGAGAAGGCAGCTCCCAGCAGAGGGGGAGCCCAGCCCCACTCAGAATCCATCCTCTACCATCAGCATGGCCACGGGTTACAGGGTAGCCAGCCAACCGCCAGGGAGTGCGGACCAGGATGTCCTTGGTCCCCACAAGTGCACAGCAGATGCTCGCTGGGGTTCACAGGCTTCTTTCCAGGTGTCTGAGCAGGCGGGGGCTACCTTGCAGGTGGACCGTCTCCCTGCCACAGGAGGGAGGAGCTGCCATCGGGATGTACCATACAGACTGCGTGGTTCCTTTGTGGTTCCTTTGTGCTCGGTGGGCACACAGCTCACAGACGAGCCTGCAGCCGAGACCACCAGGGCACTGAGAACCAGTCCTCCATCTGCAGCAGCCAGGGGTTGTGCATGGCCCTATCCATTTCTCCCACTCCCCCAGGGAGGTGGATGAGAAGTATCGTCTGGATCTCTCCTCTGCCCAATCCCAGGCTCGCTGTTCTGTCCTGGCCTTGGCCAGCTTCTCAACAGCACTGACCTGGCCACCTGTGAACCCTGCTTCTCCGACTACTGAGAGTGCTCCCTCCAGGGATGGCCCAGATCCTCAGCTGGTGAAGGGGCACTCTTTGCTGGCACTTCCTCCTCTGCTTGGCTTCCACACCCCACAGGGCCTCAGAGTGCCCCCTAGGCATCCCTTTCTCCCCAGCTCCATCCTTCCTGGGAAAGCCCCTTGGTCCCACCGGTTCAGTCACCAGCTATGCTCTGGTGACACTCTAGACCTCCAGCTCCAGGTTCTAAGTATCCAGCCTACGTTTGACATTTCCAGGTGACTATCTAGACAGCATCTCCAAGGTCACAAGTCTACGTACAGCCCGATCTGCAGCTTCCATTCTTCAGCCAGACACCTTCCTCCTGCGTGTGGTCTTGTTGAGCTCAAAAATGAATCCAAGCCGTCCTCCCCTTGATTACCCCCAAATGAAGGGCCATCCCAGTTCCACTGTTTGGCCCCCACTCGGGTCACCATCACCCTCTTCAGCCAACTCATCCACAAACCATGTTTGCTTTGTATCCAAAGCGCATCACAAAGGACAGTGAAAATGCGGGACACACAGGGAGCGCAATCACAGAAGGACATGGAGAAGGCCCCAAAGCACAGGGGAGTGGAGGAGGGGCCCCGGACAGAAGCTGCAGAGAGGACTCCTCTGAAAACAGAAGGTCTCGGGGGGCAGCTCCAAAGCCCTGTGCGCTCATACCGTCCAAATCTCCGACAGACCCCAAATGACACGTGAGCACGTGAGCAGACCCTGAGCCACCCTACACAGGCCAGGGGACTGAGCAAGATGGGGCCACCACCCACTGCAGGGGGACTGAGCGGGGGGCCAACTGGGGCCACACCCTGTGCAGGGGCACGGCATAGTTCAGGTGTCACCAGCCACCAGCCACCATGCTAGGCACAATCCAGAATCACTCTGTGAGGAATCAGGAAATGCCCCCCCACAGGCAAGAAGAGAGCCCACTAGCGGGAACCAATCCCAGGAGACCCACGTGCTGAACTATCAGACAGGGATTTTAAAGCCACTGTTGTACCTGGACATGACAGAAACCACTCGTGTAATGAAGAAAAAATAGGAAATAGCAGAGGAAAAAAGAACACTTCTAGAAAGAACCAAGTAGAAATTTCAGAAGTAAAAAATACAGCATCCAAAATAAAACACCGAGGGGATGACATCATAGCAGGCTAGAGATGGCAAAAGAGAGCGTTCGTGAATTTGAGGGCAGAGCCACAGAGATTATGTCACCTGAAAAAGAGAACGAGAAAATACTGGGGAAAAATTAAGCACAGCATCAGAGATATATGGGAGGAATACTCAAAGACCGAACGTACATGTAACTGAGTCCCGGGAGGAGAGACGAGGGGAAAGGCAGGAAATGCTTTAAGAAATAATCATACTGGGGCTGGAGATGTGGCTCAGCGGTAGCGCGCTCGCCTGGCATGCGTGCGGCCCGGGTTCGATCCTCAGCACCACATACAAAGATGTTGTGTCCGCCGATAACTAAAAAATAAAATATTAAAAAATTCTCTCTCCTCTCTCTCTCTCTCTCTCTCTCTCTCTCTCTCCTTCTCCCTCTCTCTTTAAAAAAAAAAAAAAAAGAAATAATCATACTAATTTTCCTAGATTTGGTGAAAGATAAATTTACGGATTGAAGAAACTCAGCAAATCCTTTGAAAGACACACATTGCATCTAAAATCATTCTATTACAAAATGGGAATTGTCAGAACCAGGGGAGAAATGGTCCATCCTATCTACAGGAAACGCACTTTATTTATCAAAACGCAGGCTGAGGGTGGACGGCTCGGGACGGACCCACCATAAAGACACAGGCATGAAAGGCTGACCTGGCTCCATTGCCCAGGGAAGCCAACCCAAGTCCCAAGATGTCACCAGCAGGGAGGAGGTGAGACTGGGGGGGGGGGGGCTGTGTTCGCCGAGCTTGCGCCCTGGCAGGGTGTCAGCTCTCCACAGAGACGTGCCTCTCAGACCTGAGCGTGCAGCTTGGAACAGGGCTTACAGCTACAGGAAAATGCCCCAAGAAGAGAAGGGCTAGAATATTCCTTAATTGGAACTGAAGGTGTAAGCACCCTTCTTGTCAATTACCAGGACAATCAGATGTAAGGCTCACTAGGAGACAGACGGTGTCACACTTCGGTCACCTTGACCCTTGACCCCGTTGGTAGTTACAGAACATCACCCCTAACGCTCCTGTTTAACCTTTTCCCAGGCTGTAAAATAAAACCTGAATGTATGCTCCAGTCTCCCAAAACCCTGTCTCTCTCTTTGTTATGGTTGGATATGAAATGTCCCCATGGGCTCATGTACTGAATACTTGGTCCCCAAGCCAGCCATGTGCAGAGGTGGCCTTGGGGGAAGAGATAGGTCAGGAGGGCTCTGGATTAATCCACTGACGGAGCCACCATTTCATGGCATTACTGGGAGGTGGTGTAAACTCTAGGGGGGGAACCTGGGTGGAGGAAACGGGTCACTGGGGCATCCCATGGAAGGGTGTACATTGTCCCCAGCCCCTTCTCTCACTCTCTCTGCTCCCCAGCCACCACCAGGTGATCAGATTTGCTGCATCATGGACTTCCTACCCCAATGCTCTGCTTCACCATAAGCTCACAGTGATGGGGACAAGCCACTGTGGACTGTGACTTCTGGAACAAAATAAACCTTTCCTCCTTTGTTTTTCTCAGGTATTTTGTCACGGCAACACAATGCTGGCTGACATATTCTTCTGCCTAGTTTCAAGCCACATGCCTGGCTTCCGTCTTCACTGACAACCACACTGCAGTTCTTCCAGCAGCCAAGTTCCTGCCCACCACGGGAGGGCTCTGACTTAGCCATGACCTTAACCTACAGTGCTCTCCTCCTCCCACTTCAGGGCCAGCCTCTTTGTCGCTCACCTTCTTTGACTCATCCATCTAACACGGCCACCAAGCCACAGGCCAGCTCTGGGCTCTGAGTCTGCTTTCAAGAGTCAGCTCACAGGGAGCACGAGGGAGGCTCTCGTCCTTTGGCGCACCCCTGCACCGTTGCACGAGTGAAAACAATTCTAGGCAGGAGCCTGCCCGCTGGGGTTGTGCTGTTTCCTCCTCTCACGTCCCTCTTTCAGCTTCCTCAAGGTCCTGGTGGAACCTGCACCCTGCGGCCAGGCTGAAAGCAGGCAGGGGATGACTGCCGACGGGAGGTTGACGGGAGGTACCTGGGGCCCACCCAGGAAGTCAAGTCCCTGTGAGCGGCTCAGGTACAAGGGCGGCACCTGCGCACCCGCAAGCTCAGGCTCTGGCGGAGGGAGATGCCTGGGGCGGCTGAGTGGGCTGCCCTGTGCGGGGCGGCAAGGCAGAGGCACAGCGGCACTGGATCGCATCCAGGTGGGGGATGGAAGCACCGAAGGCACGCACGGAACAGGGGCGCCAGGGACACCACAGACGGCCCGCGTGGCTCACAGGAGCGTGCCACCCTGGGGCTGGTGAGGGCTCCAGGAGCACGTGAGACCGTCCGTCCTGAGCCAACCTCCAAAGATGCAAGGCGGCTGCAAGCCAGGAAGGAGATGGTGCCCTCCAGGTGGGGACCGGCCAGAGAAGTGGCCAACGCGACAGCGGCCTGGACCGGCCAGAGTGCAAGCTCTAGCTAGGAAGGGCGGGGGGGGGGGGGTTGCGGGGAGGTGGCTAACAAGAATGCAGCCACAGGCACCCCGTCAGGTGCCCCGATGAGCAGCTGGGACCATCACCTGCAGGCAGTGGGTAGCTATTAAAGGTTTGGGGACGCTGCAGAGTAGAAAGGTAAGATTGGAAATGCAGCCTCAGACACTGCAGCAGAATTTTCTAAGAACCGGGGTCAAAAAAACATGCAGAAATTAAAGATGGATATATTAGATGAATAAAACCAGCGGGTGGGGAAAAACACTTCTGAAAGCCTCAGTGTTCAAAGGCCACTGTGGTGTAGAGGATGGGACCTGAGCCCCAGGGTGGACGGTATCCAACAGGAATACGAGCTGGGGGCTTGGAGCATCTCCCCTAGGACATCCTCTGAGGAGCCTGACCCAGCCTGTGCCCAGCCAGAAGGGGCGAGAGAGGTGGTCAGCAAAGAGAAACACCAGTGCTTAAAGTTCACACGAAACCCGTCAACAGCGGCCGCCACTCAGTTTGCAAAGACACTTCAGCCACAACCGCAGGAGACTGCCCGCGTTGCACCCCAGCAGAGGTCATCTGCTAAAGAAGGTCCTCTGCCTGGCCCAGGGGGTGCAGTACCGCTCAAGTACACAGTTGGCGCTTTCAGGAACACAAAAAGGAAAAAAAATTGACAGATGAAGCATGGGACTTATTCAGATAAAACTCCCGATTATGGTTCAGATAACGTTACTTTAGACCCAATAAAATCTTTTTAGATTTAGTTTACTCTTTTTACATGACGGCTAATATTCATCATGATTTCATGACTCTTCCTGAAAATACATTGATATGATTTTTTAAAGTGGAAACTGTGCACTTTCACATACATATGAAAAGCCAAAAAGAAAGGAATTTTTCTCCAATTTTCAAATTCGTACAAAGGTTACTAGTATCAGCCCTAATTATGCTACATTTTCATTGGGTCATTTAAAATGCTTTTTAAAGCAAAATGAAATAATGATGTTAATAATAATACCTTATGTCATTTCTTAAATATATTTTAGTTTAAAATATTTCCTAATTTCTATTTTAGTTTCTCCTTTGACCTATAATTACTTGGAGGTATATTAATTTCCAAGCAGTTAAGGACTTCCTAGTTATTTGATTTGAGCTTAAACCTATTGTGCTCAGAAAAGAAACTGAGCAATTTCAATCTTGAAATCTGTAGGCACTCCCTTTAGAGGCCAGAACATGATCTATTTTGATAAATGTTCTGTGTGTACTTCAAAGATGGAGAATTCTATTTTTGCTGGATTCGGCATCTACATATGTCCATCAACCTAACATATTCTATATTCTTATCAGTTATTTTGTTTGTTCTGTAAGCAGGGAGTGTATTAATATCTTCCATTAGGGTGGTAGATTTGTCTTGTTTTTTAAATCTATTTTTGCTTTATGTATTTAGAACTTATGTTATTTGCAACATACTGACTTAAGACTCAATACTTATTGGGTTGAATCCTTTATCATTAATAAACCCCACTCTCCATCTCAAGTAGCATTACTGGGTAGCTTGTCTAACAACCTAATACCAATTAGGTTTGGTTGGTGAGTGTATTATATATAGACCCTCTTCCTCCTTCTGTTAAAAATATTTTTCTTATAAATGGGATATGACAGGGTTTTGCTTCTTCATCCAGTCCGAAACCTCAAGTCTTTTACTTGGTGATTCTGGTCCATTTACATTAAATGTATTTACGGCTATGATCTTACTCTGCTTCATTTTCAGTTTAACCTATTTTTATGTCCCCCTTGTATTCCTTTATTACTTTTCTTGATGAATCAGTCGTTATGTTCCATTTTTCTCTTTTAACTGTTAGATGTCCACATTTTGTTTTTCTTAGCAGTTACCCTATCGATTACAATCCCCACCCTGGCTGGACTGGTCAGTCCAACACTAACCCTCATTTGACTACCCCTCAACCATCTTAGAACCTTAAGGCACTTCAATGTCATGCACCCCTCTTGCCTTTGGTGAGACAGTCATTTTGGTCACATTTTCACTCTGGGGAGGGGAGCCATTGTTCGGCAGTCAGCTCATCCGTGTTTACTGATGTGTTCACCCTCGTGTGCCCCCTGCTCCTCCCTCCAGAGCCACCAGGTTCACCTCCCTCCTGCCCCCAGTTCCTGTCTTCATGGTGCTTGCTGATGCTGGCCCCCCCTCCCCCCCATCCCCTCAGGCTTTATTTATTGAACATATTTTTCTTTCACTTTCACTTTTAAAGGAGATTTTTGCTGTAGAATTCTAGGTTGATCACTGGTGGTTTTATAGTTATTTCTCCTCACCCATGTTGGCCCAGGTGGGCACAGCTGAAAAAAACTTCAATTATGTAATATATAATGTGATTAAAATAAGAATATGATTAGAACATAACAACTCATATAGAGAGGAGCTCTAGATTATGATTTCCAACCCATTTGATCTAATGCACCTGTGTCCATTTTGTTACACTATTCACAAAACTGAAAACTTGGGACTTAAAAGTAACATGTTCCTTCCTTGCTCTGGGCTTGGGTTGCTTTTAAGATTTTTCTCTGGATAAATGTTCATGGTCTTAAACTGGTGTGTAAAGATACCTCTCCTTTGTAATTGATTCTGCTTAGAGTTTCCTAAGTTGTTTTTTTTTGGGGGGGGAGGGGATACCAGTGATTGAACCCAGGGTCCCTCGACCATTCAGCCCCATCCCCAGCCCTATTTTATATTTTACTTAGAGACAGGGTCTCACTGAGTTGCTTAGGGCCTCGCCTTGGCTGAGCCTGGCTTGGAACTCGGGATCCTCCTGCCTCAGCCTCCCGACCCAGTGGGATTACAGGCCTGTGCCACCGCCCCCAGCTCTAAGGTGTTTTTTGTTTGTTTGTTTTAGCTGTAAGAAGCTGCTTTGTATCGTTGAGTAAAACTGTCAGAATTATCTTACTGTTAGTGTTGTTAGTGTTTTTCTTATAAACTGTGTATGACAGAATTTCGTTCCTTCATCCATCTGAAAGCAGGTCTACCTCAGGGGGTTTAGTCCGTTTATAGTAAGGGAAAGGAGACGGAGAGCTGTGACCTTACTCTTCAACCACCGCTTCTGCCCTGTTCTCTTCTTTCCAGAACTCGGATTCTAACTGAAGCAGGCCTTTGAAGCAGATCCCACCTGGCTCTAAGGGTCTTACCTATTTCTTTTTTCTGTTACCTTTCTCTCTCGGCATTGCTCGGTGGTCACCTGCTGACCTGCTTCCTGTCGATCAATCGTATCTTGTGTGTGACGTCCCCGCTGCTGAACCCCGACATTAAGTTCTAACTTCAACACTGCACTTTCTGTCTGAGAACGACCATTTGATTCTTCATAATAAATTCACATTGTGCTGAATTAAACAGCCCTCCATCCCCACTGCCCATCTTTTCCTCTATCTTCTGGACCATCTTATTCACAGGAATTCTGAAGTGCCTGTCAGTTGGCCCTAGTCCCCTGCCATCTGGGGGTCTGCTTCTCCTGGTCTCTCCTCTTAGTGTGTCTATGATCTTCCTGTATCCTGGACACTGTGACATCTTTATATGTCATCATCTTACATCTGCACATAAAGACGAGGTCCTCTTGGGCTCTTCCTAGGGTGGGGGAGGGGTGCATCAGCCATCATACAACCGAGCTGGGGGGTCTGGGTTACCATCTTTGTGGAGCCCACCTGCCCCTGGGTGGACCCTTCCCCGGGCATGGCCCACCGTGGGCCTCAGCAGGGGATTCTGCCTCCTCAGCACTAGAGTCAGCTGCTCCCTGGAGAAGTTCCCAGCTCAGCTCTGGGCCTCCCAGAAGCAACCTCCTGCCACCAGGAGCCAGGGCTGAACCCTCACCTGCCCACTGCACCCCAAGTCAAGAGCTGACCCACAGGCCTCTCCTCCGGGTCCTCCTCTTGCCTGTTCTGTGTTCAGCTCCTCTCCTCCGCAGACGAGACCGTCCTAAGCTCTGAAAGGCTAAGTGCCTTTTCATTGTGCCTTCCAGAAACTTCTGCCCTCTCCCCTCAGTCCCCTGCAGGCTCACATGTAACCCAGCCTTTGTGGGGAAACCAGCTGTGTGTCTGAGGACTGTCCCAAGTCCCACCGAGTCCCTGGTCTGTTACTCCAATTTGGAGCCCTCTGCCTCTGCTCAGGGCTCCAAAATCAGCTCCCCAGATGCCTGATACCCCCGGCACCTCTAGAGGAGCCCGCTTCTCGGGGACTCGGGTCCAGCTGTTCTCTGCACCGTGGGGCTCTAGAGCCTTAAGGAACAAACCCGGCTCTCCAGGTGTCCTCGGCGTCTCTAATGAACCCCAGGCCCTGCCCAGCCGGTTGCTCTCCTGGATCTCTGCGTGTGTGAGATGTCGGCATCGCAATACTTTCCAAAGTACAGTTGAAATATGCTTTTGAAGTAAAAGCATCAGTAAAACGGTCACTTCTTACCTCTTCATAAAACTTCACCTGAGGGACAGCTTCATTAATTTCATTCAAACAAAAATCTTTAAATAGCAAGAAACCTAAAGGAAAAGAATAAAAATATTCAGGGTGGGGAACAATTTGAAATTTTACCCCAGAGGGTGTCTTCAAACTATTGAGTTTATCTCTCAACCTCTTCCTCCCCTGCCTTAAAAAACAACAACAAAAAATACATAAATAAAAAACAAAAAAAACAAAACCAGGAGTTCACGGGGCTGATGGCTCCTGGAGGGACGTGCTCCAGGTGGGAGCCCAGCACACTGGCTGCCTGGTGCCTTCCCTGCTCACACCCCGCCACCCGCTGTCTCAATATGCGCCATGCGCAGGCTAGGGAGGACACCACTGGGCCCCTGGTCACTGCAGTAAATAGCAGGGAAGACAGACAGACGGCAGGTGCGGGCAGCAGGAAGTGCCGGTGAGAGTCATTGTGGGGCTGAGAGGTGACACCCACAGAAGCAGGACAAAGCCCCTCAGGAGACAGAGGCGGTGGCCTTGCCCACCCCTCCTCCTGCTGCCCACCCCGTGCCTCCATCCGCCCCGACCCCTGGGTGGGAGCAGTCCTCCTTCCTTCTCTGCTCCTTCAGGAGCCTCGCCTCACCTTGAGGGGCAGGACCCTGTGTTGGAGCCCGGTCCTCCTCTGGGGGGGGAGGACAACTGCTCAGACCTCACAGCACACCCAAGAGCCAACTCTACTCTGAAATCTGCGCTGACAAGTCAGATGCCACCTGCCGCACAGTGTCCACCACACAGGAGGTCAGCAAGTGTGAGCTGAGTGGATATCTGTTTCCACGACCCTGCCCACATGTGCCCGCCACTCTCTAGGCACCTCTCTGACCAGGTCCCCACTCTGCACACCTGCACCTCCAGCCTGGACGGGGGGGAATGCACTCAGACGGGACAAGCAACTCCAGGCCAAGGAGAGCCACTGAGACCAGCAAACTCCGGAAAGCCCAAGGGACGGAAGGGCTGTTCACAGAAACGGCAGCCCCAGAAGGATCCAAAGACTCATAGAAAGTCCAAAAGGTTGGGGGGAGGTGGGCGAATGTTCCTCCCCAGGTAAGACGGACCAAGGAGCAGCTTTGATGCCGTGTTCATGGACAGGGGCCTGCGGGTGTAGGATCTGCACCTGTGCGTCCTGCTCCACAAATTCCCCTCCATAGTGTAGGAACAGGACCTTGAGGATGGTAAGTGCGTGGGAACTAGAAGAAAAAGGCTGAGTCCACCCCGATAAATGGCCAGGCCAGGCCTCTGAGGGCCAGGACGGCGCAGGCCCTGGGAGCACGGCCAGGCTCGCCTCTGCAGGACCCTCAGCACCTGGGCAGGGGGAGCAGGACACAGGAGGGACACCAGGCTCGGAGCAGACTCTGTAAGTGATCGTAAGTAAAGGGTGATGGCTGTCTTTTCATTTTCCTTCGTTTCATACTCATTTCTAATGTCCCTTGCCATCTCTTCTTTGACTCCTGGGTCATTCTGAAGCAGGCTGTTTAATTTCCAAATATAATGGGGTACTCCTCAGGTGTCTTCCACACAGTGGTTACTGCGTAGCCTGGTTGTGGCCAGAGAACGCAGTGTGATCTCACTTTTGAATTTACTGAAATTTGATCTGGGCCTCAAACTTGGTCTGTGCAGATGAATGTCCCTTGGCACTTCATAAAATGAGTGTTCTGCTCTCGGAGGATGCAGTGCCTCCTTAATGGGAATAGGAAGATAATAAGCAGAACCCCCGCACCACTGGGCAGTGGCCGGTACTCGTTTATCCGACTTCAGCAGAGTGTCTCCACGTGCCCCTGAGGGTTTGCTCACCTTCTGTCCTTAGTCTCCGTTTCTGTTTTGTGTAACTTTTCTTCTACTTTTGGAAAACTAAAATGAGAATTTGGACTCGGATATGTTGAACATATCCAAATGCAGACGTTTTCAAAACATTTAGATGACAAAAAAAAAAAAAAAGAGAGAGAGAGACTCCCTGGGCCACGGGCTTTGCCATCTCCTAGGACAGACAGGCCACAGCCTGCAGTGCCCCTGGAACCTGGGGGTGACTGTCCTCTCCAACCTGACAGGAAGCTGGCTCCCTCTCTGCCTCCTCAGGGCTTCTTCCTGCTGTCCCCAGCTCAGGGAGCCTTCCTGCATCCTGATCATGGACAGCCCGGACCTTCCTTTCCCTTAAGGGGCCTCTCTATCAGTTCTCTCCCTCCCTCTCCCTCTCCCCCCCCCCTCTCTCTCTCACACACACACACACACACTGCACAGCACACTTGGTGGGCAGCACTTGTGACCACCAAAAGCGACCACAAGCCTCTGGTCACTTCCCTCTGTCACTTCCCACTACAGAGGAAGAATGAATGGAAAAAAGGAAGGAAGGGGGGAGGGGAGGGGGAGGGGAGTTGGCAGGAGGAGGAGGGGAGAAAGAGGAGCAGAAAAGAAAGGCCCCCAGGGAAGGAGAGAGTGGAATGAGGTGAGGGACCCTCAGGTTCAATGCCTCCACCTGCTCCTGTCACACAGTCTCCATGGTGGAGGTGCAGAACAAGCCAAGGCGTTGCCGTGACTACTGCTGGGAACTAGTGGTGTTCCTGCATCTACACTCTACCAGCCCAGTGAGCGGAGCGTTACAATGAAGCAGCAAGAAGAGGGAGTGGATCCCAGAGCTCCTGCTCCAGGCTAAAGCAAGTTGCCCCCCCCAGCCCTGAATCCCCAGGAAGCAGGAAGCACCTCTCAGCTCAGAGCCCACACCAGAGGGCAGAGGGCAAAAGTAAGGGAATATGTCCCTCCTCCCCCTCCCCCTCCCTCCCACCCCTCCCTCCCTCCTTTCTCTCCTTCTTCTTTTTTTCCAATAAGGAGGTTAAACCCTGGTCCAACTTTACCCCAGCCCTTCTTTTACAAAATATATTTGTAAGATCCTGTCTCAAAACACAAAAAGGAAATACTCTGCCTAACAAGTTCACGTCATCACTGCAATTTCTCCACATTTTGTTTATTCTATTTATTGTGGTGCTGGAGACTGAACCTGGGGCCTTACACATACGAGGGGATCACTACCACTGAGCCACGTTACCAGCGCTCATTTCTCCACATTTGAAATAATAAAAACAGGGCCTCACCACCTGCCCACTGAATAACTGTGGGATGCATTTCCCTGTCTCTGTACCTGAGCTGCTGTAATTCCCCGAATCCTGAACACTCACTTCCTGAATACTCCAGAAGGGCAACCTGTTCCAATCTGCCACTACCGTATTTTACAAGGATTAGTCCCAATAATTGCAAGGCTTTTTATAAAATAATCAATGAAAGCAATAGATAGACACACGTGGTTTCTGTGAAAAAAAGAATTGAAATGTGACCTCCAAAAATTATAAAGGGTGAAAAAGAAATATGGAAACACTTTGCAAGAAATACCACTCCCCTCATTTTGGCCAAGGAGGTTAAAACGCTGGAAAGGAAAATCAATTGCATAACTTCTAAAATACCCGACTAGTGTGGACTGATCCTACAAAAGATTTACTGTCACCTAAGAGCCACATGTCGTGCACTGAAGGTGCAGTGGGGAAGACAGGTGGCTTTCCTCCTCCGGGGGTTTTAGGTCAGTGTAAGACCCACACAGCACATGTGACTGGTAAATAATAAAGAGGAATCCTATTTGACACTGGGGTACGTGACAAAAAAGGAAGAGGCATTTCAGATAGAAGAGTCTGTGAGGACTTCCCAAGCTGTGAAATGAAGACAACCCAGCCAGCTTAGCAAAGGCTGGAACGTACAGCCTCACACCTTCTGCTCCATGTCACACTTGCGGTTTAGCCAGTGCAATAAGGTGTGAAAATAAAATAAAGGTTATGCGCATTGGAAAGGAAGGTTCAAATGGATTCCATTCACAGCCAGCCTGGTTACCTACGTGACAAATCCTACCTACAAAGAAACTACTAGAATATATATGTGTTAGAAGATGCCACAAGATATAAGATCATGAGATAAGACTCAGTGAAATTTCTACACACTGCACATGATTTTAAAATGGGATTAGAAAGGCGTCCATTCACAGTAATACCAAAAACATTCAATACCTAGAGATAAATAAACAAGAGACATGTAAAATCCATTAGGCTAAAAACTACAAAATATTACTGAAATTAAAAATCTAAATAAATTGAAGCATATACTCATTGAAAAATCAGAAGATGTCAGTATTGCTTGCATGTTAATCATCTCTACGTTGATCTGTGGACTCCATGCCATTCCAATCATAGCCCCAGGAGGATTTTTAAAGACAATAACAAGCTGATTCTAAAACTTATATGGAAATGCGGACGTGATTGAGTACCTAGAACATCCTGGGAGAGAAGAGCAGGGTTCAGTGTCAGGCACTAATTTCAAGATTCATCGGACATCCTAGAGTCAGCATGGGGGAGTCATCCTAGAGTCGGACATCCTAGAGTCAGGCACTGGTGTCGGACGAGATCAAGAAACAGAACAGGGAGACTGGAACACACCCATATTTATAGACTCAGTTCGAGTCTGATTAACAAATGATGCTGGAAAAACATATCAAAATTGGGGTGGGAGGTGAAGTGAAAGGAACTATCACTTCACTCCTCATAAAGAATTAAATTAAGGCTGCTCGAGGTGGCACATGCCTATAATCCCAGCAGCTCAGGAGGCTGAGGCAGAAGGATCACGAGTACAAAGCCAGCCTCAGCAAAAGTGAGTACCTAAGCAACTCAGTGAGATCCTGTCTCTAAATAAAATACAGAATGGAGCTGGGATGAAGCTCAGTGTTGAGGACTCCTGAGTTCACTCCTTAGCACCCCTCAAAAATTAAATTAAGAATGATCGTGGAACAAAATATAAAAGGCAAAAATTATAATATCTCAGACCACATTGAGAATATCTTCACCAGAAATATTGATGCCCAGGATTTCTTAGGCAGGATACAAACAAAATGATGAATTACACGCTATTGTGATTTAGAACTTCTCATCAAATGACTTTGTGAAGAAAAGGGACCAGCCAAACCTACGTCAGAAAACGGCCTTATTTACAGACATTCAGACAAACAAGACCCCTGCAAGTTGAATTTTAAAAGAGAAACCATCCAATAAGAAAGAGGCAGAGGCTGAGCACCCTATGAGGAGAGATGGAGCAGTGGCATATCCTCCTCCAGAGCACATGCGGCAGGAGGGAGGGTCTTGGTGGCCCGTGGTGACCCTGCTCTAGAGGACCTCCAGCACTGCCCTGCGCTCACACTGGCACTCCCAAGGCAGGGCTTGGCCCTGGGCTCTTCCCGCCCTGCCCTCGACAGCCTTGAGGCCCACAGTGCTGGTGGGACGAGGGCCAAGCTGGACTCGGCTCCAGGGGCAGCTGAGGAGGGTGGAGGCACCTGGCCACCAGCTGCTGTGACTGGCCTGTGATGAAAGCCACCAGGAGCTGCCACCCAATGCATGCAGAAGCGCTAGGGGCAGAGCTCCAGGAGTGCAGGGCTGCCACCCGCCCGGGTGAAGGTCCCCGGAGGTGCCGGCTGGTGGCCCAGGGAGCAGGGCAGGGCAGGTGAGGAGGCCACAGCGTGCAGAGCAGCTGTGACCATGCACCGGCTGCAGAAGCGGCGCGTCATCACCGTGGTCCCTCTGCCCCGTCTTGTCATGCAGGACAGGCTGTCGGGAGTGTGAGTGGTGGGACTTCCCACCACAGCAGCTGGGTTTCAGGAGGGCAGGAAAGACCCTGCGAGGCCCTGACTTCCTCTTGTGGCTGTGATGGCTTAGATGAGGTGGCCCCCGAAGCTCACGGTGAGACAGCAAGAAGGTTCAGAGGAGAAATGAGGGGACATAGGTGGCCTCCACCCCATCAGGGAACCAAGCCCCATGGGATTGACTGAGGGGTGACCGGAGGCCGGTGGGGTGTGGCTGGAGGAGGTGGGGTTGGGGTGTGGCCTTGGGGTACATAGCTATATCTGGCCAGTGCCCCCCCCCCCCCGCTTCTCATCTCCTGTGAGCTGCTTCCCTCCGCTGCACTCTTCTCCGTGATGTTCTGCCTCACCTCCAGCCCTGAGCAATGGAGCGGCCTTCTATGGACAGAGACCTCTGAAACCATGAGCCTCTGAATAAACCTCTTCTCCCTACGATTGTGTGGGTTGGGTCCTTTAGTCACAGCAGTGAAAAAGGTGACTAAAACAAGAGCAAAGGACTCAGTGCTCTCAGGTGTAGGAAGCATCATTATATGTCCCTTAGGCAGACAGGTGACCTTGTCTTAGTCTTTATTTGACGCTAATTATGGTATAAAGAGATGCAGGGGAGTGCCAAGTTGACTCAAGTAGACTTGTAGCGGTTGATTTTAACTTGGAGGGTGTTTGGGGACGATATTAGCATTTAAATCAGTAAACTTTAAGTAAGCGAATGGCTCAGGTAGGTGGGCCGAATCCAATCAGTTGAAGGCCTGAAGAGAACAGAAGGCCCAGGATCCCCTGGCCAGGGGCATCCCCACCGGGCGCCTTCAGACTTCCTTGTTCCCCTGGCCTCCAGCCTCTGGCCTTGCTGTGGATTCAGACTGCCAGTCTCCATGGTCACGTGAGCCAGTTCTTTGGATTAAATACACACACACACACACACATGCACACTGGTTCTGTATTTTTGGACAACTCTAATGCAGCTTCTGAACAGGCTGGGAAAATAATCAAAAGCTTCTTACAAAGTCAAACACACACAACCCAGAACCCAGCGATTCCTCTATTAGGTATTTACCTGGAAACATGTTTCTAGACGCTCTTGTGCACGAAATCTTCAGAGCATCTTATTCATAATTTATTTGAAATGGTCCAAATTCTATTGATAGGAAAATAAGGTGCGGTATTTTCACAAAATGGAAAACTATTCAGCAATCAGATAAATGACTGCTTCATCCAGAAGCTTGACCTGGCAGTCAGGGGTCCCCAGAAGCAGGCCACACAGACACGTGCACACACCTCCAGACACAGGGGGAGACATCACAGGAATCTGCTCGAGCATCCTGGAGCCCAGGAAGCCCCAGGATGAGCTGTCCGCAGGTGGGAGAAGCAGGGCCTCAGTGGGGGACAGTCTGTGTCTGGTGGGCTGAGACCCAGAAGGTGCGTGCTGGTCACAGGAGTTCTGATGTCCAAAGACAGCAGGAGGTGGACACCTCCTCAGGAGACAGAGTCCGCCCTGGCTTCACCTGTGCCAGTCCAGCAGACCCACAGTGGATAGCGGGGTGCCCACCCACAGTGGTGACCACAATCTCTTCACTCCGTCCACTGATTCAGACGCTGATCTCCAGATACAAAGTCAAGGACACACCTAGACAGTGCTTCACCAGAGACCTGGGTATTGCTCACACCAGTCACGCCCACGCTGCAAACCAGCCGTCACAGTAAGTGCGTGCCAGACACCCCGCTGGGCGAGTGTGCCCCACATCAAGGGAAACACACTGTCAGTTCCCTCTGTACAAAATGCCGAAGCAGGAAAGCTGCAGTTTAAAAAGTCAGGAAGATTCTCGGCCCTGGAGCCGCGAGCTACCTGGGAGGGGGCGCGAGGGAACTTTTTGGGGGTAAAAACCTTCTGTCTTTCCAGAGGGGAGGGGTCTCGGTGGATTGACGTATTTATCACAGTTACACTGTGGGTGACACTGTGCGCCAATCCCCTTTGAAAAGAATGGAACTCATGTGACCTCCAGCCAGGGGGTTGCTGTGCCGGGAGGCCACGCTTCTGAAGCCACTCCACTGGGGCCCACTTGGAGGACAGAGGACCAGGGGAGTGACCAGGAGGCTCGCTGGAGCATCTGTGTGAACATACTTCTGTAAGCAGGGTGGACAGACGGACAGACACACACACACAAACACACTCCCTTGATCTCTCCACTAAAGGACAGAGAAGAAATGACACAGTCACAAGCAATGACTCAGTGCCCAAGAGCTTCTCAACACCCAGGTGTCTACACGCCATTCTCCGTCCAGGGGACCGGGAGGGAGAGCCGACGGCTGGGCGGGAAGAGGGCGCAGGAGGCAGCAGGGGCCTATACACGGTGCCCCAAAGTCGTCACTCAGATCACAGGAAAGCACCCGCAGGCACAAGAGCCAGCCTGAGGGCTCCTCCCAGACCAAACAGGGACAGCCAGAGGGCGGGGCTGGCGCTGAGGCAGGGCACTCGCCCGCGTGGGCAAGGCCCCATCGGAGCCCCACACCGAGGAACAGTGGCAGTCAGAGTGATAAAGTAGAGGATAGGAGCCCGGTTACAGCCCATTCTCTGAATTAAGGGTGCGTCAGTCCATGCTGCGGAGACAGCAGACAGGGGGGCGGGAAAGCTGCTTCTTACAACCAAATGACACCCCAAAATCAGAAGAGAGGACACAGTCGGATCACCCGTGGGTGCCCATAGGGGACAGGGAAAGTTTGATGAGGAACAAAATACAGTTATGTGAGTCAGAATTAAATCCTGCAAAATGTGCAAAGTCACAATGGAGCACTCAAAACCCACCTGAAGGAAACGTCCAGAACCAACATCACCAACACTGAGCCAGAGCTGAGCGACACCGGGAACAGCCAGTGTGTCACCAGGAACAGCCAGCATGTCACTGGGAATACCCCGTGTGTCACCGAGAAGCAAACCTCGTACAGAGACGGTTGGCAGAACAGTGCCATTGACAAAGGCTGGTCAAGAGACCCAATGAGTCTGGAGACTCAGGACTACGTGCAGGCGTGATCCTGGACCTGAAAAATGGCAGGGAGCAGTGGCATTGGGGACCACCGCTGGGACAGACCCTGGGTCAGAAAGCAGCGTCTCATTTCCTGATTTTGAACCCTACTGTGGTCGTCTAAGACAATGACCTCGTTCTTGGGAAATACAGACTTAGCCGAGCCTGGTGGTGCACACCTGTCATCCCAGTGGCTCAGGCAGGAGGATGGCGAGTTCAAAGCCAGCCTCAGCACCAGTGAGGCCCTAAGCAGCCCAGTGAGACCCTGTCTCTAAATAAAATACAGAATAGGGCTGGGGATGGGGCTCAGTGGTCGAGGGCCCTGAGTTCAATCCCCAGTAGGAAAAAAGACAGACAGAAATACAGACTTAAATACATAGTGGTCAGCAGGTGTGGTGTCCCAAGACACCCCAAGAGATTCAGAGAGAACTTAAGAACAGACAAGCAGCAGGAAGCGAAGGGGGAGAGGGTGCTGGTGTGAGGTGCTCCCGGGGTCCAGCACCCTTTCGCTGGCTGTTGGGCTTCCTGGGGGTTTGAAACTACATCAGAATACAAAGGCACAGTCACAAAGGTGCAGTCATAAGGATGACTGAGGGCTCAGGTCTACACATGATCGGGAAAAGAGTTGTCGTGCTAGTGAAAAACAACTGTCCTCTATTGTTAACAATGAGACTGCATGTGATTAATGACAGATGTGACTGCTGTCAACCTGGCTTTTCAAATATTTTTTTTTTTTAAATAATTAGCAACTTCCTAAAAACCAAAAAAAAGTGCAGAGTTTGACACTGAGAGGGGGGAGAGGGGACAACTTTAGCCCTGAACAAACAACAGAATGCAAATGCTGATATAACCAGGGCGTCACTCGGGAGAAACGCTGCACTCAAACTCAACTCTGAGAGGGGACAGAAGGCGCTGGGGTGTACTGGATCACAGTCAGGTGTCTAGGGGTTCTCGGCGTTCCCACCACCCTGGAGCCGGGGTTGGCACGGCTCCTCCCCAGGGGCGCAGCTGTCTGGGGACCCTCCGTCTCTCCGCAGTCTGTGGTTCGCAGCCCGCGGAGCGCGCGCACCAGGTCCCGCATCTCCAGGAACCCCCCACCTGCCGCACCTCAAGCGCCGCCTCACGGGGACAGGGGGGACACAGCACCGCGGCCCAGGCTGTGGCTCAGCCTCGCACCCGCAGCGTTTCACAGCTGACCCTGCGCAATGACGTCCCACGTGGGCGAATTCACAAAATGCACCTCGGGTTTCTCTCGAGGGAGTACTTCCCCCCCTCCAAGTTTAAAAGAAGAAAGCCTTGGATTAATTTCCAGAATTTCCTCAACTCTAAGATTCTACTTCTCTAAATATAATAAAATTAATCAAATAATAAAGTCATGGTCATCCTGGGGTAGAGATGGACAGAGGCAAGCCGCCTAGGGGAGGCCTGGGAGGTCGCCTGGGAGGTCACCCGGGAGACCCAGACAGACAGGGGACATCAACATAGCAGTCCAAGGGCAAAAATTAAATTACCCAAAGAGCAGCTGGTGACTGCCCGCCACAATTATGCTGTGTGGAAAAATAAAAAGGCCTCATAATCCAATTATTTTAAGGCAATTTTTATAAACTTTTGAAAGTTGGTCCAAAAGCACTAAAAGTACAACTGGAAAAATGAATTACTTAAATACTGTATTGACATGGTACAATCAACATTTTTTTTAACTGAGAAATGATGGAATCAAAAGAGCCTTATATTGTAATTTCAGAATCAACTAATTAGATATATTCATTGGTATATTTTTTTGCATACACTATTGGTAAATCATTTCTCCGTATTAGCAATGAAAAATGGGAAATTTAAATATAAACAACAACAAAATTTAGACTAGCACCCAAAATCGCAACATTCAGGAAGAAATCTGACCAATATGTGTGTTATTTGCATGATAAAAATTACAAAATACTGGGCTGGGGCTGGGGCTCAGTGGTAGAGTGCTCACCTGGTCCGTGTGAGGCACTGGGTTCCATCCTCGGCACCACACAAAAATAAATAGATAAAATAAGTTAAAAAATAAAGGCAAAAAACTTTAAAAATACTGATGAACAAAATCAAAAGATGCTAATAAATGAAGAGAAGACCATGTTCGTGTTCGTGGTTTGGAAGACTCAGTGTTGTAAGGTGTTGCTTCTCCCCAGATCCAGCTATGATCCCAGTCAGAAATCCAATAGCAATTTTTGTCACAATCAATGAAATGATTCTAAAGTGTATATGAAGAAAAGCAAAGAAATGAGAAAATAACAACTTTCTGAAAAAGAAGACCAAAGTTAGAGGTTCGCACCGTCTGGTTTCAAGGTGAATCTATGGTCATCCAGGCAGCAGGCTGTGGAGAAAGGAGGTGCCCACAGAGTGGATCAGAGAGATGCCAGAGGAGGTGCCCAGGCACGAGGCCGGTGGGTTCTTCACCAAGGTGCAGAAGGGATTCAAGGAGAGGAAAGTCTTTCCAGGAAATGGTGCTGGACATACATCCAGGTGTAAAAACAGGCAGCCTCTACAAAAACAAACCGCAGGCTGGATGTCCCTCCCTAAACCACAACCTCTGCAGAAAGAAAACCCACAGGAACTGAGCACAGTGGCCCACACCTGTCATCTCAGAGGCTCGGGAGGCTGAGGCAGGAGGATATCGAGTTCAAAGCCAGCCTCAGCAAAAGCAAGGTGCTAAGAAACTCAGGGAGACCCTGTCTCTAAATAAAACACAAAATAGGGCTGGGGATGTGGCTCAGAGGTCCAGTGCCCCCGAGTTCAATCCCCAGTACCCACCCCCTCCCAGAAAAAGAAAACACACAGGAAAATCTCTCCCACCCTGGGGTGAACAAAACCCACTAAGATCCCATGTGATCTAACAAAGAAAAAATGGACAGATTGAACGTCCTTACACTAGAAATGTCTGCTTAAGAAATTGCAAAGACAAGCCACGTGTATGGAATGTTTGCACCACATATGTCTGATGAAGGACCTGCATCCAAAATGCATGAAGAACTCTCAAAACTCAAAAATAACAGCCCAAATAGTCCACTCTAAACCTTGGTGTTATGCATAAGACTTGAACACTTCACCCAAGAAGGTATATAGAAGTCAAATACACACAGGAAAGGGTGCCCACCCTCAGGAGTCACTAGGAAAGTGCAGACTCGGACCCCAGTGAGGTGTCGCCATCCTTAGAAGAAAAGCAAAACAAACAGCAAAATCCCCCATTGCCGCCCCGGCTGCAGAGCAACTGGAAATCCTGCCACGGCCACTGCCAAGGTGACCCTACGGCCTCTTTGGGAAGCCTCTTTAAGTTAGGTGCATGTTTGTCCTTGACCCAAGAGCCCCAAACCCAGGTACTTATCCAGAAGTGCAGACGCACACCCTGCAGTCACACAGCAGTGCAGTACAGATGAGCCCGGGGTCACCCACGCACACACCCCCAAACTGGGACCAACCCCCTGCCCCTCAGCGGGTGAGCAGGTGAGCAAGCCGTGCACCCACCTTGAGGAAGCGCCTCCTGCCCTGCAGAAAGTTATGAGCGAGGAAACCGGCAACTCACTAGTCCCACACACCTTAGGGGAGGATAGAAGCCACCTCAAGAGGTGACATCCTGAAGGATTCCCCTTACCTGCCATCCCAGAATAGGAGAGCCACAGGTTGGTAGTGGCCGGAGGCTGGAGGCCCTTGCGGGCACAAGCGCGTGGTGTGGGCATGAGGCCCTGCCCGGATGTCGGTGTCACACACCCTGTGTCTGGACCAGGGCATGTTGAATGGTGAGCCGCACTGGACTTAAGTTACAGCTCAGTACAGCTGTCCTCCACACACTGGGCGACAGCAGCACAACAGAGATGAAAACAAAACAGGGTCCAGCCCATTAAGTCAGGAACAAGGCTCAACACAGGCTCCCGATGGTGGACACGCACGGTGCCCCTGAGCCCCTAGACAACACTGATCGCCTACAGCGCTCACGAGCTACGGGACAAAAGCCACAGTGCATAGAGGCACAGCGATGAGCACATACCGTGGGGACGGGGCCAAGAACTCGGAGTCAGAAACACCCGCTCTGGTGGGTGCAGGACACGCAGCCTCTTTAAAGGGAAATCAAAGGACTCTTCAATGACAAGAAGAGCAAACTCAGAAGAGAAACACAAAGAGCACGTGGATGTCAAACAGAAAACCCCCTCAGCAGGCCACGTCCTGGCTGGGCACTCCTGACCCACCTCCCATGGGTGACTGGCCCTGTGTCTCCAAGTCCCAACAGGGTGAGCACGATCCAGGGCGCAGTTAGTCAGCTATGTTGGTCTCCTCCTGCAGCCTTGGGTACGTCCTCGCTGAACTCTACTTATCAGCCAAGAGCCATAGCTCTATTTAAAAATGTCTACGTGACACACGATAATTGTGTAGGTACGAGAGCTTTCACTTCTTAGAACTGTAGAGGAAGAAAAATTCACGAATGAAAGGCCATTAGGAAGGCCATGAATAGGTACCCGGCCTTCTGACTCCGTCACTCCTGCTGTCATGGTTAATCCACACACACATTCTCCTGAAGTGTCAACAAGACATTCCAAGATCAATTAATGGGATCAGTCATTGAGATAATGGAGAGTCCAAAAAAAAAAAAAAAAAGAGGGCAATGGTGAGGCACGTGGCCAGGTGGCCATGTGTCCAGTGCTCCAAGTGACCACTCTTCTTCACCAAACACAGACAGAGAAAATGGACTGGGGGAGACCCTCGAGAACCCGGCGGCAAGAAGGTTCTCTCTGAGCCCTTCCCTGGCTGGGTGCATTCCCGCTCTTCAGGACGACTTTCCTGCACATGGGTAGAAAAGTGAGACTACTGGCGAGGCCACAGGCAGACCCTGGGCAGGATGCGGTCAGTTCTTTTACTTGTCACACTCGTGTACCTGCCCGACAGTGAAGGACACTGGCAATACAGACAGATTTAAAATGCCCCGTGATGAAACAGAACCATTATCAAACACGCTGTCGGACTCAGGCTCCCTCAGGGACTTTTCTGAGGACCACTGTGCATACAAAGTCTGGGCCTCGGTGCACGTCGCAGACCAAAGGTGACCAGGGCAGAAAGGGCCAGGGCCAGGATCTCCAGGAGAAGACTCGGGCAGGGCCAGCCATCGGACTCGGTGTCCACCACATGACGACTCCCGAGCCGTGAACTCAGGTGCCAACACCCTCCTGTTGGGCGCGTTGGCTTTCAGTGCAAGTTTACTGAAATCAGGAGACTCTACCTGTGGCATGAGGCTGCAAACGCAAGCCCAGGGGCTCGCAAGCAGCTGTGATCTCACTGGAGACCCCCACAGGTGTGCTTGGTGGCCTTGCAGTAAGTGCTGACTTCCTTTTGTAGGGGACAGAGGCTGATGATAACCCTTCAGGGGCATCGCTTCCCGGCCTCCGGGTCCCCAGCCACTCGGCCAGTCCCCTCCTAAATCACCCTCAGGCTGCTGCCAGATCTGACCAGGCCCTGCCCCTGCTTTTAAGCTTTTCCTTGGTGCCCAGAGGACATTATCTCAAGGCCCCACAGCCCACACCTGGCGCTGACCCCCCTCCCACAGAAATGCAGGGGCCCTGTCCCCATGAGCCACCTGGTCAGGTTCAATGCAGAGGCCCCTGTGCCCCACGCACCGTGTCCACACACCACATCTACACTCTCAGTCCCCTCCCCAGGCTAAGGGCCTGGTCCCTCACCGGTGTCCCCAAGGCCCTGGGTTCTTCCCATCTTCCAGTCATTGTATCATGTTATTGCAACTCTCTATTTCACGAGCAGATAGTGTGGTGACGAATTCTAAATACACACCACAGGGTATCGAGTGACAAGGGTCCTCCCCTGCCTTCCGGTCACTCTCCAGGCAGCCCTGTCCCTGCTCCTGCCCCTCTGTGGGGCGTGGGGCAGGGTCTGCACTAGTTTCCAACGCCACAGCCACATGGGGTAAGTGAGCCCGGGGTGGGGCCAAAATGACCGTCAATATAGATAATTAATAACGGGATCCAATCGGGAAGGTGGGGCTGGTTGGAAAGAAAGTCACAAGCTGCCCTCCTCCCCTGCTCCAACCTGTTGCTAAGGTAACCTGCCCCCCCAATGGCTCCTCCCTGCAGGGAGTCCTGAGAGTTAAGTGACACCTTGGGTTGTTACCTCCTGCCTGGGTCACTCCACCCTCAGTCCTCTCCCTGCCCATTTGGTCGTCACCTTTTGGCTCACCCCAGCCACTGGGCAGGTAAGAAGGATGGGGAGGGGGGATAGAGGGCAGAAGGACAAAGACAACCTAAGCTGTAGAAAAGGGTCAGGAAGCCCCCACGTCTTTGGACACCTGCTGTGGCCCCTTCTGCGTCCCGGGAAGCCCATTACTATTCTTTAGATAAATTTGCTTCCTCTGCCCACCTCCCCATGTCTCCGGCGCTGAATCTTCACATCTGGGAAATGGAACTAACTGTCTGTACCAGGAGGACTGCAGGAGCCCTGCTTCCCAGGGCCCATGCCCCGTCCACCCAGTGTCCACGCACCACCCACAAAGTGGCCATGTGGTGTCCACGCACCGTCCACGCCAGCCCCTGAGTCCCGTCACTGCTGAGATCTCTCCAGGCCCTCTCGGCTGTCATGGATCCCTGTGGTGGCTGACTGTCAGCCCATCCCAGGGGCAGCTCAGTGTACAGACTGACCCATGATGGGCACTTAGGTTGCTTCACAGACTGTTTTTACGAAATCGCTGCAACGTATGACCCTGTGCACGTCGTGGCTCCTGTGTTCCAGGACTCCCGCGAGACAGACCTCGAGGGGGGCTTCTGTGTCCCAGGTCCCATGGACATCCTGTTATTGGCACAGCCCCGAGCACAGGGGCCCTGGTGTGCGAGACCTGCTTGCCCCGGACCCCTGCAGCGGGTTGCTGGCCTGCTTCAGGCCCACAGCCACCCCCGAGTGTCTCCTCAAACTTCTGAATCTTTTCTTGCCAATTTGAAACATTAAGACACTTTGTTTTGTTTTTTTTTGTTTGTTTTTGTTTTTGTTTTTGTTTTTTTAGAGAGAATTTTTAATATTTATTTTTTAGTTCTTGGCGGACACAACATCTTTGTTGGTATGTGGTGCTGAGGATCGAACCCGGGCCGCACGCATGCCAGGCGAGCGCGCTACCGCTTGAGCCACATCCCCAGCCCCATTAAGACACTTTGATCGCGCTCCGATTTTGAGTGAGGATCAGATCCTCCCTCCCGTTTGAGTCCCCGCTCTTCCTCCTCCACGGCCCGCCCTCCTGCAGCCCTGGCCCCTGGCTACCTGCCTGTGGTCTCCTGCTCACACCTGTCCAGGGCTCTTGGTTGCCAGCCAGCCGTGCTGCTCCTGGGCCCCTTCCAGCTCCCCACCTCTCAGCTGCTCAGCTGGAGAGACTCCTGGCCCCCTCTGGGTGACCTCTGTGGTCCTTCTCTGGCTCACTGTCCTGTCCCTGGGGCTGATGGAAAAACCTCTAGCATTTCCCCTGCTTGGCATGCCCGGCCTCTAGAATGGACAGCTCAGAGCACGCTGAGGAAGGGGCCCCTCTTCCAGTGCAGCGTGTGGCCCCGCTTCCTGACGTGCCCCTCCCTAGGCCACAGGCCGCTGTTGGTCTCTCCCGCTGACCGCAGCCCCATGCTGGGACTCACGCAGCGCAGCACGTGCTTGGCTAATGTGACAGGGGAAGGGCCGTGTGGCTTGTGGGACACCGCAGAGGGTTTCAGAAGAAGGGAGGTGCACCCTGGACGTACTGAGGTGGTGGACCCCCCCGAGGGCCAGGAGAGGGAGGGAGGAGCGAGTGCACAGAGCAGGAAGTTCGAGTTCCTGCAGGGAGGCGGCCAAGGTAGGCCTGTCACCATGGGGTGGCTGTGCGGGAGGCCTGGACCTCAGCCAGCAGGCCCAGGGGCTGTTCCCCACAGGACCAGTGCTCTGTGTCTGTCAGTTACACAATACTTCATGTTTGCTGAAAGCTTCCAAGTGCCAAAAAGCCTGCTGGGGGAGGGTTTTAACATAAGTGGCAACTGTTTTGCAAAAAGTAAAAACCCACCTCTCTAATGCAGAGCTGAGGACTTCAGAACAGGGATCCTTCCTCCTAAACAGCAGGCCCTGTTCCCGCCCCAGGGCACTCTGCAATATGATACTCCTGTGTCGTGTGTCACCAAGCCTGTCCCCAGATGGCCTTTGCACCCTGTCCCCTTCCCTGACTCAACCTAAAACAGGCAGTGTTGATGCCTACAGACCAACAGTGCCCGTTCACTGCCACCCTGCAGGTTCCATTAGACTGTGAGGGGGCTGCTACCCCATGACCTGTCACTCGGCCCAACCCACAGGGATGTTCACCTGTCACTCACACCATGGTTCCTATGACAGGAAGACAGAGGATTTCCCCTGTGTGGACTAGTACATCACACAACAGTTGTCGCACTAAGAAAATAACCATTCAATATGCAAATGGCTCCTGACAGTAAGTGCTATAAATAAGGGTTTTATACTAAGGTTGAAATCATTTTGCACTTGTTATGGTTTGGATGTGAGGTGTCCCAAAAGCTCATGTGTGAGACAGAGCAAGAAGGTTTTCAGGAGAAATGATTGGGTTGGGAGGGTCTTAACCTAATGGGTGAATTGATCCTGATGGTATTAACTGAGTGGTAACTGGAGGCAGGTGGGCGTGGCTGGGGCAGGTGGGCGTGGCTGGGGCTGGTGGGCTGGTTGGGGGCGTGGCCTTGCATCTGTGTCTGGAGGGCGGAGTCTCCCTCTGCTTCCTGATCACCAGGTGAGCTGCTTCCCTCTGCCACACTCTTCCGCCTTGATGTCCTGTCTCACCTCGCACCCCAGGAATGGCGCTGGCCTACTATGAACAAAGACCTCTGAAATCAGAGCCCTCAAAACCACTTTTCCTCCTCTATGTTGTGCTGGTGGGGACTCTCAGTCTCAGCAGCTAAGTAGCTGACTAGCACAGCCCTGAAAATGAACATAAAGAGCAATTCCTCTGGCACAAGGTGCTGGACACTTCAGAATCATGGCGAGGAAACCGCACAAGAGACCCTCTGTAGTCACACAGAACCCAAGCTCCAGTCGGGAGACCACGCTGAAAGGACCCTGGCAGCCTCTGCCTTGCCCACGAGTGCCCGGTGAGCCCAGGGAGTGGGCACAGCAGGAACGCTCCCCAAGGCCTGTGCAGGGGCACCTCAGACACCACCACAGGTGCTCAAGTCCCTGGTGTGAAAACACATGGACCAGGGTTGGCACAGAAGCCACGCACACCCCCTGTGTAGGCCAGCTCGTCCCTGGAGGACTCACAGCACCTGGCGCAAGGCTAATGCCGTTACTGGCTGTGACACCGTGCTGTCCAGGGGGTGATGACAAGGAGAAGCCTGCACTTGGCTCTGGTGACCTCAACTACAGACATGGCGGCCCTGGACCCTGCAGAGGAGGCTCAGGACAGGGTCAGAACAAGAGCAGGGTGTGATACAACTGTCCCCAGATTCCCATGGGACGGCAGAAGAGGACCGGAGACAGAAACTGCTGAGCGATCTAGGCAGGAGCCAAGGTGTCGGAGGGGGCCATGACAGGGCAGAGTGATGGAGAGAGAGGTGGCAACGAGGTGGCAGTGCTTGGGAGGCTGGTGGCATGGATATTGCTGGCGCCTTTTGGCCAAATTTATTGTGATATTCAGAAACAAAAAAGCGGAGCAGAAAGATTTGAAGAACTTGAAAGGCAGGAGGGCAACTGGGGAAAACTGGGAAGTTGCAGTTGTTGAGACACTACTGCCACACTGAAGGAATGCTGAAGACTGCCCAGGGACCAGAAGGAAGACGGCCTGAGGGCACCGCAGGAGCTGGCCGACCACAACCCTCAGCTCCAGGAAGTAAAGGTCAACATTCCCGGAGAAGAGGCACCTTCCTGCACCAGGGCCTGGGAAGTTCTTTCAACTGCTCAGCCACCCAGACACTCAGAGGCTGCTGCAACCAGGGTCCCTGGGGGCTTGGCCACTGCTCCAGATGGCCGCAGACCCTGGCGTCAACCACGTGGGGCTGGTTCTGCAGGGCAGCGGGACGCTGGGGTCAGGAGGTCCTGGAGGCTCCGCCAGGATTTCACAGGAAGCCTGGGAGGCTGGGCAGAGGGAGCAGGGTCGGAGCCCCCGCTGGCCCCTTCCCAAGGGAATTTTTGACAGTCTGTTACCAGGACCAGGAAGGACATGGCACAAAGGCAAAAGGTCAGCTCCTCTAAGTGACAACAGTCCTACTGTGCGCACCATCACAGGGGACCTGCCATTCTTATGCTGAGGAGGATGGGGGGACTGAGTTCTCCACAAGCCTCAGTAGCTCTATTCCCAACCACTCCAAACTGGAAACAACCCCGGTGTCCGTGACCAGGTGAACCGTGGCGTGTCCACACAGAGGAACACTGTTCAGCAGCGAGAGGGGCAGGACACCGTGCTCCATCAGACAAGCCAGGCACAAAGGAGTGCGTCCCGTTCCAGCCTGTCTGGGTGAAGTTCTGGAAAGGGCCCACTGAACCCGTGGAGGCTGAACGTAGGTCCAGGCTGCCCGGCTGGGCAAGGTGATGCCAAGAGCCAGAGTGTGCTTTGTAAAGGGCGACGACAGCCGGAAGGACTCAGCTGCAGGTGCGGGGAGCACAGGGGGGGAGACTCGGCCTCTGTTCTCCACACCGATGCCCCTTGCTGTTTGCATGTGGGCCCATAAGGTTGCTCGAAGGCACACACCGGCGCAGACCCTCTGCACCAGCACACAAGCGACACCTGGAGTCTCCCACACGCGCATCTCCTGGGAAGGAATCAGGTGTTTGCTGAAAAGACCAACCTGAAAAGCAGCAGGGGAGCAACACTCCCACACCCAAACCCCCGAACTGTTCTTCCGAGCCTCTCCAGCTCCAGCTCCAAACTCACCCGTTGGTTTAAGGCCAGAACCACAACCCAAAGTGCCTTCCATCTTCTCAAACAGTCATTACCTACAGGCTCAGGAGGGGGATTCCCAAGACCAGCGATGATTTTTTACTTTGATCTTTCACCCATGACCAAAAAATGAAAATTTGAATTAAAAAAAAAAAAACTCCAAAAATAAGAGCATTTTGCCAGGTAAGGACGCTGGTGCTCCACACGCTGTCCTGGTTTCCCTTCGGTGTCCCAGGGTTATGAACAGTCTCTAAGGGACGGCGCATGTCCTGCTGGCCTCTGCTGAAATTGCTGTCCTGACCCAACTAGAAGGAGTGCCCTGGGGGGAGCCACAGGGAGCCCTTGGATGAGGACAGGACTCTTGGCCTCATGCAGATGCCAAGGGCCTGGCGGGACCCCACGTGGCCCTGTGCACCCACACCACCTCGACCCCAGGAGCAGGCTCACCGCCCAACACGGCAGCCTCTGCAGTCCCCACTGAGCCTGAGGACACTGAGCCCACCCTCCACACACATCCTGCCCGCCACCTCTGCGTGGACACGAGACAACTGCACATCCCGTGGCTCCACCTTCGCAATCTGGGATGCAAGGACTTCTCCCCATCCCCAGTCGCTCCCTGGTCCAAAAGCCGGCCTCAGCTCTCAGGGCCTCCCCCTCACCCCCTCCCCATGCTTCCAAAACAGCCAAACTGACCCTTGACCCTTGACCCACATTGTACTGCCCCAGGGCTCACACTGTCCTAAGCCCTCTCTCCCAGGGACAGCCAGACCTCCCACCTCTGCCCACCCAGCTCCTAGCATCCTCACCCCCCAGCCCCCGCCTCAGGGGGCTGACGGCTCCCCCTGGACATAGCACCCAGAAAAACACAGGGGGCTGGCTCCTCACCTCCCACCCAGGTCTTTGTTCTGTGGTCCTTTCCAAGGCCTACTGCGGACCACAGCACCCCCACACCACCCCCGCACCTCTCCAGGCTGAGCGGTTCTCCAAACATGAGTCCCAATGGGGACAGAATATATTTGCTGGTCTCACACCGCCCCCCCCCCCATCACACACTTTGTTCCCTGAGGCTTTTCTGGCGCCTGGGGTCAGGCATGGCGGAGTTACAAGAAGAAGTATGTTTCTAGCACAATCCACCATCACCGAGAGACTCCTCCCCACTCCCCAGCTTGGGCTTTGACTGGAAGTAGAAAGGCTAAGACAAATCAAGAGGATGTACCAAACCTTCAGAAAGATATTTGCAAAAGAGCCAAAGTCAGAGGTATTTTAAGACACCTTGATCTGCCACCTGGAACATGAGAACCCAGGGAGGACCCTCACCCTCCTCAAAGGACCTGTTACCCTCCACGGCCAGTTGACACAGCTGGTGGATGGCTTCCCAGGCAGGGGGGTCCCTGGCTGCTCCACGTTCTCCAGCAGTAGAGGGGCTAACGTTGCTAGAGCATATGCATTTTTTCCTAAAATACATGTCCCTGGCAGGCAGAGTGACAAAATCCTGTGCAGTGGCAGAGGCCAGCCAATGTGCCAGGCTCGTCCCTTGGCCAAAGAGCTGGTCCCCACATTCACCTCGGGGTTTAAATTCACGCCTTAGAAAAATGACCAGCAGCCCCGACCATGCACCTCAGGGTCTCTGGGCTGTTGAGGTCTGGGGTTTCACAAACACACTTGGTGCCCGTCTTTGGCAGGGTGGCCTGGCAGGCAACAGGAGCGTTCTACAGCCTGATGCTAAGACTTCTCCATGAGCATTTTTGTTTGATGAGGCATTTCCCAGTGAAGGTCTCAGAGCATATTTGATGATGAAATGTCTCTTGAAACAAAGTAGACAAGCTGTGGGGATCCCTGCACACTGCCCCAGACCCTGGGTTTTAGGATGCTGTGCATTGGGTGGGAACTGCACCGTTCATGCTATTGGAAGGGAGGGCGGAAGTCCACAGTGAGCTAATCTCCAAGTTAACCTTTTCAGGTTATAGACAAGGAAGGCACATAACTTCTACTCCAGGATGACCTCCAGCCCTAGCTCTGACTCCTGGGAGTGACGTGAGCCTGGTCTCATTATCTAGTGGCACAGAAACACTCAGCCTGGTGGTAGGTGCACGGGGAGCCATCGGTGTCCTAAGCTAACAGCAACTCCTACCAATCATGGAATCCAAGCAGCCCAGAAAAAATTAATAGCAAAGTTGTGAAAGATAACCTAGATCTGCCAGCCCACGGGTGCAGGCTGCAGCGGCCATCTGCCGGTATTCCTGTGGCTCGAGTGATTGGCGGGTAGGCGTGCAAGGATTGTGTTACACCAACAAGATGTACCTTCTCTGAATTTTTATTTTTTCTGGAAATGATCATTATGGCTGCTTTTAGAACTTGCATAATGAATTGAAGAAAGAAAGAAAAAAAAAAGACGACCAAGTTTTCTCATCGTACTGGTGTAGCCTTTTTATCCTGTTTTATCCTTCTTGCCCAAAACCTCTCGGATGTCCCACATTTTCCAAAATACAGAGGCTGCAGCTCAGGGCAGGTGGCACCTCCCAGCTTGTGCAGACACCAGCGTCTTTCTTCTCTGGGCGGCAGTGTTGTCTCAGGAGCCCCAGTGGACACTGTGCAGAACCCGTGACCTTGAATGACCTTGGTTTCCCCTGTGACCTGCTGCCTCCTGCGGTCCCGCCTCTCAGCTGACAATCCAGTCCGCCATGCTCAGCCCAGGGCTCACTCCCCATGGAGGGCTCTCCTGCCTCTCTAACCCTTTCCGTCACTGGGAGTCCCAGGAGCCCTGGATAATTGATGGCCGGTTCTTTTTCTCCTGGAGAGGCTGGTGGCTCTGAGCCAGAGGAGGTCTCACAGATAAGAGAGGGCGGGAGCCTGGGGCATTTGTCAGGGGAAGGCCCTTCCCTGTGACAGAAGCAAACACTTCCACACAAAGTAGAAACAAAAGGAAAAGAGACAGAGCCAGTTCCCAGGTTCAGATTTCCCTCGGGAAGGCCCCAGGCCGAGGGTTCACTTGCTTGCAGTTGAACCCCAGCCTTTGGGTAGGAAGCCGCCCAGTTATAAGTGTTTTCAGATTCTGCCTGTCTATTCTGTTCTAAAGTAAAACACTACAGTCAATAATTTTGTGAAATATGAAATAGATTGGCAGCTTTGTCCCTTGAAACTGACAAGGAATCGAAAAATGTTCTGCTTGGGTTTCTTAGTATTTTTGTGGTTTAGTGTACATTTTTAACAATAAGTACCTATGATGTATTGGTGTCCACCTTTATTTCTACAGAGACTGCTCATAAATGTTTTCTTTTTTTAAAAAAAAAAGGACCTGTAAGGCAGTAATTTAAGTTTTACCAATGTATTCTTTTTTATCATAAGACATATACTCTTATCTTCAAAGCCTATGGCAAATATAATATTTATGCCTTGGCCCCAAAGAACCAAATATAATTGATGCATTCTGTCCAGGTAAATGTTCTTTTAAATCAAAAGGATTCAGATCCTGCTGGGGCTGGGCCTGGGCCTGGGGCTGGGCCTGGGGCTGGGCCTGGGGCTCAGTGGTGGAGTGCTAGCCTAGCATGCAGGAGGCCCTGGGTTCGATCCTCAGCACCACATAAAAAGCTTCAGATACTTAGGAACAAATTTACTAAGATGGAGAAGGCTGAAAACTACAAGGCAGTGTTGGGAGAAATTAAAGAAGACCTGGGCCAGAGGAGGAAGTGGAGCTGGTTCATGTTCAAGGACTGGAAGGTTTGATGGCGTTGAGATGGTGATTCTCCCCAGATGGCTGTAAAGATTCAAGTCAACCTCGGTCAAAGCCCCAGAACCATTTGTTTCCTAGAAATTAAAAAACTGATGCTAAAAAATTCATATGGAAATCAAAGGACCAGAATACCCAAGCTTGGGGGTGGGAAGGACACAGTGGGGATTGTCATTTCCTGCTTCCTAAGCTGGCCCAAAAGCTGTCCTAACTGACACAGGGAGGACCTGGCATGAGGCCAGACAGGCAGGTAAATGGCTCAAATCAGGAGTCCAGAGATAAGTCCTGACATTTATGGTCAGTTACTTTTCAACAAAGATGACCGAGACAATCAATCCGCTGGGAAAAAGAAAATCTTTTTTGACAAATGCTTTTCAGAGAACTGGATACCCACCTGCAGAGGAAAGGCCACCTGAGACCTCTGCCTCACCCTGTGGGTAAGAAGATACTCAAAATCAACCAGAGACCTAAATGTACAAGCTAACACGAAAATACTTCTAGAAGAACAGAAAAAAGCTTTACGCATTTCAGTTAGGCAGAACCCTCTTTGGTAATGACCCTGAAGTATGATTCAGAAGAGAAAACGTATAAAGTGAACCTTGTCAGTATTCAATCTTTTGTGCTTCAAGTCATCATTAAGAAAATGGAAATGAGCAGACACCACGTGGAAGGAAATATCTGTAAGCCACATGTATGACAAATAACAAGAGACAGAGGTGATCCCAGGTTTCAGATGGGCAAAAAAAGTTGAATAGACATTCCACCAACAAAGTACTCAAGTGGCTATGAGCACAAACGTGTAATATCATCATTGTGAGGGAAATACAAACCGAGACCACAGGGAGACACCAGGTCACTTCCACTGGACGGTTATAGCCAGAAAGAGCCATGCCCAGTAGCTAGAGGATTTGGTGCCTGGAGCTCTGGGGTCTGACCTGGGAACCTGAGCCAGTACAGCCCCCTCCAAAACAATGTGGTCATTCCTGGAAGATCAAAGGCAAGTTGCAAGCCTGTAGTTGCCCTCCCAGGTGCACACCCAAGAGAAAGGAAAACATTTTATGCACAAAGTAACTTGCATGCAAATATTCACAGCAGCCTATTCAAAATAGACTGATTGTGGAGACAAAACCGACTGTCCATCACCTGGTGAACAGATCAACGGGTGCTTCTGCCACACAATGGGATGCCACACCGCAACAGAGGGACGTGGCACTGACACACTTGGTGGGGGGACACACCTTCAAAAGTTCAGGCACAGAGAAGGGTCAGACACAGAAGACCCGGGGCCGCAGCCGCCTGACTCCATGTTTATGAAATGCCAGAAAACCAGATCTACTGAGGCAGAGAGCAGAGGGGTGGCTGCTGGGGCCGAGGGTGGGGCCGGAAGTGACCACCGTGGACACGAGGGGTCCCTCTACAGCACGGAAATGTTTTAAAATTGTGGTGATGGTTGTGTAGAAATTTAATAAAAATCATTAAATCGTGTAATCACAATAGATGCATTTCACAACACAAAAACTATATCTTGACGTATCTGTTTTTTACCAAAAGAATCAGTTTTTTCCTAACAAAAAAATTCAGACACCAAATTATTTCACACAAATTCAAAAAAGATGAACATTCAAACTCTGGATTAAGCTTTGGAGCCAGTATTATAAAATGCAATGCCTCCCAGGACAGCACGCCATGTAATGTTTCATTGACATGATGCTCCTTCCACGGAGGAATATCATGGGCATACTTTTCGTATTAAGTATCCTTTTTGTAGTTTCCTTATGATTTGAAACATCCTCCTTTAATAGGAGTGAAAATGGAGACAGAGAAGCAAACTTGGTGGTCCCCAGGCAGATGGATTGTATCAGATGCCTGCCATGTGCCTCCCTCGCACAGGATGAAACCACTATTTCAACATCTTCTGGGAGAGAAGAGTAGCAAAATAATCTGAGCTGTAAATGATAAGTTGATTTTAGGGTCTGTTCAATAACCCATATCCCCTTAAAACCATCCTCTCCATGAGTCAAACTGAGAATGTTGAGAGGTGTGAGTTTTATTAACAGTGAATTAGGACTCAGCTTGATTGACATCTCTTAAAATGTATGATTCCTCAACAAGGAGAAGCCGGGAGACAACAGTACCTGCTGTTTAACCCTCTGTGTTGAATCCTGGCACTTTCTGCGTCTATAGTTGTTTATTACTCTGTAAAGATCACTGCAAACTTAAGACTCTCAAGAGCAATATCTGCTTCGTATCTCTCAAGGCACGGGTCAGAATCGGGTGGGCTGCACGGGTGCCGCAGGTCTGGGTTCTTACTTAGGAACTCCAGGCTGCTCCAAACTCACTGCAGCCACTGGCAGCCTCCCTGGTGGAAGGACTGAGGTCCCTGGGGATCACCCTCACTCCAGGTGATGCCCATTTCCTCTGTCCTGCGGTTCCTGTCTGCAAAGCCAGCAGCAACTGGAACCTGTCTTCTGACCTGCTCTTCCAGGGGCCACTTGGGACATGCCTCTGTTAAAGGGCTCGCAGAGCAAAGGAGCCGGCAAAGACCAGGAGCTTGCTTACAAGTGCGCGGACTCCTCCCTGGGGCTCCTCCGTGGCTCCCGGAGTACCACCCGCGGGCAGCGGCCATCATGCTCACAGGGACCTTGCTGCGGGAACTGTGTACAGCCACCTGAACAGCCTGACTCAGGAGTCGCAGCAGAAGGGCAGGAAGAGCAGGACAGTTAGAAAGCTCCCTACGAAGGGGAGGGAGACAGGAAGCAGAGGACAGCAGGGTGAGGAAGAGGGGGACCCCAGCCCGACCCTCCCAGCACCGCTGCCCAGCCTCTCCCCCAAGATGATGAGCCCTCAGGTCAGCGGACCAGTGGGGACACAGCGAAGCTCAGCTGCCTCCAGACCCGGCAGGTCCCTCTCCTGTGCGCACCGGGCTGCTCACGGCGGAACCTCGGGGGCGGTATTTGGACCCAGATTAAAAACCAAAAGTACGAGGATATTTTTAAGATAATCAGGAAAACTTGAAGATAAACTCAAGTTTTGCACTAAGAAGCCTTGGGAACGCTGTGGCTGGGTAAAAGCGCTGTGGTGACATAAGGACGCGTTCTGGGTTTTTGGAGAGGCCACTGGGGCTGATGTGCTATACGTAGGTCAATAGCTTTAAGGTATTTTAGTGACCACACAAAAAAGACAGAATGGACAAAACAAGGATAAGTAAGATGTGGAAAACTGTTGATTCTCGGTGGCTTACATTAATGTGTGTGTGTGTGTGTGTGTGTGTGTGCGC